>NC_056746.1:477533586-477866086 GCF_019279795.1 Protopterus annectens
GTTTTTTGGTTTTAAACCAAATGGCTGCAGTTTTTAAGCAGCTACATGTCTGAATGTGCACACCTTACAAAACACTACACTTTCGTACAGAAGGACAATGTAGACTGAAAGTGCAGGCATTAGCATGACCCACAGTTAGGACTCTAGAACTGAGGTTGATTCACAGAGAAGGGCAGCATTTTATTTTATTTTACAGTGAACCTTTGCAGACTACTACACTCTGATAGCATTGCACCACTTTAGTTATGTGACTGACAGTCTTGTATACACTTTACCTTTCCAACTAATACACTTCTCATGCAAAGCTACCAACAGCAGTTATTTTCTACATTACTACACTCAGCTGGCTTTACTTCGTGAAAAAAACTGCATTTTTTGATCTTTAATTATGCCACTTGCTATTTTAGCTCTACTGGTAACATTTTTTATAACGGAGTACTGCTTAATCAAGTTTTTCTTTGTTTCCCTAAGGTGCTTGGCTGCAGTTTACAACCCCCACAGCTTGTTTAACACCTTGCTAAGATAGTAAATGCATCCTAAAGAAGAGTTTTTTACATGCTAATTAGATTTGCCTCATGGGTTGTTCCTGTAATTCCATTGTACGACTTGTCTACATATACCTGGTTTTTAACATTTGTACTTATTTCTGAAGAAGTTTTTATACAATAAAGAACAAAAGTGCGCTCAAATATCTGTTCTGGAGTTTATTTCTCTTCATTCAATCAAAACTCTTGCTTCAATATATTTTTATTATTTTTGTTTTTGCTTTTGTATTAGTTTCAAGTACCGCATTAGACATAGAGCAGAAGTGCTGTTTATATATATATATATATATATATATATATATACACACACACACACACACACACACACACACACACACACACACACACACACACACAAATATGGGGCAATAAACTAAATGTTATGATCTTCTGCTACAATGGCCTTTTCAGCAACAGGTCAGGGAACTTTTAAGAAACAGAACAAAGAACCTTCCTAGGAATCAAAAACATTTGGGAGTTATGCCAGAAACCTCTCAGGTATCCTGTATTTCTCACATAGGCAATTAAAGTTTCAAATACAGCAAACACTATCAGATCCCTTGCTCTAAAATCCAATCATCTTTTTGAATTTAATTCATGACTACTACAAATAATGCAAGCAAAACAATTCCGATGCTTAGTCAAAACTCCAAAGACAAAGTGTGCTTACCAGGAGTGGAAACAGGTTGCCGGGAACTTGATGCAGTTACTGTTGCCCATGCATCTACACCAGCTTTAGGTGCAGAAGATGTGGACTGCTTGGAAGTCCATGGATCAGTACTTTTAGGAATTTTCTGTGAAACAGATGATGGTGATGCACCCCAAGGATCACTAGAAGCAGCTGGTTTGGTACCTAAACAAAAACATAACCATCACACATAACATCAAATCTGCATGTTTCATAAATAAAACCTGACCCAAGAAACATGCTTTTAAATAATTACTCACTGTTTCACTGTACCAGTAAAGTACAGTAATGGTTTGCTTGGAAAAAACCCAAATCTAAAGACTTAGGATGAAAAGAAACAAAAAGCTGATCAGATTTATGAAAAGTTTGTCTTATCCAAATAATATCAGAATTGCCTAAGCAAAACCCAAGGTGTGCAAAAGCTTCTCAGGAATTGGAACATCTTGAATAGTTCCTTGAGCAAAGAGGCCCTGAAGTACCTCGGAAAAAGGACAATTGTTCCTAAGGAGGCTGAAGAATGCCCAAAAAGGGAGGGGGGGCTGGAAAGCTTCAAAACATGTAATAACCCTGGTGAATTATGGAAAGAACCCATGAGTCTTGGATGACCTTCACCCAAACAGGAAGCGACAGGGAAAGATGCGGAGAAAGAGGAATGTGACCAAGAATAACAGGCTAGTCAGACACCACTTAGTTTGTCAGGAAAAGGAGGCTTCTAAGTAGCAGTTTGGGAAGCCACGCTTTTTACCTTTAGCGGCAGGCAAGACCATCTACGGACAAAGGCAGACTCACTGGGTACAGGGGCAACAAAAATATGCTTCAACTCCCATTAAGGCCTTGGCCTTTTCTTGCGGAAACTTAAACAACTCAGCAGCAGCAGCACCACCAAACAAATGCTTATTATCCAAAAGAGCATCCATCAGTTCAGCCTTGATATCATCAGGTAAAGGCTGAAGTAAGCCAGGAATACCTACTCAAAACAGATCCAAAAGCAGCAGTCCTACATGAAGCATCAGCTGCATCATATCTGCATTTAATGGAATGGTGAGCTACTTGGGAGGATGTTCCAAGTAATGCAATAGCAGAGGCCTTCCCCTCAGAACCAGGAAGATCATAAATAGCCCGACAGGCTTGAGAGAGAAAAGCCAAACTGTACCTAGTCATATATGTATGATAGTTAACAGCTCTAAAGGTTAGGGTAGCAGAATTGTACACCTTCTTACCCAGTCTCTCCATGGTTCTGCTGTCCTTATCAGACGGCAGCAATTTAGTGGAAGGCAATAATTTGGAAGGCTTATCAGAAGCCACTGACACCACAAAGGGGTCAGCAGTGGGGCACTTGTACAGAAACTTGCAATCCTTGGGCACTTTAGAAAACCTGTCAAGTTTTTGTTTGGGGGCAGGAGGTTGAGAATCAGTAGAAAAAACACCCAGCAAGGCAACAAGAACCGGAGGAACAGGAGGCGGCCTAGAAGAGACAATTTGCAAAAGCTCATAGTACCTCAGAGGTTCTTAGGTGTTTACTAGGCTAATGACCTAGCTTAGCCATGCATCCCAAATCTCTGACAAGTTCTGATAGCCTTGATAAGTGTAAGCATGGGCCTGGGAAATGAACCATTTACAGATTACCACTGTCCATTAGAGACATAGGTGCAAAGCTAGGGATGAATTTCCGGTTTCCCATCCAATTGTTTAAGTTGCACTTGAATTTGGTTACAAAGAAATTCTGCCTCACATGGATGGGGAGCCTGTTCCATAGTTGGGGTAGTCTCTGGGATACATACGTATCTCTCCAGTAGGTCCTATTTATATCACAGGCAAGGTTTAAGTCTTTAGAATGGGTAATTCTAGTGCTGTTTGTTCTGTGGATATGCACGAGGTCCACCAAAGTGGGGTCTGACAATGCCCTGTATGCCAGGCATAGATCTCCCCTCAAAAGTCTGTAGGGTACAGAATACAGGGATAGGGCCTTGAGTTGGTCTGCATAGGACATATTACTTACGCCCGGTACTCTTTTTTTCAGGAACCTCTGTGGGCATTCCAGTTATTAGATATGCCTAGTTAGGTACATACCAAAGGGAGCATTATACTCGATGATAGGTCTGATGAATGCCGAATACAGTGGTACAATGACTTCCTTGGACTTAGATGCCATACCTTTGTTTATAAGTCGCGCAACATAGAATTATTTCCTCACCACTGTAGACACGTGATGATCAAAGGATAGATTACTATCTCTGTGTGTCCCTAAGCCCCTGACAACAGGGTCAGTTCTAAGGGGTGTGTTGTCAATATGATAGTTACCAGGGATACATGACTTCCCAAATGATACTATTATGCATTTCTTGGCATTTGGTTTTAGTCCATTGCTCTGACACCAATTGTTTGTCTGTGTCAGCCCCTCCTAGAGAACATTTGTGTCAATGTGAGATTCAATGACAGCTCCTAATTTGCAACCATCTGCAAATTTAGTCAGCCAGAGACCACTGACATTAGCCTTGACTTCTGAGAAGTAAATGTCAAAAAGGAGTGGCCCAAGGACTGATCCCTGAGTGACTCCACTTGTGACTGGCCTCCCTGAAGAGGTGGACTCCCCAATTCTAACTTCATGGGTCCTGTCCCTGTCTGTGAGCCAGTTGGCTATCTACTGGGTGACATATGGGTTTGTAGCTAACCTCTTGAGTTTGTCAACAATACCCGAGTGGGGTATTGTGTCAAATGCCTTGGCCAGGTCAAGGTAGACAGTGTGAACGACTATGCCCTCATTCATTGCTTTGGTGACCTACTTGAAGACGTCCACCAGGTTGAGTAGGAATGATCTTCCCTTGACAAAACCAAACTGGGTTAAGTCCAGTGTCTGGAGGTTTACTATATCTCTACTGATCATCTCCATGATAACTCTTTCCATGGCTTTACATACAAGACTAGTGAGATTTATGGGTCTGTAGTTTCCAGGCTCTGTAGGTGACCCACTTTTGTGCAGAGGGATGATTGTTGCCTTTCTCCATACATGAGGCACGAAGTCTGTTTGGAGGCTACAGTTAAATAGTAATTCCATGGCGCTGACATGTTTCATGCTATTTAGAAGGCATCCTGGGATATTGTTTGGGCCCACTGATGCAGTGTTCTTGGTCTTAGAGAGAGCATTAAGGACCTGTTCCCTAGTGATAGTAGGGGGGAGATGATATTTCCTGAGGGAAGGTTGAGGGGGAGAGAGGGGTAAAGCTGGAGCTGAATTTATCAGCCAGGAGGTTTGCTGTATGTTCTGGCTCAGTATAGGTGACTATTTACAATGAGGTCTGCACACGACTGTGTATTGTCTTTGAGGTTGTGGACATAGCTAAAGAATGCTTTGTGGATGTCCTTGGCCTGGGAGGCCAAACTTACCTCACATTTGGCTTTGGTAGACTTCATTTGTCTTTTGAGTTGTTTGTTTAGTTTGATGAGATACTTGAAGAAAATCCCATCTGAAAAACGCCATCATTCTGGAAACAGTATCACCAAATAAAATCTCCTCAAAAGGAGAGTCAGAACTGATGAGACTCTTCTTCCTCAGAACAATAGTCAAGAGGTGAAGGAATCTGGGAGGAATAAGTCAGGGATTCTTTGCCAGAATCAGCAACATCCTCCTCAGAAGAATCCTGCTCCCTAGGCCGCTTAAGAGGGGTAGAAGACCGGGGAGGGGGGACAGGAACAGAAACACCCTGTGGAGGCTTGAGAGCCATAAGGGCATTAAGCCTCGAGTGAAGTTTGTCCATTCACCCTGAGGATCTTTGGGAGCAAGCAAGACAAGTTTAGCTTTCTGCTTCTTTTTCAGTGGGATGCAAGCCTTGAAAAATTTTGGAGGATCTGACCCCTGATGGCTCTCAATAATGGCAGTCGGGACATCTTCCCTACTAAAACTTGAGGAACATCCTTAAGCCCTTAAGTAATAATCTGCTGCGGTTCCCCCTGTGCATCCGAAGTGGACGTCTGCAAAACACCCATGGACGTGTGTGGTGTTAGGTCCATGCTAGCCTCTGAAGCAGTTGCTGGACTGGAATCAGAGAAAGAAACTAGATGCTCCTCCGGGATTTCATCAGCCTCAAGAGAGAGAAATCCAGTAGAGACAGTACAGCCAAAGAATTAGACCTAATTTTTTGGCCTTTTTCTTCATAGATGGCTGGCCCTTGGGCTGCAGACCTCCCAACCGTTCCGAATTACTTGGTTTTTACCGTGTTTTGGGGTCCAAATAAGGGGGTGCCACGATTCCTGAGTGGCACCCCTTCATTTCCGATTTTTTTTCTTTTTTTTTAAATTTTCGCGCTGTCGGAGCTGAATTCATCACGTGTGCAATGACGTCAGCTCTGTCAGGCTACCAGCCAGTCGGAATTGAGCTCAAATCATCATTTCCGGCTGGCTGAATTGAATTGCAAGCTGGCGGGAATGGGGAACAGCAGAGGAACTTGTGAGCGGTGCTGAAACGGCGGGAATGGGGAACAGAACAGCAGAGGAACTTGTGTGCAGGCCAGGAAGCTGAAACAGCAGAGTTTGCCGAGCCGGGAACTACTCAGGGCAGAGTTTGCGAGCAGGGATTAATGGCAGCAATGACAGAGGAATGTGAACTACTCAGGGTAAGGAACCACTCGTTATTCAGAGTAAGGTGTGTGTGCGTGTGCATGTGTGTGTGTGTGTGTGTGTGTGTGTGTGTGTGTGTGTGTGTGTGTAAATGCCCCCATATAATACACTTGGTGGCTAGAGGTATTCAGGCTCAAACCCTGTACCTTTGGTACAGGGTAAAAAGAGCCTACTATCCCTAGCCACCACCATTTCTGAGTGAGTTGAGAGCTGTGATAAGAAGGGAGAACATTTTTTTTTCTGCTAACAGTTGAAAGTTATGCTCTGAGCTTTGTCCAGATTTTTTTTGTACTAAGAGTTGAGAGAGCTATGATGAGAAGTAAGAACATTTTTTTTGTGCTAAGAGTTTAGAGCTATGATAAGAAGTGAGCACACAATTTGTATTCCCCCATTATTGTTTTTGTGCTAATAATTCAGAGATATGGTGAGTGAGAAGTGAGAACTGAATTTGTATTCCCCCATTATTGGCTTTGTTGTTTGTCCATGTTTTTTGTGTTGAGGTTAAGAGCTATGTTGAGAAGTGAGAGATGAATTCACTAAATGATGGCTATTAAGTTTCAGTCTTCCTATCTTTCAGGCAGCTGCTGATTTGGGATAGTGGTATGTTGTTCTGACTGTAGTGCATACAGTCCTGGGTTCAAAACCTCCCAGTGAAATGCATGATGGTAACACAACGTTTTATTCTAGCAACTTTACAAAATTATACAAGCAATGTTTAAAATGTGTCCCTGGTTTTTGACCTTTTGTCCCCCCCCCCCAAAAAAAATGAAACTGAAAATAAGTGCGAGACGCTGTGCAAGATGCTTACGGCTTACACTACTGTCATTCTATTTATATTGTGGGTGTGGAAGCAGACTTTTATGATGGAAAAGTTCTGAATTGGGCAGTTTTGTCATTATTGGTTCATGTGTTTTGTTTCATTGCCTACAGTACAGATTACTGGTAAAATGTTCAAACAATAAATTTAAAATGCGCTCTAACATGTGTGTTGTATTATACAAGGAATATAATTTAATAAAGTCAGGAAGGTGTATAAAGAAAAGAACACATGTATGTTTCTTGTTTTGTGTGCAAGGGGCCAATGATTTGAAAACAGCCCAAAGGTAATCTTTATCCACCACTGGCCAGATGCATTTTCTTTGGATGTGGTGTGGTTTTCAATGCTGTTTCAAGGGCAAAGAAGTTTTAATGTCAAGCCTGTTTTCATTGTGAGACAGTATTGCTCCGTTTACCAGATGATGTCTCTGCATTGTTGTGCTGTAAAATGTAAAAATAAAATCCAAATCATTGTAGAAGTAAAGCAGTATGCATACATTAGTGTTTATGGTAAATGGGGCGAAATAGCCAGGTAACGGGACATTGGAACGCCTGCAGGGGGACTCTGGTGCCATGTTTTGGTTGTCTGTTCTTCAGTTTGCGTTCAAAAGTTGGTATCCCACAATTCCATTGGAGTGGGTGGGGTTACATAATTATGTATGCAAATTAGATGCTAATCAGCGTACAGATTTGTACCTATTTTTCATGGGCCTTGTCCAGATTTTTGATGTTTCCAGGTTGAGAGGTATGCTGGGAAGACCCCTCCATGTTATCTTTAACCAACAATTTAAGTAGTTAGATCTCAAGATAAATCGCTAGGAAAGAAAGCAGACTCCTCGATGTCTTAGGAGGAAGGACTAAATTCTCACAAGACATATGGTCGTGTGAGGTGCTTAAACAGAACAAACACTGCTTGTGACGATTGTTATGGGGACTCTGTCTCCCGCACTGACATTTCCCCTATCTGAATGACATGAAACCCAACAAGATAACAAGGCAAACATAAGATGAATAAAATCAAAAACCCCAATGGGACGATTATCTGAAAGTGGTAGACCCAGCAGATGAAGAGGCATTCAGACCGACAACTGAAAATGCCATTTGGACTGGCAGCAAAGAAGTTCTGAGGATGGTATGTCCGGATGTCAGCTTTATGCCCTATGCCATGCACGGGGAGCATAAGTGTGATGTATGGTGTACACTTAATCAAAAGGCTCTGGTATACTGGCTAGACATCAGGCTGCCCTTAGCAGGGAGTCCTTATTGTAAATAATACTGCAGCAGTGATATGGAAGGCCATCAGCAGATAACATCAAGAATAAGAAATTGTGGGTTCAGCATTAGTAACAAAAGATTCCAAAAAGTATTTTCCCCAGTGTGTTTCTTTCAATAACGTGACATATTCCAGAAAGAGAGCTCAGTCCACTGAGGATGAATGATAAGTGCAACAAGAGTAATTGTTTACACTGTAAGTCCATGTTTAATTTTTTTTCCTTAATACACAACACGCTTTATGCACATGCTACCTGTACTTCAAAATGCATCTTAAAGCCTGCTAGTAGAACAGTAACAAACTGCTGTTTTTGTTTTTTTTTCTTTTTACTATATTTTAGTGAACGTTAACTTATTCTGCAGAACTTCCTTCCATAAAGTAATTCAGTATGCAGTACTTCACCAGTACACAAAATCTTAAAAAATACTACTTTTAGTTGTACTTCAATGTAATTATTTTGCAGTTATACAATGTTTAAATGGTTCTGGAATTCAAATGTTTACAAACATTTCGTAATTTTTGAAGTAACCTGTGCCTTTTCACTGTTTCTCAGCACATCAAAAAAGAAAAAAAAAAGCAAGTAAAAAAATAAACTGCTTGTCATGTGGGATTCCAATTACACCAAAATCAATTATACAGCTAGTCTAACCTGAAAGTTCAGTTGCATTAGGATCTTACCATAAATGTAGATGTTTGAGTACAGTCACTGTTGCAGTCATAAGGACATTCTGCCTTCAGGTAGACTGACTGGTTGGACCAGACTTCCAGAGCCCTACACTGCCTAAAGGCTTTGGTTGACACCCTCCCACTGCCACATAAGGATGCCGG
Source organism: Protopterus annectens (assembly GCF_019279795.1). Classification (NCBI taxonomy): domain Eukaryota; kingdom Metazoa; phylum Chordata; order Ceratodontiformes; family Protopteridae; genus Protopterus; species Protopterus annectens. The sequence goes on from NC_056746.1 coordinate 477,542,351, forward strand.
TGGAAAAACATGGGTGTCTCCGATCATTCTTGCCCTGGCAAAGGCAAATGAAAAGACCTTGGCAACAAAGCCCTACTGAACTAACAGGGGACATTCCCCTATGCCACTGATACACCTCAGACATTCCCAATCTCTCTCTCCTGGAAGTATGGCAAAGAAAAAGGAGAAGGGGGGCTGTAAGGAGATGAGATGGAAGGTGTAAACTGGATAAGATGGGAAGCTACCCAATCCAAACAAATTTAACTGCTGCAGTCTTTGCTTCTTGGAAAGATTTTCAAAGCAGGAAACCAAAGAGTGGATGGCAGAAACTATGTTAGGACAGTCCGCACTGCAGGATGGGTGAGGCAAATCCAACCCTTGCTCTCGAGGCTGTTCCCACCACCAGTCTGTGCTGCATGCAGAATGTGTGCACAAAGGACCAGATGGCAGCATCTAGGATAGCTTCCATACTTGTCCCTCTGAGGAATGCTGTAGTGTCTATAGTGTCCCTAATGAAATGGGCTTTGACATGCGCAGGAACACATTCGTCATGAGCAGAGCAGCACTACGAAATGCAATGTGCAAGCCATTCGGAAAGAGTTGTTTTTTTTTACTGACTGGTTTACCTTTCTTTCCCATTTACCAAAGAACGACATAACTGGTCTGTTTTTCTGAACTCTTAGTCATGTGTAACCTGAAACTTGACGGTCAATGCACATCAAGAGAATGAAGTTTTTTTTCTTTGTTTTGAGGGTTAGAGAAGAACAGTGGCAGATGAATGGTTTGATTGAGGAATAACTTTTGTGACCACCTTAGGCATAAGTGGGATTAGTACAAAAGAAAGGGTTCTTCCAAATCAATGCCTGTAGTTCTGAGATCTGTCAAGAACAGCATCTTCAGAAATAAGAAGTGACGGAATGCAGATGCTGGTTCAAAGGGAGCCATGGTCCGTTTCATTAAGATCTCATGGTCAAATAATATCTTTTCCTGGTATTCTAAGATGCAAAACTCCATTTAGGAAATGACTTTCTGAAGGTCAGGAGTACAAGGGTGGTTTCCCTGGCTAGGCAGCCTGAAATATCATGAACAGGGACCTTTAAAAATGCAAAAGAAAGGCCAGTTTTTAAAGGCCTGACAGGTAGTCCCAGCACCACTACCATATGAGCCTTATACCATATGTGCCTTATTTTTGTCTTTATCTCACCAGAGACAGAATCTTTTCCACTTTACCAAGTAGGAGTCCCTTGTATTTGGTTTTCAAGTTTCCTCACCATAACCTCATAATTCAGTAGCTCAACAGGTAGCACACCCCTGACATTACAGTATGGTACTTGGGGGTGTTATACAGCAATTCCTCACACCTGAATTGTCACACATTCCAGCATTAGGGGATGCTACAATCCTGAATGTGGCATGCTTCAAAACCAAGATCCCAACTGCCTGAACTGGTGGATGTAAAACATCTCATGGCACTTGTTGAAAACATTTGAATTCAATATTTATAAGTAATATATTTACACATCATATATTTCACATTATTCATATTTTAACATAACATTTTCATACATTTAACATCAAACAAACAAAAAACAAACATCTTTCACTTTTCTTCTTCTTACAATTCACCGTCCCCACACTTTTCTCCACAACCATTACCTTATTCTCCTTAACATTACTGTACAATCCCTGGTCCCATACATTTGACTGAAGACTCAAAATGTTTAAAACTCAAAATATTTAAAAAGGGAACCTTCCACTATTGTACAATCTTGGAGTTGGCATATATAATTAGCAAAGGGTGTGGGGTGCTGGGGAGCTTGCCCCCCTACATTAAATGTTTGAAATTTTAAGTTTCAACATTTTGAACTTTTGATATTGTGATAGATCTGTACAATTTAATTTGTTATACAACTCCTTACACCTGCACCATCATACGTTGAATACTGTCCCATCAAAATTCAATGCAGTTTTTTTCTCTTTGCATACTTCCAACACCCTTATGTTCCCCCCACATAACATGTCCATGTTTATTTCCAGTGAACTGTCATATGAATACTCGTCTTGAAATTTTTCCCCCAAAACATTTCATCTTCACACACTATATTAAGACATGCTCCATAGTTTCCTCGGTATCATAACTTTTACATAGTCTTTTCTATCTGCTGCTTATATCTCATTTGTCCCTTTACAAGCAACTTGCCCAACATTAAACTCCACAGAAAATCACTTATTTATTCCACTTCTTAGAACCTTTCCTGCATCTTTTTTCTAAACATCTTCCCTCTACTAAATGTTGGCTCAAGGACAGAACCCACATGGTTAGAATTGCTGGAGCCATGTCAGACTCCAAACCAGTTACAACTGGTGTCCCACAAGGCTCAGTCCTGGGACCTCTCTTGTTCGGTATATATTTCTCGGAGGTACAGGCCAACACGGAAGGACTGTGGCTGACCAAGTTCGCAGATGACTGCAAACTGGACGCCATAATCGACTCTCCAGCCGACACAAGCATCCTCCAAAAGGGCCTCATAGAAACAGACAACTGGTGCCAGAGCCATGGCCTCAAGCTAAATGCCAAAAAGTGTATAGTCATCCCCTTTAGCAAAAATAAAGTGCCCACAAATTACCACATAGGTGGTAATCCATTAAGTACAGAAGTAGTAATTAGGGACCTGGGGACCCAAGTTGATAGCAATCTCTCATTTGACAACCACGTGGCCAAAGTGGTTAGAAAAACATTTTATATAGCCCACCTAATCATGAAGGGATTCACATCTAGATCAGGGGAGGTCATCGTGCCTCTTTACTCATCCCTCATCAGGCCCATAATTGAGTACAATGCCCCTTTTGGGATGTACCTTAACAGACACCTGCAGCAACTGGAAAGACCCCAAAAGTACCTCACCAAGAGGATCAAAGGGCTCAAACAGATGCCATATGCTGCCCGGTTAAAGAAACTCCAGCTCTACTCAGTGGCATACTGCCTGAGGCGATCTGTGCCTGACGTATAAAGCCATGTCCAACCCGGAATTAATGGACATGCTGCACCTCAGAAAATCCAAATCCCATCGAGCCACGACTCGAGAGACTTGAACCTCAGCACTGAAATAAATAGGACATGCTGGAGGGACAGATTCATAACCCAGAGGCTCCCTTCACTCTGGAATAAAATCCCAGTCCAGGTTAGGCAGAGTCCCTCATTGACTCTTTTCAAGAGGAATCTTAATGAGTGGATGGGAGATCATAGGTTTACCCCGGGTATCACTTCTGTGTCACTGTTAGACAGAGGCACAGTATACTAACCTTGAAAAAGGGCATAGCAAAATAAATTTAAAATGGGTTGCGAAAGCCAAACACATTCTGGCTAGGCTTATAAATGCCCTAGGGCAGATAGCCTAGTATGAACTTATGACCCTATAACATTTCTCTACTAGTGACTCTCACCAACATTTTTTTTATCCCCTGAAAGGCTACTTTCAATCTCCATAACCTCATTTTATTTCTGTATTTATTTCTTTACTTACAGTACTCTGTTAATGTTTTCCTAACTGAACTCAACCTCTGTGTTCCAAAACAATTCATCTCATTCCTTTGTTCCATCCTAATACTAACAAAGATGACAAAAAAAAAAAAACACCATTAACACATTCCCACTAACTTTTCTGACAAAACATAACACTCCACTTAATTTAGTTCAACTCTGAATGGCATATCATCTCTAATAACTATTTCTTTATGTGCTGGAAAGGCAATATTCCCCTCACCCATATAACTGAACTTTCTTAATATGTACCTATACATTATAAACACGTTAAAAGCTTTCCATATCACAGCACTACTACTAACTTCCTTCAAAATCTCATCCCCTATTTCATTCTCATTTCTTGTTCCCCAAACCTTATACTGAATGCACTTGTTTCCAGTATAGTTTAAAAAAAAAAAAAAAAAGCCCAACCCTTTGGCCACACTCCCAAAACCCAATCCAACTTCCCTTAATACAGCTTTCGGTACCCAAATAATTTCCTAGATGCATTTTTTATTTTTCATTGTAACCACCAAATCATCAGCATATGCCATAAACTGAGGTACCTTTTCTCTTACTACTATCTCTCAGCTTGCTTCATTTGCTTCCCTACTGCTCTCACCACCACAGCATTCATTACTAAAGCAAACAGCATCCCTACTTGTAGGACAACCTTGTTTCAGCCTTTTCTGCAGTTTAATTTTCTTGCGTGTTCATTCATCTGCATCATCCTACTCCATATGTATGCTCATATATATTGTAAACTTTTATTACTTTACCATTCAAATTATAACTCCTCAATACCTCCCACAATTCCTTGCACTTTACACTGTGAAATGCTTTCTGCACATCATATACTACTACCCTTCCCCACCCCCCACTAGAGAATCCACTACTACAATTATCATCAACAGGATATTTTTAGTTTGCTCTACCGTTGTCCTATATATTCCATTATATACTATTCATCCCATCACCTTAGATAAGCCCACTTGTACAATCTTTATAAAATTCTTGCAATCTGTTACTTCCTAATGTTATAGGTAGCCAGGTCTTTGTCTGCATGCATGTGTGCATCTGTCTCTCTCTCGCCTCTTTCCTTTAAAAATGCATTTTATAGCACCCATACATATAAATTCGTTTTCCATCCCCTCTCTTAAACATTCACTTAATACATTCACAAACAAATTCCTTTCTCTTTCCTAATTTATTGTAAAAGCATATCCTAACACATCCAGGCCTGAAGAATTACTTCAACTGAATTTAATATCTTCTCTATCACTTGCACCATTATCACTTTTGCCAGTTCCTGAACTTCCTCTCCTGTTATTTCTGCCAGCTGTCATCTCCTCCTGTTCTTTCCCTTTACTCACTCATACATTTTTTCCACATACCTCTCCAAAACTTCTAAATTCCTTTACTGTACTCCCAGCTATTTCTCCATTTCCAATCTTCCTTATTCACATTTTACACATTTACCCAATAAAGTCATCATAGGTTTATTTAAAATATTTATTTAATATTTGTTTTCTGGGGTACAGCACATCTCCACGGACCTTACATAGTTACTTACTAGGCTACCAATCCATGAGAATCTTAAGAAGCATTGGCAAGTACTTGGCAGCTGCCCTTGTGGGCCATTTTAAGCTTAGGAATTTCCCTTTCTGTGCTTGAATTAACCTATCCCATTTTGTTATAGTTTGGTCTTTCCTATCCCATGGTCGATAAAAAAGGTTATGTACTTGCCATAACGTTCTGTCTTGTCCATTTTTATTCTACCTCAACTGTTGGGTTTAGATTCAACCCTCATATCTGACTAGGCCGCTTCTTCCAGATCACAGAACACAAACTCTCAAGCTCCTCCCTTCACCCACAATGCCCCAGTCAACATACATACCTCAGATCTTGTCTGATGCCTGTAGACCTAAACAGTAGTAGAGAATCAGATAATAATGGAATCTGGGACTAGAACAAAGAAACACGGGTAAATTCAATATCCTATGATCTTTCCAGGAGCATAGAGGGGAGGGTTGGAAGGAGGGAAGTTGAGGAAGAATGAAAACGGACAAGACAGATGCAACGTTATGGTGAGTACATAAGTATTTTACCTGATGTTGTCATTTTCATTCATTCTTCAAATGTTGGGACAGAATCTCCAGCTACCTAAAATCCTGGGAGGACACCAAGGAAGGATATTCTTGAGTACAGCTGAGCCACAGGCAGCTCTTCCCCTAGAAACCAGATCCCATTTTTAATGAGCAATAAAGGTATGAAGATTAGTCCAAGCTGCAGCTTCAAAATATCATCCAAGGAAGTTCTAGTCAAAAAGGTTGAAGAAGTTGCAACAGACCTGGTAGAATGGGCTGTTAGTGGTTTTGGCAAAGGCAAACTCATTTTTTATAAACAAAAGTATACAATCAGTCAATCATTTGGCTAAAGTCACTTTAGAAACTGCTTTGCCCAATTCTGATTCAGAAAAAGAAACAAACTGTTTGGATTTCCTCAAATCTTTAGTTCTGTGATGGTAAAAATGTAACTGTTGCTGAACATCCAACATACGTAACATACATTCTTCTTTGTTTGAAAAATCTGGAAAGAAGACTGGAAGATTGATAGCCTGATTGACATTAGATTCTAACACCACCTTAGGAAGGATTGGTATATAAAGATACACTAGCCTTGTGAAAAATTACATAAGGAGGTTTAGAAGAAAGAGCCTGAAGTTCAGACACTCTTCTGGCAGAAGTAATAGCAACTAAGAAAACAGTCTTCCAGGTTAAAAATCTTAGTTCAGACTTAGCTGATGGCTCAAAAAAGGCCTTGTGGTAAGGCCTGAAGAACAACATTTAAATCCCAAGGAGGAGTAGGATCCTTTAAGGGAAGTTTAAGTAAATATGTTCCTCTTAGAAAGGCTTTGCAAAGCTTAGAAGAAGACAAGGTTGAATTATTTACCCCTATATGAAAGCTTCAAATGGCTGCTAATTGTACTCTTGACAGTTGAGGAGCTAGCCCCCTTCACTTATAATTGTAGCTACAAATTTGACAACCTTAGAAATCAGTGCTGAAAAGGGATCTAAATTCTTTTTAAGTGCCCAAAAAACAAATCTTTTCCATTTACTTTTGTAAACTTTTCTAGCAGAAGCTTTGAGGGATGATAATACAATGTGACCTACAGGGCAAGACAGCCTGTATGTCACATTTTATTATCATCCCTCAAAGCTTCTGCTAGAATAGAATGTGACATACAGGGGAAGGACAGCATGGGCTGTCGAGCAATCAATGGACCTGATGAACCACGCTGTATACTTGAGTCCTGAAATGTCCAGATGAATCATGTCTGTCGAGTGAGACAGTAGGTCTGGAGTTGGATCCAGAATCCAGGGAGGATGTAGAAGACAAGACCAAAGGAAAGGAAACCAGATCTGACGAGGCCTGTAAGGGGTAATGAGGATAACTGTGCTCTTCAATCAAGATGCTTTCTGAAGAAGTTTGGGTATTAGGGGTAATGGGGACCAGATGGACAATGTGAAGTAGGGTGTCCTTCCAGGACTCCTCTACTGTGGGGGTCAGGGCAAAAACCTGTTGCACTTATTGTTGAGGAGAGAAGCAAACAGGATGCAGCATGATTGGTCCCACTGACAGAAAACCATATCCACCACTTTGACTTTGATATTGAAAGAGCACTCGTGAGGCATTAAAATGGACTTGCCTAACTTATCTACAATCACATTGGACTTCCCAGGGATGTGCGTTGCTATTAGAAAGTGACTGGATGAGATCACCCATTGCCATACTCTCATAGTTTCTCGACACAGAGGGTAAGATCTAGTTCCCCCTCGTTTTTTGATATACCATACTACAGACATACTTGTCCTTTGAATCACAATAGTCCCATTTGGAAGAGTGTCTTGGAAGGCCTACAATGCTCGGAAAACAGCTCTCATCTCCAGGACACTGATATGCATATTGGTCTCTTTGAGAAACCATGTTCCTTGGACCGTTCTTCCCAAGAAGTGCCAGCCCTCAATCTGAGAGGCATCCATAGTCACTGTAGCCTTTGGTTGAGGAAGAACAAAGGGACAGGTCTTCTTGTATTTGACCAGAATGAAGCTTGCATTATTTTGATTTGACTGGATAACGGCTGATGAAGACCATTGAGTTGAGAGTGTCCACAGAAGAACCCTCATATGGTACCTTGTCAGCAGTATAACACGGATCTCAATGCTTGAAGTATCAGATGAGCTGAAAGAGAAGAGCTTTGAGTGAATTTTTTTGAACTGGAACTGGACTGCTTGAATCCGGGACAGAGGTAGAGAAGCTGAGTGACAGAACTGAAGAGAGCACCAATGAATTCCAAAGTCTAAATTGGTTTGTGTTGAGATTTGTTGTAATTGCTTGAAATCCCTAGACAAGAGCACAACTGGAGGAAGAAGTCCTGAATTTGAATTAGTTGATGCTTGGTCGGAGCGGTTAGGAGCTGGTCATCCAGATATGGAAACACTCGAAATCCCTGCAGTCTCAAGTGAGCTGCAACTACTGCCATAAACTAACTAAATACCCTGGTGAGACCAAAAGGCAGTGTTCTGAACTGGTAATGAATGGCTCCCAGCCAGAAGCACTGATGTCTCCTGCACTATCTGCTTATTTTGACAAGCTCAATAGATCTTCAGGATGCATACTAACACATCTAGTTGTCCTTGTACAGAAAGTGCAGTATGGACTAAACTGTGACCAGTAGCCCATTGTTGTTATCGAGGGATAAACAAACGTCCAAATAATTAATAGTTTTTCCAACGTCACTGATGGTAAATTAAAAATAAAAACTGATACTTTAATTGAGAAAAATCAAAAAACACATTAAAATCATCAGTGCTGCCCTGCCACATGAAAAACAAATCATCAATAAAATGCTCGTTAAAAAGTATCATTTTGAACAGTGGGTGTGCTACAATGTATTGTTGTTCCCAAGTTGCCATAACTAAACTGGCAAATACTGGGGCAACTCTCGCACCCATGATGCCACCCCTAGTTTGCCTGTAGTACTTGTCATCAAGTTTGAAAAAGTTGTTGTTTAAAACCAATTCTAACAAGTCACAAATGGTAGTCTTCTCAGTGCCAAAGTCAGAAAATTTAATCAAATAATCATGGACTAATTTGATGCCTGTTACTTGACAAATGCTACTGTACAGATTAGGCTAGCTGCTGACAAGCCACCCGGCTTAAATGGCCACATAAATTTAACATGTTTTCTTCTAGCACAGACAGTGTTAATGGATATGGTTTTACATTATTCATATACAGCATGCTTTACTGTTTTTTTTTTTAATGTATTCAGCGGCGTATTTCTTTAAGAGTTTTAGTCTGGTTAATTCATCACTATTGGCTTGTTTTAACGTGTGACTCAAAGTGGGTCTTTTAAAATGAGTTAAGGTTGTTAACATATCATTTTCTGATGAAGTTCCACATTTTCATTAAAGGAAATGAAAGTACAGTTTTGTACCTACCATAAATGTAGATGTTCGAGGATTCCATTGCTGCAGTCCTTACTATTGGGTATAGTCCGCGTCCAGTCGGCCCGAATACCAGAGTATAAGGCTGACGTCGGTCAGGGCGCATTAGACTGACGTCAGTACGTCAGGGTACTAATGCGCATGACCGACGCCATATCCTCAGTCTTTTCTTGCCCCAGATGTCAGAAGACCCTAAAAAGACAAGGCCCAAAATACCTGCACCAAAAACAAGTACAAAATATAAGCATGTAAACTCACCTACACAACCACCCCTAAACACAGAGGGGAAGGAGGGAGGGTAAATTGGACTGCAGCAATGGAATCCTCGAACATCTACATTTATGGTAGGTACAAAACTGTACTATGTTCTTCGTCTCCCATTGCTGCAGTCCTTACTATTGGGTAGAATCCCAAAGCAGAGGTAAGGGAGGCTGGCAAATCATAAAGAAGTAGGAGCTGACAACATGCCTTGCAAAACAGCTGTGGCAAAACCAGCCCTAGACTTAGAGTAGATAGGAAGGTGATAATGCTTAGAGAAAGTATGCACTGAACTCCAAGTAGCTGCTTCCAAAATATCCTTAGTTGCCACCCCCCTTAGAAATGCTGTTGAAGTGGCAGTAGCCCTAGTGGAATGAGGCCTAATCCCAGCTGGAATCTCCTTGCCATGATGGGAATAACAAAATGCAATGCAAAAGCCAATCCACCTAGAAATGGTTTGTTTTGACACAGGCTTGCCCTGTGAACTCAAAGCAAAAGAAACAAACAACTGCTGAGACTGCCTAAAATCCTTAGTCCTGCCTAAATAATAACGCAATTGCCTGTGTACATCTAAAGTGTGCAAAATCTTTTCCCCTTTATTTTGGGGGTCTGCATAAAACGTAGGCAAATGAATAGTTTGGTTTAAAGCCACACTAGAAACCACCTTAGGCATAAAGGAAGGATTAGTACGTAATGATACCCTATCCTTATGGAAAATCAAAAATGGCTCTACTGCCATAAGGGCCTGCAACTCAGACACCCTTCTTGCAGAAGTAATAGCCAAATAGAAAAGCAGTCTTCCATGACAAGTATTTCAATTCAGCAGTAGCCGCAGGCTCAAAAGGTTGTAGAGTAAGTTTTTCCAACACAAAATTGAGATCCCAAGCAGGAGTAGGAGCTCTACGTGGGGGCCTGATATTCTTTGCCCCTCTAAGAAACTGCTTGAACAAAGGATGCGAAAACAATGGTGGGTCACAATCATAGTGAGCCGAAATTGCTGCAGCATGAATCTTAATAGAAGAGAAGGACAAACCTTTGTCCAATAACTCAGTAAGGTATTGAAGAGCCGCACTCAAATTAGGCTCAGAAACCTGCAAATTCTTTGCTGTACTCCAAAATAAAAATCTCTTCCATTTTCTGCGTACACTTTCCTTGTACTAGGTCTTCTAGCTTCCATAATCACATTTAAAACTTGTTGAGGAAGTTGAGACCTGCTGTGCTTCAACACAGAATATGCCAGGCTGTTAGATGAAGAGAGTGAAGCTTGACATTGAGCAGATGACCATCCTGCTGAGATAACAGATGAGGAATCAGAGGCAAAGGCCATGGAGGCTTCCTTACCAGACTCCAGGGGCTGGGTACCAGTGTTGCCGAGGCCAATCTGGAGCTATCAAAATCATCCTTGGCCTGTCTTGTCTGACCTTTAATAGTACCTTTGGAAGAAGAGGTAGAGGAGGAAAGGCATACACATGAAGGTTTTTCCAACTGAAAGACAGAGCATCCACTTTCCAAGCTGTGTGATGAAACCCCTTTGTGCAATACTGTGGCAGCTGGTGGTTTAGTGGAGAAGCGAACAGATCTATGTCTGGAGTTCCCCATGACACTGTCAATTTTTGAAATACATGAAGATCCAGTTTCCACTCGTGGGGATCCATGATTTGTCTGCTTAACACATCTGCTAAGGAGTTCTGTGCTCCTGGCAGAAACCTTGCCTGAAGAGTTAGTTGCAAGCTTAGCGCAGTCTCCCATAAAATCATTGCTTGCCTGCATAGAGGATAAGAATGTGTTCCCCTTGCTTGTTGATGTACCACATGACAGTTGTGTTGTCTGTTAGAATCAACACCTGCCCTGGAAGAAGTAACTCCTTGAAAGCCATTAATGCAAACTGGACTGCTAACATCTCCTTCATGTTGATATGTAGATGCAGTAGTCTGGCAGGCCACTTGTCTTGTATCCATTTTCCATTTAGATGAGCTCCCCAAGCAATGTCCGAGGCATCTGTCGTTAAAATCTGACTCGCCTCTGGCCGGGTCACAGAGAGTCCCTTGTTTAGGTGACATTCCTGAGCCCACCACAAAAATTCTTTCTGAAGGCAAGGTATTATTTGAATGACAGTGTCCAAATCCTGGCAGTGCTGTGTCCATACATTTTTGAGATACCATTGTAGCTTCCTCATATGCAGTTTGGCATTGGGAAGCACCAGAATACAAGATGCCATGAACCCTAATGCTTGAAGGACTGTCCTTGCAGTCAGCACGGACTGATGAGATAGTTGATGGAAGTAAAGTGATAGACTCTGTTGTTTGTCCGGGGTTAAAAAGGCCATCTGGGCTGCTGTATTCAGTCTCACACCCAGAAAGCACATGTCTTGAGAGGGTACTAGACTGGACTTTATTTCGTTCACAGAATACCCTAGGCATCTTAGCACTGCTATAACATGTTCCAGATGCTGTACAAGGTCTTCCTTTTCTTGAGCCAGAATCAGGCAGTCGTCCAAGTAAGGATAGATTTGAATTCCTTGAAGCCTGAAGTAAGCTATCACTGGAGCCAGAACCTTTGTGAATATTCTGGGCAGTAGATAAGCCAAAGGGCAATGCAGAGAACTGATAATGAGAATTTCCAGCTCGAAACCGCAGATACTTCCTGCAACTTAGCCTTATAGGCACATGAAGGTAAGCTTCCTTGAGATCTAGAGTTACCATCCAGTGATCTTTGCCCAGCAGAGGTAAAAGCTGTTGTAACGTCAACATCTTGAACTTGGGAATGTCCAGAAAAGTGTTGAGGAGAGATAAATCCAAAATTGGTCTCCACGTGTTCCCTTTCTTTGGTACTAGGAACAGGCGAGAATAAAATCCTAGGCCCCTTTCTGATACAGGGACTGGCTGAATGGCCCCTATCTGGAGTAATTGAGAAACTTGCTTGTGAGCCTCTTTTCTTTGTGGAGGAGGAACGTCTGGCATGCCTTTGAAAGGGGGCATTGTATGGAAATAAAATCTGTAACCGTGGTGAATGATATCCAACACCCATTTGTCTTGAGTAATTAAATCCCAATTTTCTTTGAAAAGAGACAGTCTTCCTCCCAAAGGAGCTGCCAGACAGGAATCTACTGGCAGCTGAAAAGACAGGTCATTGGGTCTGTTTACGAAAGGACTGACCCCTGCCCTCACCAGAAGGCTGAGCAGGTGAACTCCCTGTTCTAGGCCTAAATGAACTTTGAGCCCTGCCCCTACCACGTCTAGACCTACCCCTAGACTGGGAATCATAAGCAGGATAAGTCCACCCCTTAGCCGGCCAATTTCTACTAAATTTCGGTGGCTGCACCTGCAAAAAATCTTTAACAGTTTGCATAGACTTAGCTTTGTCCTCCATTTTCTTTAAAACTGCTTCCACAGGCGATCCAAACAACACATCAGACTGTAAAGGAGCATCCAAAATCCTTGTCTTAACATGCTCAGCTAAATTCTGATCCTTCAACCAGGCATGCCTGCGAAGAACAGAACTAGTAGCGGCCACCCTCGAGGAGGCCTGTACAGCATCAAAACCACATTGCAAAGAATGCTTACCCACTTGTTCAGACACATGAACCAAATCTAGCAACTCTTTACACTCAACACCTCCCGCCAAAGCATCCACCGTAGATTTCAATTGTGAAAGGAGGTAATTCTGATATTTTAGCATGTGAAACTGACAATTCAATGCTCTCATGGCTAGAGTGGAAGAAGTATACACTTTCTTTCCCCACCTATCCAAAGCCCTTGCCTCTTTATCAGTGGGAACAGGATTTTTAACCACAGAAGCTTTAACACCTTTAGGGCCTTGAGAAATAGTTTCTGGGTCCGCCCTAGGACTCTTAAACAAATACTTATGAGCTTCGGGCACCCTATAATACCTATCAGGCTTAACAGGAGCAGGAGGCAAAGAGTCAGGGTTCAGGAAGCCTCTGCAAAAACATCTTCCACCACATTCAACACAGGAGGAATAGCTAAGGGCCTATGCTGGGGTAAAAACAAGAATTCCCTAAGCCTTTTCCTGGAATCAGAGTAATCCTGGCCTTCCCATTTAAAGTGCTCCCTCATGGAATGCAGAGTCTCTGAAAATGAGAAATCCTCAGGAGGAGTAGCTGTAGGAGTGGAATCATCCACATCAGAATCAGAATAAGTAGGATACTCCTGCAAGTCTTCCGCAGAAGACCCTGAAGCCTCTGAACACTGTTCAAAACTATCAAAGTCTGGTTCCACCCTAGGCCTCTTATCAGGCAGGGGCATAGAACCTCTAATCATAGTAATCAAATCATCTGCCATTTTAAGCATATGTTTCTTGGGTACAGAACCCGAAATGCTAGGAGAAGCCCCCACTGAAGCTGAACTAGGCCTACCTCTTAAAGAAGTTTCGGCAACAGAAGGAGAGGCTCTAACTACCTTGGGAAGAGAGGGAAGAACAGTTACCTGAGAAGCCCCCTCAGCCTGGCCTACCTCCTGAGAAGGCACATCCTGTAACAGTAAAGTTTCTGCCTGGGACTCCATGGAAACTCCTGGCAAAACCTCTGGCTCCACTGAACCTTCTAAAGAACCGACGTCCGTGACTGCCGGTTCATCAACCCTAGGCTTCACTGTTTTGTCCTTGCGCTTCTTGGACGAAGCGGGCGTCGGAGCATCCGACGGCATTTTATAATTGCAACGCTTCCCAAACACTAACCTGGCACAGTCTAACCTCCTCTTAATAGTGCGTTTGTTAAACCTAGCACAAGAGCGGCAACCAACAACGTCGTGCTCAGGCCCTAAACAAGGTATACACAAGGTATGGTAATCCCTATGAGGTATCTGTTTCCCACAAGAAATACAGTTATTCACTTTTTCTGACATCCGGTAAAATACTGAGGCAAGAAAAAACCAAAATGTTCCCCAACGGGGTACTTAGCCAACTCTGTTTCAGTCTGAAACTCCGGTTTCGGAAATATTTCAGAACGCCAACCTGCACTCGCAAAACTGCTTCTGCATCGGACCATGCGGCAAAAAAGACTGAGGATATGGCGTCGGTCATGCGCATTAGTACCCTGACGTACTGACGTCAGTCTAATGCGCCCTGACCGACGTCAGCCTTATACTCTGGTATTCGGGCCGACTGGACGCGGACTATACCCAATAGTAAGGACTGCAGCAATGGGAGACGAAGAACATCTGCTACAAACTGAAAATTGTATCACTGAGTAGTCTCTGGCTGAACTGCCTTTTGGTATCTAATTTTTGTTTTTTTAATTTTTCTTTTCTTTTTCAGTTTTCTTTTTTACGTTATGGCAAGTCTCCTTGGAGATTTACTAATGCAGGACATGTCTTTGATCTGTCTACACATCCTATACCTGATGATTTTATCTCGTTGACACAACAGTTAACCACGGCTGTTTCAAGCATTTACGAAATTCTTGAGCAGTTCAAAAGTCAAGGCAACAGTTTAGCAAAAGACAAGTAGTTCCAGAAAGGGAGATTGTCACAATGGAACTGCCGGTATTAATGTTTGTAACACAAACAATACGGAATCTGACCTGCATGCTGTTCCAAGTCCAGGCACAAGCATAGACATTCATGATTTGATTCATCAGGTCAGTAATCAGTTTTTGAATTCAAATGAGAACGTTTTTAATGAAAGCACAATAGCAGATGTTTACTCTCGAAAAGGTAAGTACAGGAACCACATCTATATATTAGAAAAACTTATTTTCAAACTGAAAACCTTACAGCATGAGGTGCACTATTTAGACATTTGTATTAATAGAAAGCACGTCCTGTTTGGGCTAAGTTCCCAAATTGTGTTCAACCAGGGGACCAGCTTTTTAATGACTTAGTCCAATTGTTCAACGAGACAGGAATCGAAATGATGAAATTGTTAGTAAGGTCACTAACAACAGCTTGAGGCTGAAATTGGTACTTTAAATGAAAGCACTATCAGTGATGTTAAGTTTACTGCAGTACAGAGTTTGTATTATGGTATCAGCGCTACAATCAGCAGACGTTACCACAATCAATAATCACAAAAGTAAAAAATTACTTTGTGATGCTAAGGCTTATAGAACAGGAAAGTACAGTCGTGTACACTTACCACAAACATAGATGTTAGAGTGTATTCACTGTTGCAGTCATTACATTTGGGTTATCTGCTTGCAGGTTGCCCTCAGTTGGCCTGATTAACAAAGTCTTGGGTCCTGCATCGGATGCTGTCCCTTCTTCCATGACGTCAGGTAGTCAGGGGTATAAAACATACAGCCGACGCCATTACATCAGTTTTTCTTGCCCCAGATGTCAGGTGCCCTCCTAATGGGGAGCAAATAAACATAAAAACACAAAGGTATACCTCCAACAAAAATCAAATACACCAAAAAGGCTTTTAAGCATAGTAAAGGAAAGTAGAGGTATAGCCAGAAAAAGTTAGGGGGCTGGAGGGAGGGTAACCAGGACTGCAACAGTGAATACACTCGAACATCTACACACAGCTATACTGTGTTCTTCGTGTTTCACTGTTGCAGTCATTACATTTGGGTAGATTCCCAAAGCTATGGTTGGGAGGAGGAGTTTATATAGCATTATGGCCAGCTATAAGGCCCTGCAAGACAGCAGTGGCAAAGCCAGCTCTGGATTTAGAAAAAATTGGCAAATGATAATGCTTAGTGAAAGTATGTACAGAACTCCAGGTAGCAGCTTCTAGGATGTCCCTGGTAGGAACACCTCTGAGAAAAGCTGCAGAAGTAGATGCAGCCCTGGTAGAGTGAGATCTGATCCCCTGGGGGATAGGTTTTCCAAGGTGCTTACAGCAGAAATGAATGCCATGGCTTATCCATTTAGAAATGTTTTTTTTTTTTTAATAGCCTTCCCCTTTGCCCCTGCAGCAAATGCTACCGGCAGTTGTTCAGATTTTCTTCGAGGTTTAGTCCTGTCCAAGTAGAATCTAAGTTGTCTGTGCACATCCAAGGAATGTAGAATCAGTTCCCCTTTGTTCTGTGGATTGGGAAAGAAGGTTGGCAAACGGATGGACTGATTAAGAGCCACATTGGATACCACCTTGGGCATAAAGGATGGATTGGTCCCGAGTGACACCCTGTCCGCATGAAAGATGATGAAAGGCTCCACTGCCATAAGGGCCTGTAATTCAGATATCCTTCTCGTTGAAGTGATAGCTAAAAGTTAAGCTGTTTTCCAAGAAAGAAATTTTAAGTCTGCAGTAGCAGCTGGCTTGAAAGGAGGTAGAGTGAGTTTCTCTAGTACAAAGTTAAGGTCCCAGGCAGGGGTTGGAGCTCTCCGGGGAGGTTCTGTGTTATAATGAGCTGAAATGGCTGAGGCGTGGATTTTAATGGAGTAAAAAGACAGGCCCTTGTGAAGCATCTCAGTTAGGTATTGCAAAATCTGAGGTAAACTGGGTGCTGCTGTGCTCATCCCTTTACATTGGTTCCAGGCACAGAATCATTTCCATTTTTCAGCATAAGATTTTCTAACACTAGGCCTCCTTGCCTCTAAGATGACATCAGTCACAGGTTTGCTGAGGGATGAGTTTAAGTAATTAGCCAGGCTGCAAGGTTCAATGTTGGAAGCTGAGGGTGCAGAATCTGGTTCTCCTGCTGAGAGAGCAGGGAAGGGGTCTGAGGCAGGTGCCATGGAGATAACTGCGACACACTGGGCAGGAGGGGGTACCAGTGTTGGCGCGGCCAGTCTGGAGCAATCAAAATCATCCTTGGTTTGTTCTGTTTGACTTTTAGTAGAACTTAGGAGAGCAGAGGCAGCGGGGGGAAGGCGTAGACTGATAGGTTTTTCCAGCTGGAGGACAGAGCATCCACTTTCCAGGCTTGTTTGTGGGGAGTCCTTGTGCAAAACTTGTCCAAATGGTAATTCTGGGGGGAGGCAAACAGATCTATGTCTGGGCTCCCCCCATTCGCTTGTCAACATGTTGAAAATCCTTGGTTGCAGTTTCCACTCGTGTGGGTCCATGAGGTTTCTGCTTAATCCATCTGCCAGTGTATTTAATTTTCCTGGCAGGAACTGAGCTTGTAGGTGCACTTGGTAGCTCAAGACTGTGTTCCACAATGCCATGGTTAGTCTGCAGAGGGGGGAGGAATGTGTACCCCCCCCTGCTTGTTTATGTACCACATAACCGTGGTGTTGTCCGTCTTTACCATTAGTTGTCCTGGAAGAATGTAGTCCTTGAAGGCTGTCAGAGCATTCTGTACAGCTAACATTTCTTTTTGATTGAGATGTAGGTGCATTTGACTTGGGTTCCATTTGCCCTGAATGCACTTCCCTGCCAGGTGAGCCCCCCAAGCATAGTCTGATGCATCTGTTGTTACGGTTTGAGCGGCAGGGGGTAGTGTGAATGGTAGTCCCTTGTTTTGGTGGCAGGCCTCTGCCCACCAGAGGAACTCTAGGCGTAGGCAAGGTATGATAGGAATCATTGTTTCTAGGCTGTGAGAATGTTGACTCCATAGGCTTTTTAGA
This sequence comes from Protopterus annectens, assembly GCF_019279795.1. NCBI lineage: Eukaryota > Metazoa > Chordata > Ceratodontiformes > Protopteridae > Protopterus > Protopterus annectens. The sequence continues at coordinate 477,560,095 of NC_056746.1, forward strand.
TACCACTGTAGTTTCCTCATATGCAGTCTTGCATATGGAATTAGAAGAATGCAGGAGGCCATGAACCCCACGGCTTGCAGTATTTGTCTTGCAGATAGCAGGGTTTTTGTGGCCACTTGTTTGAAATAGGTTATCAAATGAATTTGCTTTTCTGGCGTGAGGTAAGCCATCTGGGAAGTTGTACTCAAGCTTGCTCCCAGGAATGTAATTTGTTGACAGGGTACCAGTTGTGATTTCTTTTTGTTTATGGTGTACCCAAGACAAGTTAGAACCCTTTTTACAAATGCCAGATGATTCAAAAGTTGCCCTGGCTTTCTGCCTGAATTAGACAATCGTCCAGATATGGGTATATTTGAATACTTCTTTGCCTGCAAAATGCAATAACTGGAGCCAGGCACTTTGTGAATACCCTGGGTGCAGTAGACAAGCCAAAGGGCAGTGCAGAGAACTGATAATGCGTGTAGCCTGCTTTGAAGCGTAGGTATCTTCTGCAAGATTCCCTGACTGGGATATGCAGATATGCTTCTTTTAAATCTAATGTTGCCAACCAGGCATCTTTCCTAGCATAGGAAGTAATTGGTGAAGAGTCAGCATTTTGAATTTTGGAATCTCCAGAAAGGTGTTTAGAGTAGACAGGTCCAGGATTGGACGCAATGATTTGTCTTTTCTAGGTACCAGGAAAAGTCTGGAGTAGAAACCTTGTCCCTTTTCCTCTTCTGGTACCAGTTGAAAAGCCCCCATGCTTAAGAGAAAAAGTACTTGTTTTTGAGCCTCTGCCCATCGATTTGGGGGCAGGTCTAGCCACCCATTTGGTGTTGACAACGTGTGGAAATTAAATCTGTATCCCTGGGACATTATATTTAAAACCCATTTGTCCTGGGTTAGGAGTTCCCAGTTCTTTGCATGAAGAGCAATCTTTCCCCCCAAAGGAGCGGTCAGAAGATAAGTGCTTGGAAATTTTAAAAGGAAGTCATTGAGGCTGTTTACCATAGGGGGGTGTCTTGTTATTCCCAGATTTGGAAGTGGAGGCCCCCCACTGCTTAGTTCTGAGAGTCCCCTGGGACTGAAGCCTGGGTTTTTTTCTGTGTCTGGGTTTGGCTTGAGAAGACCTGGAAGGGACTGGAAAGGGCCAATTCTTAGTAGGCCAGAGCCTACTAAATCTAGGAGGCTGCACTTTTAGTTTGCATAGATTTAGCTTTATCTTCCATCTTTTTTAAGAACTTCTTCAACCTTGTTGCCAAACAGGCGGTCCTGATTTAAAGGAGCATCCAACAATTTAGCTTTAACATGATCAGGCAAAGATTGTTCCTTAAGCCAAGCATGCCTTCTAAGCACAGACCCAGTAACAGCAGCCCTGCAAGCAGCCTCTAAAGAATCAAAACCACATTGTAAAGTATGTTTTCCAACTTGTTCAGCAGAATGCATTAAGTCTTGTAAATCTTTATTTTCCACACAGCCAGGAATCAACATCATTTTCTGTTTAAGAAGTCCAATGACATGTTGCTGATACTTTAACATATGAAATTGGCAGGTTAAAGCTCTGACTGCCAATGTTGCTGAAGTATAAACCTCTTTACCCCATCTATCCAGTGCCCTGGAGTCTATTAGAAGGGATAGGATTTTTGGCCGTAGAAGCCTTAATACCCTTGGGCTCCTGAGAAATAGTCAATGGATCTGCAACAGGATTTTTGAAAAGGAACTTGTGGGACTCAGGAACCCTGTAGTATCTGTCAGGTTTACTAGGAGCAGGAGGCAGGGAATCAGGGGCCAAACTGGATTCCAAGAAAACATCATCAACAATGTCTAGTACAGGAGGAACAGCCAAAGGCCTATGCTGAGGTAGAAGAAGGAAACTCCTAAGCCTCTTTTTTGAATCAGAAAATTCCTGGCTTTCCCAGTGAAAACGCTCCCTTAAAGTATGTAAGGTTTTCCCAAAAGAAAAATCCTCAGGAGGGGAAGCAGAGGGAATAGAATCCTCTGCATCAGAATCCTCATAAGCAGGTACGGACAAATCCAGGTCATCAGAAGAGTCAGAAGAAACAGAATCAAGTTCAGCCTTAGGCCTCTTGGGGGGGGGAGGGGATTTGACTACCCCTGATTAGAGTTATTAGATCTTCAGCCATTTTTATCATTTGTTTTTTAGGCATAGGGGCCTGAGCATGTGGCCTGGGCATCGTTTTTTTAGACATGGATCAAGATTTAGGCTTTAGTAATGAAGGAGGCATCGATTTAATATGCAAGTCAGTAGGCCTGAATACACCCTCAGAAGTCTGTGCCTGCACAGTGGCTCCGGACCCATCCAAGGTAGAGACATCCGCAGGTTCCATAGTTGAAAGTATCTCGCGGCATACTGGACTCTGAATGGGTCTCAGTAGAGGCCTGCGAATCAGACGTAGCAGGTATCAGGGGCTGCGAAAGCGCCTCACTGAGTACTGGCGACTGGCTTAGAAGAAGCGTCGTCGGCAGTTTTGGATCTTGGCGGCCTGTCTCTGTCTTTATCTTTGCGTTTTTTTGGAATCCCGGTAGTCGGATGGCTAACCGACGACATTTCTGGATAATTAAACAGAGAACCAAAATATTTAGAGGCAAAAATATATCGATGACGGATAGTGCGCTGATTAAATAAAGCACAAAACCGACAGCAAGGTATGTTGTGGTCAGGGCCTAGGCAAGGAATAGAGTACGAATGAAAATCTTTATGAGGTATTTGCTTTCCACAAGTAATGCAATTATTAACTTTTACTGACATCGGTAAGGAGCAAGAAAAAGTTTTCCCAACAGGGTACTTAGCTTTAAGTTGAAGACTTCGGTTCTGAAACTCGAAAATGAAAATTTCAGGAGTCGGCCGACCGGCATTTGCGAACTGCTTCTGCTTCGGGTACTGCAAGGCAAGAAAGACTGATATAATGGCGTCGGCTGCATGTTTTATATCCCTGACATCATGGAAGAAGGGACAGCAACCGACGCAGGACCCAAGACTTTGTTAATCAGGCCGACTGAGGGCAACCTGCAAGCAGATTACCCAAATGTAATGACTGCAACAGTGAAACACGAAGAACATCAGCATATTTATTATTCAAAAAAAGATTTTCAAAATTTTCTGTAAACGGGAACAATGTTTCTCTTGTCAGTAAAGGTAGACATTAATACTCTTCTTTGTGTGGACACTAGTAACAGTATTGTTATGGGACAAGATCAACTTATTAATAATGAATATTAATTTCAGTTCATAAATGATGCTATAATACGATTGTTAAAAAGCAAATATAATTTGTATGCAGGGCTGGGAAAAATACAGCTTCATACGCTAAAGTTATTACTGTGTACTAACTGCATTCTTTTAATATGTAATGAGGAAAACCTACGTGTTGCATGAAGTCGAGGCATGTTGGTTACTACAAAAGGAATTTGTTAGCCTGATTCCTCCAGGCTAGGAGTGCGTTGTTGCTAGGGAAGGTTTGAAACATTCAAGATCAGAAACAAGACCCCTTGGAAGCAGGTGGATTATGTATAGAAAGGTGTTCACGTGAAGTCCGAGGCAAAAAGCACGAAGGATGAGGACATTTGTAAAGTTTTCTATTAGTCATAGTAATTTTAATATAATAAAACTGCATGACCAGTTTTGACAAGAAAATGTATAAAAGATGTAGTTTGTCTCTCTTCAGAGACTGATTTAACTGCTATGGAGATGGTCTCTCAGCACTGTAAGAATAAAATTTCTGTTTGCACAGCCGGAAGTGTTGTTCCTGACTGAAGGCATATAAGGTAAATTCTTAATGTTATTTATGACTATAACAATTTGGTGCCGTTCTCTGGATCTGAACTTTGGTGCTGCTGCAAAGCAGTTCTGGAATAGGGCCCATCACAGACTTTCTCTGAATTCCACACTGCTTTGCATGGAATAGTCAGAGACTCAGATGTGTAGCTATACAGGGTGTGCAAACATACTACCCTTGGCAGGGAAATTGTTTTACAAGGAAAAAGGATTGGTTTGTGTTTTTTTTTCTCTTTCTCTCTTTTAGACAATTTAGCAAAATGTGGAACAAGTGCATGACTGTGTTTGTAGATTGAGTGCATGACTGTGTTTGTAGATTAAGTGCATGACTGTGTTTGTAGATTAAGTGCATGACTGTGTTTGTAGATTAAGTGCATGACTGTGTTTGTAAATTAAGTGCATTTGTAAATTAAGTGCATGACTGGGTTTGTAAATTAAGTGCATGACTGTGTTTGTAGATTAAGTACATGACTGTGTTTGTAGATTAACAATCTTTGTAGAGAAACAATCTGTGCAATGGCAAAATCAACTACCCCCCCCCCCCCAACTCTATAGGGGTACCACAAGGCTCAATATTAGGCCCACTCCTGTTCTCTATTTTTACTAACAACTTACATACTGCCTCAAAACAAGCCTCACTAATACAGTATGCAGATGATTCAACACTCATCTGCGCAGCCCCATCTATTAACATCTTGCAAGAACAAGCCCAAGAATCATTCTCTTCTATAGAAACAAGGATCACAGACATCCAACTTATCCTAAACCCCAACAAAACAAAACTTCTCTTGTTCACCCCTAACAAAACAAAAACTACTCCCAATGATTTTTCCATCTCATCTAAAAATGGAACCATCATTTCTCCATGCACCCATACAAAGCTCCTAGGGATAGAAATAGACAACAACCTATCCTTTGATTTGCACATAGCTCAAACTATCCAGAAAGTTCATAAAAAAATGGGAATCCTTTATAGACACAAAAACTTCCTCACAGACAAAGCAAGATGCACTCTAGCACAAACTCACCTCCTATCAACACTTACATATGCTGCTCCAATACTGACACATATCAAAAAATTTCTTCTGGACAAACTAGAGTCATGTTATAATAAAATAGCCAGGTTTACCAACAACTCCCCTTTCAGAACACATCACTGCCAAGTACTAAAACAATTACAATGGCTAGAATTCCCTCACCTACTATCTTACTTACATCTTACTTATGCCTACAATATCATAAACTGCCCAGAGAAAACTCCAGCCCTACAACAGCTACTAACCTCCTACTCTCCTAGTCGCCCTCTCCACTCATCAAACAAACCTCTCCTAAGTATCGCATCTGCAATAAACACTGCTGGCAAAGCCCTTTTTCTCCCACATTATAGCTAAAAAATGGAACAACCTTCCTTCTAATATATCCTCAACAACAAACTATACCTTTAAAAAACTATTAAAACCACATCTCAGGAAAAACTGGCTCTGTCCATGTATTACTTGAAAATTACTATATCCACACTCCTCCTCCACAACAATCTTAATATTATTTTTCACTAGCGCTTCCACACTTACATACACTCACTCCCTATCAAGCCACACTGGCCTTTTACCTCTTTCTCAGTACACTTACTAGAAAATGTAAACAATCTATTAATAGCAAATGTAGTCTCTAACTTCTCTTGTAATATTTTGTCTACAGATATTGTAAGATACTGCTATTCTCATGTTACCCTATATGAAGTATTGTGCTAGATTCTTTCATATGTATTTTTTGCTTATTATTTACTTGTCCTACAGTTTACTATATTGCTTATTTTTTGTTTATTTTTACTTGTTATTCTTCTTGTCAAACATGGAGCTTTTCTCCCTGGGCATCCACTGAAAATGGACCTGGTCCAGTTGGATCTTTCCCGGTTAACAAATGTAAAATAAAAATAAAATAAAGTGCAGGACTGTGTTTGTAGATTAAGTGCATGACTGTGTTTTTGTTTGACTGAGTTGTTGGTAAAGTAAACCAGTAATAGTGGGAGGACCCCACAGCAAATGAATATAGTAAATGTATGTGCACATACAGTAAAGGACAAATTAACACAAGGAGGCGTCTTGTGTCACGGGCAGTACCCTCAGGATTGAAAGTTAAGAAGTATAAGAGATGTTTTATGCTGTCAACGTATGAATGTATGAGAGAAAAAAAAAGTTACAAGTTAAAAATAAAGTTACAAGTTCACGAGCCCACCGCATGATTAGAACGTAGACTATATACTGTTAAAACAAATTCATGAGCCCGCAGCATGACTGGGACGTATAGACTATATTGGGACGTATAGAATATACAACAAGTTCATTAACCCATAGCATGATTGGGACGTAGACTATATACTGTTAAAACAAATTCATGAGCCTACCACATGATAGGACGTAGAGCTATGCATTTTTTAAAAAAATTCATGAGCCCAAAGCATGCTGGGACCTAACAGTGAGATTGTGTGGAAGTACCCTTAGAGAGTCCGAAAGAGTGGTCAGTTCTGGACACGTACCTATCTACCCCTTTATCCTGACCGCAATGCTGGAGCTGTAACTTTTAAGCTTGCGCTGGGATGAAAGCAAGGGGGTGATGTGGGAAAAGGCTGATCAAAACCTCTTCTCTGTTGCTGCATGCCAACAGACTTCCTACCCTTCCCTTCTTGTATGGTGTGCGGATTAATACAGTTATTTTCTGTTTTCAGAACTGCCAGAATCCAGGAGTTGTTAAGGTAAGCCTAACAATTTTTTTACTACTACTTATTTATAAAATAAGAAAAATGGGAGCAAAGATAAGCAAACAAGATCAAATCCCTAAAAAGGGAACACCTGCATATTTTATGTATTTTAACTATGGGAAGGAAAGTTGCAAATATCTGCATGACTGGTTTCAGCTTACTAAGAATTGTGATGATGGGGTATTTCCATTAAATGGAACTTATGATAAGACTAAATTGCTGACACTGAAAGGTATTTTGGAAAAAAGAAAAGCAAAATAAGTGGGGAACAAATGACAGCATTTTATTCTTGACACATTGAAACACTTAAATGGGAAAAGGAGTTCACATTAAGAGGGTTGCAGGATGTTAATAAGAAATTGTTGCAACAAGTAAATGAGGTTAAAAGGCAGTACAGACCAGTAAAAAGGGATCCCTTGGCCAAAAAGCAGAAACTTCTGAAGAGGATGATAATCCTCTGGTAGCTCCCCCATATGCGCCAGTATGGGTACCTCCTGTACAAGACTGTTGTTTCTCAGACCCCTACCTTTCGGTCTACTGTCCATTGGACACCCAGTTTGCGTGATACTGGTATATCTCAGACTGGTTCCCCTTGTTCAATCTTCATCTTCTGAACAGGCATCTGCAGTCCAGGGGGGTTCTTCTTCCTATTCTTCTTAGACAGCTTCTACTTCCCCAACAGGGGCATTAGTCTTTAACACTCTTGTATCTCACCATACACACTCTCATGACAGAGGACAACAGGAGATTATAACCTCTGGAGGGGATCTATTGGCACCTCTCAGGGAAATTTTGGGGGCTAACAATAAGGAACTTGTTCATCGTCCTTGGACCCCTGCTGATTTGCATACTGTGTCTAAAAATTTTCCAAATATTAGAGAAGATCCATTAAAATTCAAAGAAGAATTAAAAACTATAATAGAATGTTACAATCCTACTGTGACAGATTTAAATCAACCGCTGAGGGTAGTTACTTCAGATGAAATAAGAAAACAGTTACTGGAAGAGGCTGAGATAATTCTCACAGGGAATGCATTAACAGATAAATGAACAGCATTGTTAAACAAGATTACGGATGTGTGTCAAGTTAGGACTGACTAGACTAAACTACCGGTATGTAAACAAAATAAAGAGGGAGCTCCTGCAGACTACTTGAGTTGCCTCAAAACAGTATTTGCTAGACATTCAGGAATACCAGACCCAGAAGATCAAGCTAAGCCAGCTACTGCAGCAGCCTTTGTGCAGGATCTGCAAGCCCTTGTACAAAATCAAATAAAGCAAGTACTCATAGACTGGCAAGGAAAGGACTTGTCTTTATTATGTGCTGAAAATCACTGTACAGAGTATCAGGAAAAACAAAGGAAGGATACTGAGGATAAGCTATTAACTTTACAAATTAGGGAGCTGGAAAACCCAAGGGGTCGAGGCAGAAGCAGGGGAAGGGGTAGAGGAATTGCTAGAAGATTTAGGAAAAGTGCTGGTCGAAGGGATCAAGGTGCAGCCTGGTTGGCAACAACGAGCTGGCAGTGCCGCTCTGGCTTCATCTAACATATCTTGCTTCAATTCTGGAGAAGCAGGACATTGGGGAGGGGAATGCCCACACAGGAAAATGCAGAGTCTCCAAGATACTTGGAGTGAATGACAACCAAATTACAATAATGTAGTTTTTCCTCTAACACCTCCTCAGATTGGAAGGAGTCAGGAAGCTCCATACTCACTAGGTCAAGGAAATAACACAAAAGTAAATCTTAACCCTCTACTGCCAATAGATCAAAATGGACCCGAAGTTAAGATGCAAATAAATTTAAAGAAAACTCCATTTCTGGTGGACACTGGAGCTACTAGATCAGTATTAAGAATTATTTCAGATAGCCAAATACCAGTATCAGAGCATAAAGTCAAGGCAGTCAGAGTAACAAATACTACGTTACTTATCCTGTTTCAGAACCCATCCGCATTTCTTTAGGTCCGATCAAAGAAAAGCATTCTTTCCTTTTGAGTACTACTGCACCAGTAAACCTACTAGGAAGAGATTTATTATGTAAGCTGGGTTGTACTATTTACTGTACCCCAGAAGGGGTGTTATCTAAATGTTCCAACAGAATCAGAGGGGGAAGTATTGGCAGTTTTAGCAGAAGCTGAGGAACAGCCTGCTGAAAGCAGACAGGCAGATGGAGAGTTACTAAAGCTGGTACCTGCCAACTTGTGGGCTAAGCATGCAAATGAAGTAGGTATACTGAACTCAGCAAAACCAGTAAAAATAAAATTAAATCCATCAAAACCTCTTCCCAGAGTTCCACAATATCCATTAAAGCCAGAAGCAGAGCAGGGAATCAAACCCATAATTCAGTCTCTAATACAGTAAGGAATAAAAACACCAGCTAAAAGCCCTTGTAATACTCCTATTTTTCCAGGAAAAAGCCAGGGAAGGATACTTGTAGATTTGTACAAGACTTAAGGGCTGTACTTTTCCTGTTGTTCCAAATCCAGCAACAATACTGACTTGCATACCCCCTATAGCTAGCTACTTTTCATTGATAGATTTATGTTCGGCATTCTTTTCTATGCCTATTCACCCTGACAGTTAATGTTTGCTTTCACTTATCGGGGACAGCAATATACATGGAAACGGTTGCCACAAGGATATACTGAATCTCCTTCATTATTTTCTCAAATTCTGAAAAAAGATTTGGATAATGTGATATTTCCAGGTGGTTCTGTGTTAGTACAATACACAGATGATTTACTAATAGCATCAAATTCCTTTCAGCAATGTCAGCAGGATACCTTACATCTTCTGACTATCCTTGCAGAAAAGGGACACAAAGTGTCTACAGGAAAAAAGTACAGTTGTGTACACTTACCATAAATGTAGGTGTTCAAGTGTATTCACTGATACAGTCATCACATTTGGTTATCCCTGCCAGGGTAGCCCTCAGCAGACCCGAATACCAGAGACTTAGTATTTCTGCGTCAGTTGCTGTCGCTTGAGGGCTGATGTCAGGTCATCCGGAGTGTAAAATAAGGCAGACGATGCCATTACATCAGTTTTTCTTGCCCAAACCTGTCAGGAGCCCCCAAAGTAGGAGGCCTGGTTCTGGTGGAAGAATCCCACCAATGGAAAATGAATACCAATAAGTCCCTTGTAAGGAAAAAGAGAATAAGGGGGCTGGAGGGAGGGAAACCAAGACTGCAACACTTAATACACTCGAACATCTACATTTATGGTAAGTTTACACATCTGTACTATGTTCTTCGTGTTTCACTGTTGCAGTCATCACATTTGAGTAGATTCTCAAAGCTGAGGGAAAGGGTGGAGACAGTCAAGGAAACTAGGGGCTGGTTAGGATGCCCTGCAAGACAGCAGAGACAAACCCTGCCCTGGATTTGGAGAAGAGAGGCAGGTGGTAATGTTTGGTGTGAGTGTGAACATATGTCCAGGTGGCAACCTCCAGAATGTCCTTGACTGGGACTCCTCTGAGGAAAGCTGCAGAGGTGGAGGCTGCTCTGGTGGAGTGTATCCTGACCCCCATGGGGAGAGGCTTTCCCATGTTATTTGTAGTAGAAATGGATGCAGTGTGCTATCCATTTGGAAACAGTTTGCTTGGGATGGCTTTGCCTTCTGCCCCTGTAGCAAAGCTAACCAGCAATTGACCAGACTTTCTGAAGCATTTAGTCCAGTCCAGATAGAATCTGAGCTGTCTGCGCACATCTAGAGTGTGAAGAATCCTTTTACCTTGTTCTGTAGATTAGGAAAGAAGGTGGGCAAGTGAATGGACTGGTTGAGAGCCACACTGGACACCACCTTGGGCATGAAGGATGGGTTAGTTCTGAGGGATACCCTGTCTGCATGGGAAATGATGAAGGGTTCCACAGCCATGAGAACTTGCAGCTCAGAGACTCCTCTGGCTGAAATGATGGCCAGAAGGAATGCTGTTTTCCTGGAGAGAAATTTTAGCTCTGCAGAAGCAGCTGGTTCGAAAGGGGCAGGGTGAGCTTTTCCAGGACAAAGGTCTCAAGCTGGTGTTTGTGCCCTTCTGGGGGGCCTCAAGTTGCTAGCCCCAACGAGGAACTGTGATCAAAGGGTGTGAGAAAAGGGGCTACTCAGTGAGAAAATGAGCAGAAATAGCAGAGGCATGAATATTGAATATTTATAGAGGAGAAAGAGAGGCCACTGTGTAGTAGGTCAGCTAAGTAATCCAGGATGAGAGGGATGGAGGGCTGTGTCATATTTTCTCCCTTAGCCTGGATCCAGGTGCAGAACCTTTTCCATTTATCTGCATATGATTTTCTGGTGTTAGGACGTCTGGCCTCACGGATCACATCCAGAACCTGTTTACGGAGGATGGCAGATTGGTTCGGGGTTAGGGAATAAGCCAGGCTGCCAAATTAAGTGTCTGCAATTGGGGATGCATGAATTCCCCTTCCCTCTGGGTTAGGAGGTTTGGAATCTGAGGAAGATGCCAAGGAGGCAGCAGGGACAGGCTGCGCAGCAAGGGGTACCAGTGTTGTCAGGGCCATTCTGGAGCCATGAGAATGGTCCTTGGTTTTTACTCCCTTATTTTGAGCAGTACCCTGGGGATGAGAGATAGGGGAGGAAAAGCGTAGACCGATAGACTGACCCAGGGGAAGGACAGGGCATCCACTTTCCAAGCCATGCAGTGATGCTTCCTGGTGCAGAATTTGCTGAGCTGATGGTTGGTGTGGGAGGCAAAGAGGTCGACCTTCAGGCTTCCCCATTTCTGAGTTATTAGGGTGAAGGTACTTCTGTTGAGTTGCCAACTTGTGTGGGTACTGAAGACTTCTGCTTAACTGGTCTGCCAGAGAGTTGAAAGAGTCTGGTAGGTATTGTGCTAACAGGTGTAGTTGCATGGAAGAGGCTGTGAGCCAAAGGGTCATGGCCAGCCTGCATAGAGGGTAGGAGTGAGTCCCTCCTTTCTTGTTGATTTACCACATCACAGTGGTGTTTGTCTGTTTTGATCAGGAGAACCCCTGGTGAGAGAAGGGGTTTGAAAGCTATCAAGGAGTTCTGCACAGACATCTCTTTTTGACTGATGTGCAGAGGGATTTGCTGTGGGCTCCATTGACCCTGTATGCACCTGCCGTCCAGGTGAGCACCCTAGTGTAGTCTGATGCATCTGTGGCGAGGGTCTGGGTGGGGAGAAGGGCAGTCCCTTGTTGTAGGAGCATGCTGTTTCCCAAAAAAATCCTTTCTGAGGCAAGGAATTATAGGTAGAAGAGTTTCCAGGTCTTGAGAGTGTTGACACCAAAGGCTCTTTAGGTACCATTGTAGTTTCCTCATATGCAGTCTGGCACATGGAATGAGTAGTATGCAAGATGCCATGAATCCCAGAGCTTGCAGGATCTTTCTTGCAGTCAGTTGGGTTCTGGTGGCTAGCTGAGAGAAGTAGGCTGTCAGGAAAATTTGTTTCTCTGTGTAAGGTATGCCATCTGGGATGCTGTGTCCAGACTTGCTCCCAAGAAGATTATCTTTTGGATGGGCACCTGTTTGGATTTCTTTTCATTGATTGTGTTCCCTAGGGAGGTTAGTATGGTCTTTACAAAGGCCAGCTGCTTGAGAAGCTTTTCCTGGCTGTCTGCCTGAATAAGTCAGTTGTCTAAGTATGGGAAAATCTGAATATTTCTTTGTCTGCAAAAGGCAATGGCCAGAGCCAGACATTTTGTGAAAACTCTGGGAGCAGTAGATAATCTAAAGGGAAACGCAGAGACCTGAAAGTGTCGAGTTCCTGCCCTGAAGTGGATATATTTCCTGCATGATTCCCTGATAGGAATGTAAAGGTAGGCCTCTTTTAGATCTTGGGTGGCCAGTTAAGCATCTTTGGAGAGCATGGAAAGGATTTGCTTTTGAGCCTCTGCCCACTGATTTGGAAGTAGATCTGGGAACCCTTTTGGGGTTGGAAGGGTGTGCAAGGAAAATTTGTATCCTTGGGATACAATGTTAAGAACCCATTGGTCCTTGGTAATGGTGGCTCAGGTGTTTGAGTGAAAAGAGAGTTTTCTATCTAGGGGTAAGTGAAGCTGGGCAGAGGGTGGGGGTGGAGGAGGTGAGTCATTGTGAGTTCTTACCATAAGGGGGTGGCTTAGAAAGTACAGTTTTGTACCTACCATAAATGTAGATGTTCGAGTGCGTATACAGCTGCAGTCATCACACTTGGGTTATCCTGCCGTCAGGCAGGAAGGCAAAACATGATGTTATGCAAACATACATAAGTAAATAAATCAAAACAGTAGTTGCAAGCAAATACACCATGAAGGAATACCCCAAATAGGTTGTATGTTAAAAGTGTTTGTCATAAGCCCTGTCCTAAGAGGGGATGGAGGGAGGGTAACCTGGACTGCAGCTGTATGCGCACTCGAACATCTACATTTATGGTAGGTACAAAACTGTACTATGTTCATCGTGCATACAGCTGCAGTCATCACACTTGGATAGAATCCCAAAGCTAAGTAAGGGTGGCTGGTACTAAGCGGAATTAGGAGGGGCTAGAATGCCCTGCAGGACTGCTGTGGCAAAGCCCGCTCTAGATTTTGAGTATAGTGGAAGGTGGTAGTGCTTGGTGAAAGTGTGCACTGAACTCCAAGTAGCTGCTTCCAAAATGTCCTTGGTAGGGACCCCCCTGAGGAAAGCTGCTGAGGTAGCTGTAGCCCTGGTGGAGTGGGATCTGATGTATACAGGCACTGATTCTCCACAAAATGAATAACAAAAGCATATGCAGTGGGCTATCTATTTTGAAATAGTCTGTTTGGAAATAGCCTTTCCTTGAGCACCTGTAGCATAGGACACAAAGAGCTGCTCAGATTTCCTGAATGACTTTGTTCTGTCCAAGTAATAACGAAGTTGCCTGTGAATGTCCAAGCAGTGTAGTAGCCTCTCCCCTTTGTTCTGTGGATTTGGATAAAAGGTAGGTAAATGAATAGTCTGATTCAAAGCCACACTGGATACTACCTTTGGCATGAAGGTAGGGTTGGTTCGTAAGGAAACCCTGTCCTGATGGAAAATGATGAATGGTTTCACAGCCATGAGGGCCTGTAGCTCCGAAACCCTGCGTGCTGAGGTAATAGCCAGAAGCAAGGCTGTTTTCCACGACAAGTATTGTAGCTCTGCTGAAGAAGCCGGCTCAAAAGGAGGCAGTGTCAGCTTCTCCAATACGAAGTTGGGGTCCCAAGCTGGAGCTGGTGGTTTCCGTGGGGGTTTTATATTTTTTGCCCCTCTGAGGAACTGCCTTAATAGAGGATGTGAGAATAAAGGAGGATCCGTATTGTATTGTGCTGAAATGGCTGAAGCGTGGATCTTGATGGAAGAGAAGGAAAGGCCACTGTTTAACATCTCAGCTAGGTACTGTAAAATCCGAGGTATATTTATTACCCAAGGATTCTGGCCCTTTGCTTGACTCCAGGAACAAAATCTTTTCCATTTGGCGGAGTAAGTTTTTCTAGTAGTGGGTCTCCTGGCCTCCAAGATGACATCCTGTACCTCTTTGGAGAGGAGAGTCTGTTGGCAAATTAAGGTATTTTCCATGCAGCTAGATTTAGAGTTCTGAGCTGGCTGTGAAGGGTCTTGTAGTTGTGCTGGGACAACAGAAGAGGAACTTGAGGTAGGATCCATGGTGGTGAGTGTGACAGGCTCTTTAGGAGAGGATACCAGTGCTGTCGTGGCCAGTCTGGAGCAATGAGAATCATTTGTGGCCTCTGCTCTGGTTTTTAATAGGACTTTGGTCAGTAGAGGTAGAGGAGGGAAGGCATAGACTGTCAATGCTGTCCAATTGAAAGAGAGTACGTCCGCTTTCCAGGCCTGTGGATGATAGGTCCTTGAGCAGAATTTTTCCAACTGGTAATTTCTGTGGGTAGCAAATAGATCTATGTCTGGCTGTCCCCATGCTTGAGTTATCTTTGAGAAGACTTGAGGATGCAACTTCCATTCGTGTGGGTCTGTCATATTTCTGCTTAAGTTGTCTGCAGTGTGTTTTCCTTCCCTAGCAGGAATTGTGCCTGTAGTTGAACTTGTAATTCCAATGCTGTGTTCCACAGGGTCATAGCTTGCCTGCACAGGGGGTATGAATGCGTCCCTCCCTGTTTGTTTATGTACCACATGACTGTGGTGTTGTCTGTCCTTATTAATAGCTGGCCCGGATGCAGTAGGTCCTTGAGGGTCATAAGAGCATTTTGCACAGCTAGCATCTCCTTTTGGTTGATGTGTAGGTGCATCTGTTTTTGGGACCATTTTCCCTGGATGCACTGATCTGCCATGTGTGCTCCCCAGCCGTAGTCTGAGGCGTCTGTTGTGATGATTTGACTTGCTTGTGGTATACAGAAAGGGAGACCAGTGTTTCTTTGGCATGCTTGAGCCCACCACAAAAATTCCTTTTGAAGGCATGGAATGAGTGGTAAAATTGTTTCCAAGCTGTGGCTGTGTTGAGACCATAAGTTTTTTAGGTACCATTGTAGTTTCCTCAAATGCAGCTTTGCAAATGGTATTAGTAAGATGCAAGATGCCATGAACCCCAGAGCCTGCAGGATTTTCCTTGCAGTTAGCCTGGTTAAAGTTGCCATTTTGTTGAAGTATTGAGACAGTTGCCCTTGTTTGCCTGGCGTGAGGTAAGCCATCTGGACCATTGTATTTAAGCTGGCACCCAGGAAAATTATCTGTTGAGAGGGTATTAGTTTTGATTTCTTTTTGTTCACTGTGTACCCCAGGCAGTTTAACAGTTTTATTACAAACGCCAGATGCTGCAATGCTGTCCGCTTGGATCAGGCAGTTGTCCAGATATGGGTAGATTTGTATTCCTCGTTGTCTGCAGAAAGCAATTACTGATGCCAGGCATTTCGTAAACACTCTGGGCGCAGTAGATAAGCCAAAGGGCAATGCAGAGAATTGATAATGGGTTGAGCCTGCAAGAAATCTGAGGTATCTTCTGCAATCTTGTCTGATACGGACATGCAGGTATGCCTTTTTGAGGTCCAACGTTGCCAGCCAAGACTCCTTGCCCAGCATGGGAAGAAGCTGCTGTAATGTGAGCATCTTGAATTTTGGTACCTCTAGACATGTGTTTAGAATAGATAGGTCTAAGATGGGTCTCCAATCTTTGTCCTTCCTTGGTACCAGAAATAGTCTTGAAAAAAACCTTGACCTTGTTCTTTTGCAGGTACCTCTTGAATTGCTTTCATATCCATGAGAGCGGAAATTTGTTTTTGTGCCTCTCTCTGCCCATTGACTTTGTGGCAGGTTTGGCATGCCTCTCATTTTTGGAAGGGTGTGAAAGTGGAACCTGTAGCCTCTGTCTATAATATCCAGAATCCATTTGTCCTTTGTAACAATGTGCCAGTTTTTTGAAAATAAGGCCAGTTTTCCTCCCAAAGGTGCTGCCATTATTGCTTTGTTTGGCAGGCATAGGGGAAAGTCATTGTGTCTGTTTTCTAAATGACTGTGGTCTATCTTCTTCACCTCTTGGGGCTGGTGCTTGCCACTGCCTAGCTCTGTAATATCCTTGAGGTTGTCCTCTACCCCTTGGGCGTCTGAATCTACCCCTTTTGGGGTCTGTCCGTGGCTGGAAAGGACCAATTTTGTGAAGGCCAGTTTCTGCTGAAGCGTGGAGGCTGCACCTTCAAGAAATCTTTAACTGTTTGCATAGATTTCGCTTTTTCTTCCATTTTCTTTAGTACCTCCTCCGCTTTAACACTGAACAATACATCTTTTTGTAGTGGTGCATCTAATAACTTTGCTTTGACATGATCTGGTAAGGTTTGCTCTTTGAGCCAAGCGTGTCTACGTATGACAGACCCCATGACAGCAGCTCTACATGAGGCCTCTAAAGCATCAAAACCATACTGTAAGGTATGTTTCCCCACTTGTTCTGCTCCATGCAACAAATCCTGCAACTCTTTCAAATCTGGTTGTTCTGTTTGTGTCATTTTGCTTTTCAGCTGAGATAGCAAGAACTGCTGGTACTTTAACATATGAAATTGACAGTTTAATGCCCTCATGGTTAAAGTGGCTGATGTATACACCTTTTCCCCCACCTTTCTAATGCTCTGGAATCTCTCTCTGAAGGTAAAGGGTTTTTAGCAGTAGAGGCCTTAATCCCCTTGGGACCCTGAGAAATAGTTTCTGGGTCAGCAGAAGGGCTTTTATAAAGGAACTGGTGAGAATCAAGAACCCGGTAATATCGGTCTGGTTTAACAGGGGCAGGAGGTAAAGAGTCTGGATTAAGACTGGCTTCTGCGTACACATCATCCAAAATATCTAAGACAGGAGGAATAGCCAGGGGCCTATGCTGGGGAAGTAGCAGAAATTCCCTGAGCCTTTTCTTGGAATCTGAGTAATCTTGGCCTTCCCAGTGGAAGTGCTCTCTCAATGTATGTAGGGTTTCACCAAAAGAGTAGTCCTCAGGGGGGGGAGACCGAGGGAATAGACTCCTCAGCATCAGAGTCTTCAAATGGGGAATAGGCGTAATCCTGGTCCTCAGAAAGGTCTGAGGTAATAGAAGCCTGGTCTGAGGAAGGGAAGTCTTCCTCCAACCTGGGTCTTTTGTCTGAGGGGGGTTGAGAACCCCTGATGAGTGTAATCAAATCCTCAGCCATTTTAAGCATCTGTTTTTTAGGCATGGGGCCTTGAGAGGGGGTCTGAGGACCCTGTTTTTTAATTTTCATTGGAGCTTTAGATTTAGAGAACAATTTAATAGAGAAGGTGGTAGGCCTGAAAACGCCTTCAGAAATGGCAGGCCTCGCTAAATTTTCCGTTTCTCCGCCAAGAGTGGCGTCGGTATCTGCAGTGGGAATGGAGACCGAGGAACCTGCGACCTCGGGTACTGAAGTCGCCGGTAAAATAGTTTCATCGGTAGTCAGGGGCTGCGTAGGCGCCTCGCTGAGAACCGGAGAACCGGTAGTCGGCCTTAGCGTGATCTCAGTACTCGGTGCAGGCCTCGGATGTCTGTCCTTATCCTTGCGTTTTTTGCCTGAAACTGGCGTCGGTATATCCGACGACATGATATAATTAATTTTTTTGCCAAAATAATGAAGGGCGAACTCCGCCCGGCGCTTAATAGTGCGCTTGTTAAACTTAGCACAAAAACGGCAGGCCGAGACGTTGTGGTCTGGCCCTAAGCAAGGTATACAGTAAGAGTGAAAATCCTTATGCGGTATTTGCTTCCCACAAGAAATGTAATTATTAACTTTGTCTGACATCGGTCTGAGGCAAGAAAAGTTTCCCCAACGGGGTACTTAGCTTTAAAGAAGACTTTGGCTGAAATACTTTTCGTAAATCTCAGGAACTGGCCGACCGGCACTTGCGAACTGCTTCTGCTTCGGGCACTGCGCAGCAAGAAAGACTGAAGAAAACGGCGTCGGCTGCCTCTTTTATACCCCTGCCGCACTGACGTCAGGGAAGAAGTGACGACAACCGATGCCGGACCTAGACTTTGGAATTCGGCCAACCGAGGACCCGCCTGACGGCAGGATAACCCAAGTGTGATGACTGCAGCTGTATGCACGATGAACATCTCCCTGGTTTTGAAGTGGAGGTAGTCCACTGCTTAGATGTCTGCATTCCCTGGGGCTGCTGTCTGGGGAGGGGGTATGTTCCATGGGGCCTGAGCTGGGCCGGTTTACTCGGAGCAGGAAAGAACTAGTGCTTGGAAGGACAATGCCTGCTTAACCTAGGGGGCTGGACCTGTAAAAAAATCCTTAACTGTTTGCATAGATTTTGCTTTTTCTTCCATATTTTTTAAGACCTGTTCTGCCTTAGTGCCGAACAGGTTATCTTTGTGCAAGGGGCATCCAACAATTTGGATTTGACATGGTCTGGCAGGGGTTGCTCCCTAACCATGCATGTCTTCTAATTACAAATCCAGTGACTGCTGCCCTGCAAGAAGCTTCTAGGGAGTCAAAACCACAGTGCAAAGTGTGTTTAGTTACTTGACTTGCAGAATGCATTAAGTCTTGTAAATCTTTAGATTCTGCCCAAGCAGGAAAGGAAGACGTTTTTGTTTACGGAGTTCCAAGGTATGTTGCTGAAATTTCAGCATATGGAACTGACAATTTAGTGCCCTGATAGCAACAGTAGCTAAGGTGTATACTTTTTTACCCCATCTGTCCAAAGCTCGAGAATCCCTGTCTGAGGGAGTGGGATTCTTAGCAGAGGTTGCTTTAATCCCTTTTGGCCCTTGAGAAATTACCTCAGGGTCAGCTGTTGGATTTTTAAAAAGATATTTGTGTGGGTCAGGGACTCTATAGTACCTGTCTGGTTTTCTGGGAACAGGATGTAAGGTGTCATGAGTCAAGCTGGATTCGAGGAAAACATCCTCCACAACATCCAGGACTGGGGGGATGGCCAAGGGTCTGTGCTGTGGAAGATTGAGGAATTCCCTAGGTCTCTTTTTTGACTGAGTGTAGTCCTGACTCTCTCATTGGAAATGCTCCCTTAAATATGGAGGGTTCCCCAAAGGAAAAATCCTCTGGGGGAGAGGCTGAAGGAATGAAGTCCTCTGCATCAGAATCCTTATAAGTGGAAAGGGGGTTGCATGTCTTCATAGTCAGATGCATCAGAGTTATCTGACTCTTATTCAGATAAAACTACAGGGGACAAATCTCTTTTCCTTTTGGAGGGGGTAGCTTGGTTTCCCCTGATCAGCATGATAAGGTCTTCCACCATTTTAAGCATTTGAGACTAAGGCAAGGTAGCAAGCACCTGAGAGTGGGTCATTGGTTTCTTCGGTGTAGTTCAAACCCTGGGCCTAAGAAACTCTGTTGTTTTTGAAAGAACGGTAGTCGCGAAAGAAGATGTTGGTTTGTGTCGAGATTCGGTAGTGCAAAGGACTTCCTCGGAAGCTGGTGCCTGCTCAGCAGCTCTGGACCTATCCAAAGTAGAGACGACTGCAGGATCCTTCGTCGAAGAAGAGTTTTGCAGCATACTGGACTCTGAAAGGGTCTCAGTAGTGGCCTGCAAAAGCGCCTCACTGAGTACCGGAGAACTGAAGCCTAGCTTAACGGAAGCGTCGTCAGGAAGTTTGGACCTGTGCGTTCCGTCTCTTGTCTTTTTCTTTACATTTTTTTTGAAAGATCTGCTGTCGGATGGTTTATCAAAGTCATATTGGAATTTGAGGACTATAAGCGAAAATATCTGGCTACAATAAGGGTCAGATGACAGATAGTTCTGGTGTTAAAGCACAGAAGCGACAACGGGGGACGTTTTGGTTTGGGCCTAAACAAGTGACACAGTAAGTTACAGTGGAAGTCTCAGCGTGGTATTTGCTTTCCACAGGCGAGACAATTATTAGCTATTTATGACCTCAGTTAGTGCAAGAAAAAAGGATCCCCAACGAGGTACTTAGCTTTAGAAGACTTTAACTTCAATTTGGTAGACGAAACTCAGGTAGCGGCCGACTGGCACTCATGCGAACTGCTTCTGATTCGGGTTCCACGGCAAGAAAGACTGATGTAATGGTGTCGGCTGCCTTAATTTATACTCCAGATGACCAGATGTCAGTCCTCAAGCGACAGCAACCGATACAGAAATACTAAGTCTCTGGTATTTGGGCTGGCCGAGGGCTACCCTGGCAAGGATAACCCAAATGTGATGACCGCAACAGTGAAACACAAAGAACATCTA
The DNA here is from genome assembly GCF_019279795.1 of Protopterus annectens. Lineage (NCBI taxonomy): Eukaryota > Metazoa > Chordata > Ceratodontiformes > Protopteridae > Protopterus > Protopterus annectens. Next base: position 477,580,252 of record NC_056746.1, read on the forward strand.
CAACTGTGGTTATCTCAGGTATGCTATCTTGGTCATTTAATATCTCAGGGTAGTAGGCAAATGTTACCATCTCGTATTGAAGCAATATCTAAGGCCCCACATCTGATTACTCAGCGACAGCTTAGGCCTTTCCTAGGTATGACATGATACTGCAGACAGTGGATCCCTAACTATGCAGAAATTGCCAAACCTTTGACAAATCTTTTAAAGCAGGATACACCAGAGCCTTTCCTTTGGAATAGTGAAGAGGAAAATTCATTTCAAAATCTGAAACCAGCTATAGCTACTACCCCAAGCTTTAGGGTTACCAGACTATAATAAACTTTTTATTTTATTTTGTCATGAAAGAAATGGATTTTCTCAAGGAGTACTTGCACAAAAACATGGGGACAGCTATTGTCCATTAGCTTATTACAGCACAGCACTTGATTCTGTTGCAAATGGTTTTCCACCCTGTTTGAGGGCAGTTGCTGCTGCTGCCATTCTAGTTAACTTGGCACAATCATTGGTGCATGGGCATGATCTCACATTAGCCATCTCTCATTCTGTATCATCTCTTTTGCTTAAAATGAAAACGCAACCACTTTCGACTGCACGTCTACCTAGATATGAACTTACATTTCTTTCTGATCCATCTATTTCTCTGATCTGCTGTCCTCTTCTAAATCCTGCATCTCTGTTGCCTACTGCTGAGGACGGTGAAGAGCATGATTTTGTGTGTGTGTGTGTGTGTGTGTGTGTGATCCTGCATCTCTGTTGCCTACTGCTGAGGATGGTGAAGAGTATGATTGTGTGTGTGTGTGTGCGTGTGTGTGTGTGTGTGTAATTTAACTATTTGCTTTCTCCTAGGGAGGATTTAAAGACACTCCTATACCCAATGCTGACCTGAATTTGTTTGTGGATGGCTCCTGTGGAAGAAATCAAACAGGGTAGCTGGTCTCGAGAATAGCCGTCTGCACCAAAGAGACAATATTATTGCAACAAGATTAGAGGGTGTTCATTCTGCTCATATAGCTGAGCTAGTGGCTTTGCAAAAAGCCTGTGAGTTAGCCAAAGACAAGGTGGCCAATATTTTTACAGACAGCCGTTATGCTTTCAGGGTGGTACATGATTTTGGGCAACTTTGGAAACCGAGACTGTTTTGGACATCTTCAGGAAATCAAATTAAAAATTCGGGGTACATAAAATCATTTTTAGATGCACTTTTGCCACCTAGGAGGCTGCCTGTAATCAAACAATGTGCACATCAAAAAGGTATGAACATGGTTACAAAAGGTAACAATTTATTTATTTATTTTATTTATTTCAGTTTGATTACCGGGGAAGTCCACTGGGCCAAGAAGTACCCATTTTCAGTGGAGGCCCGGGGAGAAAAGCTCCAAAGGCAGTACAATCAAGGATACAATGCATGCGAAAAATACAATAGAATGTCCACACAGCAAGAATACATAGTAAGAACACTGCAAATGCAAAATTACAACAGAATGTCCACACAGCAAGAATACATAGCAAGAACACTGAAATGCTAAATAACAATTTTTTTTTTTTTTTTTAGGTACTAACATAATTTGCAATATTTTCATCCTTACAGTCAAGTGAGAGTCAGCTAAAACCATTTAGCTAGCATAAGAGAGCAGAAAGGTGCAGTAGTAGAGGGGCTTAGTGTAGAAAAACCTTGAAATTATATAGGGTGAAAGCAAGAACATTTCCATTTGGAAGATAGGTGTAAGAAGAGTTGGGTTTTGAAGTATTGCATGTTAGGTATGGTCCTAAGTGAATGAGGGAGAGAGTTCCATTTTCTATCTAGAGAGAAGGATAGCAGTTGCTGGCCGGCGGGATGTTTAAGTCTGTGAATGGAGATTAGATTTTGGTGTTCAGATCTTAAAAAGATCGGTTAGGGATGTAAGGGGGAAGGATGTTGGATAATGCTGGGCATTTTTCTGGGTAGAATATTAATTTATGAGTGGTTGTTAGTTGCAGATAGTCAAGGTGGTTGGGGAGTTCTAACCAGTTCAGAGATTGAAGGGTGAGGCAGTGGTGGGTTGAGGTTTTGGATTTAGTGGCGAATTTAGAGATTTTACTATAGCAAGCTTCAAGTTTAGAGGTGAGGGAGGCAGACAGATTAGTTAGAAGAGGGGAACCATAGAGTAGAGAGGAAAGGAGGTAGGAGGTAGCTAAGGTTTGCCTAGAGGATTTTGAAAAATAGATTATTCCTGTAGAGCATAACTAACTTTTGGTGTTTTTTTTTAATGTTTTGTTGTACGTGGAGGTCGAATTTGAGGCATTCGTCAATGGTTATGCCAAGGAGTTTAGTGTAGGGGACCACTTCTATAGGGGTGTTGGTTTGGCTGAGGATGTTGAAAGTGTTTTTGTCAAAGGAAGAAGCCTTGGTAGGGAGGAAAATTAGTATTTTGGATTTATTGGAGTTGAGGGAGAGATGGTTTTGGTGCATCCAGTTTTCCGTAGTGGAAAAAGCTGTTTGTGTTTTAGAGAGAAGTTCAGAAAAGTTGGGGGCGGCACAGACTAACGTAGAGTCATCAGCGTATTGGATGACTGTAGTGTCAGGGAGAGCAGTGTGAAGGTTGTTTAAGAAGATGTTGAAAAGTATGGGACCGAGGATGGATCCCTGAGGAACGCCGGTAGGAGTAGGTAAGGAGGAGGAGGTAGATTTAGCAGACCATGCTGCTAAACAAGCAGTAGTAAACTGTGCAAAAATCTGTGTATGTTAACGATAAACTACAACAGTAATGATACGTTTGATTTTGAAAAATTGTCAGCCTTTCAAGCTGAAGCATCATAGGGAGAAGTTCTGAGGTGGCGCAAGGATGGATGTAGAAAATCCTCTGACAGCATATGGTGACATCCAGACGGCTGACTGGTGGCACCTGCCTCTTTGCTACCTAACCTGGTAAGGGCATATCATCTACTGGGCATACAGCTAAGACAGCTTTATTTAATCAAATTACCCAAAGTTGGTATGCCCTCCATGTCTCCTCTTTGATACTTCACTATGTACAAAACTGTAGTATATGTTTAGAATATAATGTAAGCACACATGCCAACATCTAAACTGCATGTTTACCTCCACCCTGGGGACATTTTGTTAATGTACAGCTGGATTTCATCCAAATGCCCAAGACTAATAATTTACAATTTATTTTGGTGGTAGGGTGTATGTTCTCAGCATGAGTGGAAGCTTACCCATGTCGCAAAGCTCTCAAAATATTCCACACCAGTATTACGAACCACAGAACAAGTAGTTAGCAAAATAAATCCACCGGAAGAGCTGAATCCACAAATATATTTAATATAAAAATACAGCAGTTTCAAACGTCAAGCGCTTTCACTAGTCTAAGCTAGCTTCTTCAGAACGGTTAAAACAGCTGATTCCACCTTGTTTTAAATGACAAAGCGCGCCAAAACACTAAATACCTTATTTAAAGTCATAAAACATAAAAACATTTTTTATGTTTTATGACTTTAAATAAGGTATTTAGTGTTTTGGCACGCTTTGTCATTTAAAACAAGGTGGAATCAGCTGTTTTAACCGTTCTGAAGAAGCTAGCTTAGACTAGTGAAAGCGCTTGACGTTTGAAACTGCTGTATTTTTATATTAAATATATTTGTGGATTCAGCTCTTCCGGTGGATTTATTTTGCTAACTACTTGTTCTGTGGTTCGTAATACTGGTGTGGAATATTTTGAGAGTTTATCGGTGTAGTTCCACACGGGAGGTACGTTGTTTCTGATGTCGCAAAGCTGATGTAGTCACAGTGGTAAAGAAATTTTTGTATAATTATATACCAAGATTCGGTATACCAAGCACTGTCAACAGTGACCAGGGAACACATTTTAACAATGCATTGTTTAAAGAAGTATGTAACATTTTTAATATTAAGTTGAGTCTTCACTGTCCCAACCATCCCCAGTCATTTGGATTAGTGGAAAGGGTAAACAGTACCCTTAAAAATAAAATTTCAAAGATTTGTGCTGAAACCCACTTAAAGTGGCCCAAAGCCCTTCCCTTAGAATTAATGAGTATGAGAGCCTCACTGAATGCCACCAGGAAGTTGAGTCTGTATGAAATATTTATGGGGAGACCCCATGGCCCTTCCAGCTACCCCTCCAGTAGGAAATGCCGATTTAACTGTCAGATGATGGCTATAATTTCTTACTGTACAAAACTCCTCAATATTTTGCACCAATATCGAACAGTAAGAGCAGCATTACCAAAGCCTCCTGACCAGCCCTTTCATCAACTACAATCGGGTGATTGGGTGTACATGAAAATTTTCCAGAGAAAAAACAGCCTCAGTCCGAGGTGGAAGGGTCCTTTTCAGGTCCTGCTAACCACTTTGACTGAAGTTCGCTGTGCAGGACTAACAACGTGGATCCATTCATTGCACTGCAAGAAGACCTATCATGTGGGGACCCCAGACGAATCATTGCAGTGAACAGAGGGAGATCGAGGTGTGATAGATAAATCATATGCCCAGTGAGAAGGTCAACTTCATTAGCAGTCCATGATGAATTCAATGACAACAGGTACTTTTGCTTTACTTCTGCTGATGTTTCCTTCTATAAACTGGTCAAGAGAAAACAGTTTCTTGATGGTCCTTTGGCAGTATGCCAAAAATCTCAACAAAACAAACTGCTGGATATGTTTGCATATACCTTATCATTCTAAGGCAGGGATTCCTATGCTTTCCATCCCTGCATCACAGGTGTCATTTGAAAAGGACCTTAATGACATCAGCTTAACCTGGCGTAATGTAAAAAGAAGTTATGTACTTACCAAGGCCATGGAACGTATCATCATGGAACTCAAACAAAGACATTGGTAACCTCCAAACTCTGGATCCCACCCAGTTCGGGTTTGTGAAAGGCAGAGCATGCCTCCTGAACCTGATCGACTTCTTTGAGGCAGTCACCAAAGCAGTGGATGAGGGTAAGGTGGTTCACACAGCCTATCTTGACCTCGCCAAGGCTTTCGACACCATCCCCCATTCTGGAATTATAGTTAAACTCACTAAACTAGGTATAAATCCCTATGTCACACGATGGGTTGCCAACTGGCTCACTGACAGAACCCACACTGTAAAAGTTGCAGACTCCAAATCTGACCTCAAAGCAGTGACAAGTGGAGTACCACAGGGTTCCGTCCTAGGACCTCTCCTGTTTGGTATCTACTTCTCTGAAGTACAGGCTAACACAGAAGGCCTCTGGCTAAAGAAGTTCGCAGATGACTACAAACTAGGAGCCATAGTCAAGTCCCCAAATGATGTGGACATCTTACAGAAGGGCGTCACTGAGACAGATGCCTGGTGTCAGAGCCATGGCCTCAAGCTCAATGCCAAAAATTGCAGTGTCATTCCCTTTGGTAAAAACTCTGTACCCATGAACTACCACATAGGCAGCAAACTACTTAACACTGAATGTGTGATAAGAGACTTTGGGACCCAGGTGGACAGTAGTCTCTCCTTTGATAGTCACATCGCCACAGTAGTCAGGAAGTCCTTCTACACGGCACACCTCATCATAAAAGGGTTCTCATCCAGGAAAAAAGAGGTCATTGTTCCCCTCTACTCATCACTCATTAGACCCATTATAGAGTACAACGCCCCTTTTGGTATGTACCTCACAAGACATCTGCAGCAGCTGGAAAGGCCACAGAAGTACCTCACAAAGAGGATTACTGGCCTCAAACAAATGCCCTACACTGACCGCCTCAAAAAACTCCAGCTTTACTCTGTAGCATATCGCCTACTCTGAGGTGATTTCTGCCCAACATATAAAGCTATGTCAAACCCAGAGCTGTTGGACATGCTACACCTAAAGAAATCCCAGTCCTTCCGAGCTACACGTTCTAAAGACCTAAACCTTGTCACCACAATAAGCAGGACACGCTGGAAGGATAGATTCCTGTCCCGGAGACTTCCTATACTCTGGAACAAGCTACCCATCGATGTCAAGCAAAGTTCTTCATTAGCACTCTTCAAGAAACATCTTGATGAGTGGATGGGAAATAGGAAATACGCCCCAAGGATCACTTCTGTGCCTCTGCTGGACAGTGGCACAGGAAAATAACTTTCTTGGGTGGCGTAAGCTATGGAACCTTGCTGGCTAGGCTTACGTAGGCCCTTGGGCCGATAACTTAGTACCTACCTATGAACCATAACGTTCCATGTGAGTTGTTCATCTCACCTTCATTCTTACACATGGGTTCGGAGCCAATCCATCAGCTCCGAGTCGGCCGCTTTCACAAGCTCAAGTTTTAGAGTAGCATGAGGCCAAGACCATATCCCATGATGCTCTCTGTCTCACCTCAGATATAGTTTGCTGATCCCAACATGTAAAACACGATAACACATAAATGATATTCCAGCCAGAGTAAGAAAGAACAAGACCCACCAGACTGCAAAGTGTTACTCATTCTTCGAGAAGCCTGGAGGGGGAAGGAGGGTGGGAATGTAAGAATGAAGGCGAGATGAACAACTCACATGAAACGTTATGGTAAATACATAACTTCTTTATGTGAAGTTGTTCAATCTCACGGGTTCATTCTTACACATGGGTAGCGTCCCAAGCACCCTAATCCTGGGTGGCTCATGGGAGTATATTCTTGAGGACAGTGGAACCAAAGGAAACCCTGTCTCTGGAGGCCCTATCTACTTTGTAATGCGTGATGAAGGGATGTGGCTTAGACCAAGTGGCAGTTGCACATACAGTGTGCAAAGGCAGCCCAGCCGCATAAGCTGAGGAAGTAGAAACAGCCCTAGTGGAATGCGCTTTCACGCTGTGTTCTAATGGTTGATTCACTGCGGAGTATGTGAATTTTATGCAATCTGTTAACCATTTGGAAAGAGTAACTTTGGATACTGGTAGCCCTTTCTTTGTGTCAGCATGAGAAACAAAGAGTTGTTCTGATTTTCTAAATTCTTTTGTTCTGTCCAAATAGAATCTTAATTGCCTGTGACCATCAAGTTTATGCAGCACATAGTCCAACTTGTTAGAATGGTTACTGAAGAAAGTTGGGAGTTCAATAGTTTGATTCAGGTTAGCTTCCGAACATACCCTTGGAAGTCCTCAGTGACACTCTGTCAGGGTGAAACACCAAATAAATGGGGTTTGATAGATAGGGCCTGAAGTTCGGACACTCTATGTGCGGAGGTAATGGCTACCAAGAAGATTGTTTTCCAAGAGAGAAATTTTAATTGGCAGGATGATGCAGCCTCAAAGGGAGGAAGAATAATCCGTGATAACACAAAATTCAGATTCCAGGGAGTAAAAGGTTGTCTAACAGGCAGTCTAAGATGTATGGTACCTTTTAAGAAGGCCCTACACAGTCTGTGAGACATTAGGTTAAAACCTTCAGATCAGAGGTGAAAATTTGAAATTGCCACCAACTGAACTCATAGTGGCAGCTGCAGCACCTTCATGAAAAAGCTTAGTCAGGAATTCCAAAATGCTAGCAATTGGGGCGACGTACAGGTCAATATTATTTTGTGAAGCCCAAAAAGCAAATCGCTTTCATTAGCTGGCGTACAACTTTCTGGTGGAAGCTTTATGAGAGGACACAAAGATATGCTGTACCTCTGAGGAGAGATTGTGTGACCTGGCTAAATTGGAAATTGGAGCAGCCAAGCTGTCAATCTGAGGGAATGAAGAGAAGGATGAAGAGCCCCTGATAAATGCGTCAATAGATCTGGAAATGGGTCCAGAATACAAGGTTCCACTATTTGGTAGAGTCGAAGGAAGGGAAACCAAATCTGTCAAGGCCAAAATGGGGCTATTAAAATTACAGTCCTCCCCAGGGCTTTAGCTTTCTGTAAGAATTTTGGAATCAGGAGAATTGGTGGAAAGGCATATAGGAGTCCCAGGGGCCAATCGTGTATGAGTGAATCCCTTGGGCTGTCCCCTGGTGGGGGATTCAGGGCAAAGTAGCTTCTGCATTTGGCATTCATAGGAGATGCAAACAGGTCGCAGCAATGCTGGCCCCATCTGCAGAAAATCATCTCTCGCAACCTCGTCTTTGAGGGACCACTCGTGCGGCATCAGAATGGCTCTGCTCAGTTTGTCTGCGATCATTTTGGATTTCCCCGGGAGGTGCGCTGCTATCAGAAAGCGCCCGGTAGATACAGCCCATTGCCAAATTCTCAGGGCCCTCTCAACATAAGGGGTAAGACTTGGTTCACCCTTGCTTGTTGATATACCCGACCACAGACATGTTGTAGGTCTGGATCGCAATCGTCCCCAGAGGTAGAGAGTCGTGGAAATACTGCAACGTCAAAAGTACCACTCTCAACTTCAGGCCATTGATGTGCAACTGTGACTCTGTCCCTGACCAGGTGCCTTGGGCTGTTCTTTCCTGAAAAAGACCCCCCCCATCAGAGAAGAGTCGAAGAGTCTGTGGTTACCGTGGCTGATGGCGGGGGGGAGAACAAATGAGTGACCTACTGTTACATGATGGCTGGTCAACCACCACTGAAGATCCTTTCTACATGAATCTGTAATCATTATCAAGAATGATATTGGAAGTTGTTGGTAAGACCACTGGGTGAAGAGTAACTATTGAAGTATTCTGATGTGCATACGCCCCAGAGGAACTGCAATGAGCATTGCTGCCATAGCACCTAGTAGTTTCAACACTTGAAAGGCTGGTACTTTTTTGGTCATCAGAATGTCTGATACCTGTTTTTGAAGAGTGACTATTCTATCCAGTGGCAACATTACCATGGCGGTGGTGGTGTCTAAGTCTGCTCCAATAAAGGAGCTACGCTGCGATGGTGACAACGCAGACTTGTCGAAATTTATAGTTATTCCTAACTGAGAGCACAGATTGAGTGTGTGATGCCTGGATAGAAGTAGTTGATGCCTGGAGGTAGTGGTAAGGAGCCAGTCATCCAGATACGGAAACACTCTGAATCCTAGACGCCTCAGGTGAGCCGTAACCACTGACATGCATCTGGTAAACACTCTGGGGGCTGTTGTGAGACCAAAGGGCAGTGCTCGGAACTGATAGTGACCGTCTCCCAGCCAGAAACACAAGTGATCTCTGAATGGCCTGGCCATTTTGATATGATAGTACACATCCTTGAGATCTATACAGTACATCCAATCGCCCGTTCCTAGGAACGGAAGAATAGACTGAAGCGTGACCGTCCTGAACTTCTCCTTCTTTACAAAGGCACTGAGTCTGCTGAGGTCCAAGATGGGCCTCCAGTCTCCTGTTTTCTTTGCAGCTAAAAATAACCTGGAGTAGGCTCCGGATCCTATTTGGTCTGCTGGGACTGGCTGGTTCCTGCAGCCTTTAAATTTCTATGACCGCTTGATCCCTGAGGCTGGGTGGAACGTCCGGGATTTTCCTTCGTACGAGTGGGGGTTCTGAGAAAGGAATGACATAACTTCTGGTAACAGTTCTTTGTACCCATGAATCTTTTGTAATTTCTAGCCAGGCATCTGGATACAAAGACAAGCGATTCCCGAATGCCTCCAGAGTAGGACAGCCAGGCCTCCTTTCAGGACCGCTGGTAGGTCTTGCCAAAGAACTGATCCCTGTCACCCTGGTTTTGTGGACCCCCACTGCCACCTGGGTGGCATCTTCCATTATTACCCCCTCCTCTGCCCCTGGAGGGGGGTTCACTACGTGCGTTCTGAAAAGCTCCTTGGGACTTCCGGAACCACATTTTTCCTCCCTTTTGGAGTATGGTCTAGTAGGGGTGGAAAAACAGACTCCTACGGCAGATACAGTCTTTCCATCTTGCTCACACCTAGTGAGGGTTTCCTTGACTTTGGGCCCGAAAAGGAACGAGCCATCAAATGGGGTATTAATGAAGGAAGACTTGAAGGCTTCCACAAAGGAGCATAAGCACATCCAGGAATGTCTCCAAAGAGCTTTTGCTGAACCCGCTGCCCGACTCGAACTACTGACTGTATAAGAAATGAGCCGCATGGATGAATTAACTATGGAATGGAGGGTATTGGGTCACCTTATCAGAGACACCTTCAGCTGTACTACCCTGCAGAGTATCTCCAAGCTCTTTTAGGATCTCTTTGAAGACGGGTAAAATGTGTCAAATAGTTGAGCGATCGCATAGCAAAAGTCGCAGAACTAACAATGTGTTTCCCATACCTGCCATAGTCCTGGAATCTCTATTAGGAAGATGGACAGTAGAAGAGGTTTGAGACATCTCTTTCTTGGTGGCCGTCGCACCGCCATGGCATCAACCAGCACTCCACAGCATTGTAAGAACATTTTGTCTTGGGGTGACGGAACAAATTTGTAGGACCTCCGAGGGACAGGCTCCACAGTATCAGGAGACTCCCACGCCCTTTGAGCAACCAATTCCATTAGTTCAACGAAGGGTGGAGTCACCCAGCAGGTGGAGGGTTGAGACCCAAAGGCCTTCAGGAGCACAGACTCATCATCAGAAGAGCCAATGGACTGCCAGTCACCCCTCTGCTTAAGGACTTCAAGGATATCAGCAAAGGAGTTATCCTTCGAGGGGGACTGTGGGGACCCCTCTGACTCCTCTAAGTCAGTGTCTGATGTAACAGACTCCTGTGGGGAGTCCAAATGCCTCCTCTTGCAAAGCTTCTTCCTGGGAGCCTCATCAGTGGGGGCTTCCAGTGAGGTCTCAGTAGAACATGGATCACCCAATGGGCTACCTGAGGCTCTGTGTCCCAACGCTTTACAGGGACCTGTGATATAGAGGTAGAAAGCGGCACTTTAGATAGGGAATATTTTTTGATCAACCAACAAAAAAATATGGCCAAGAAAGCCTAAGAGCAGCCACTCTTTAAAGATGAAAAATTTCGTCAAAAACAGCAAGGACAAAGCCTGAACAAAAAACTAAGGCTAACTAGCCAAGAACACACTATTTATAAGAAAGATTGCAAGAATAACTATCGAAAATGTAAGTAATGCAAGAAATACTGGCCCAAGCTCTCTCTCGACCTCCGATCTGTTGCAGCAGCAAACTAGATCTGAGGTGAGACAGAGCATCATGGGATAGGGTCTTGGCCTTGAGCTACTCTAAAACCTTCAGCTTGTGAAAGCGGCAGACTCGGAGCTGATGGATCAGCTCCAGACCCATGTGTAAAAATGAACGGCGAAATAGAACAACTTCACATCTGATTTTTCAAAGGTTGTCTCTCTTCAACTTGCGACCACACATCATGGAGACACATGTTATGCCAGAAATGGGACTGTACCAGTAGGAAAAAGCAAATGTAATGACACCAGGCATGAAAGTGTGTTAGACTATTTGCACTTAAAAAGCTATGACTGGGAGCATGGCATGGGCATAAGTGACCGTTACTACATCTGTGGTGATCGTGCCTACCCCTGGTTGCCTACAAACTGATCTGGATGTTGTTTTGTAGGCTATATTACTCCTGCTATTCAACATTTCGAACCTCCACCAGCAGGTAGACTGAGAAATAAGCCAGCAATCCATTGGGCAGAGCAAGTATTTTAAATTTTTAATCCTGGGTATGGAGTGCAAAGGACAATGCTTGAAATCACCAAGCTTGCTCAAATTCTGCAGGAGGTGGCCAACGAAACTTCACATCGCATCAGGATGGCAAATTGGGAAATGACTGAAATGCAAACAGAATGGCACTTGATATAATGCTTGCTGCAAAAGGGGGGGGGTCATATGCCCTCATAGGGAGTCATTGCTGTTCATATACTAGTGACTCTCATGATGAACAGGAAAAACTTTCATGGAGGAAAGGGCCAAAGATTTTGACAGCACATCAAAACAATGGCATTGTACTTTTTATTATATTTGTGATCATCTTGGTATTTTCTATTCTAAAGGCTGTGATTACAAGATGTTTAACCTCACCTGCATAGGAAATGTCACTGCATGTACCAATCAATGACAATTTTAGTATAACAGAAGATAACTATTATGACGTAGAGGCGTATTTTATCAAGTTAAGAAAAAATAAAAATATAATTACATGTGTGATATGACACTGACAGTGTCAGAGGGAGGAAACTGTTATGGGACAAGATCAGCTTATTAAAATGTATATTAATTTTAGTTCATAAATGATGTTATAATATAATTGTTAAAAGGCAAATATAATTTGTATGCAGGGCTGGGAAAAACACAGCTTCATAAGCTAAACCTATTACTACAAAAGGAATGTGTTAGCCTGACTCCTCCAAGCCAGGAGTGTGTTGTTGCTAGGGAAGATTTGAAACATCCAAGGTCAGAAACAAGTCCCCTTGGAAGCATGTGGATCATGTACTGAAAGGTGTTCATGTTAAGTCCGAGGCAAAAATCACGAAAGATGAGGACATTTGTAAAGCTTTCTATTAGCCAGAGTAATTGAAATGTAATAAAACTGCATGACCAGTTTTGATAAGAAAATGTATAAAAAGATGTAGTTTGTCTCTCTTCAGAGAGACTGATTTAACAACTGCTATGAAGATAGTCTCCCAGCGCTGTAAGAATAAAATTTCTGTTTGCACATCCTGAAGTGTTGTTCCTGACTGAAGGCATATAAGGTAAATTCTTAATGTTATTTATTTATGACTATAATTGTATTAATACACAGTTGGACAGTTATGGTCTACCGTCTGTTATTTCCAGCCCCTTTTCAAAAGAGCAACACCTCCAAAGCAGCATCAGTGCCATGGTAAAGAAAAGGCAAAAGACAACTAAGGGGAAAGGGGAGGTTTGAAGGATGGAGAAGACATTTTCTACTGCTGACAGCATCATAATGTAACATTAACTGAAGATGCCCTGTCGATTTTAAGCAAAGGGTTTACATGTGTTCCCACTCAAACAACCAACTTAACCAAAGTCATTGTTGACTTGAAACTTTATGTAGAAAACTTAATCTTAGTTACATTTTGAAGGACATTCCAGCTTTCTGAAACCAAGAGCCAAAGAGTTGTTTTATTAAAAGTACGTATAACCCTACTTTGCAACAAACTGCAAGTTTTTTTACATTTGTGAAAATGACTTAAGAAAAACTGTTGGCAACAGACCTAAATTTCACAACTTAACGCACGGTGAGCGTTCGCCATTACAGCAACTTAAAAGAAGCAAAAATATCCACATTATGAAAGCTGACAAAACTGGTACTGTGGTTATTATGAACATCTTGGGAGTACACTGAGGGCATGAATTAACTGTTGAATGATGTCCAGTTTTATGAAGTTGTTGACACAGAGCTCATTGACAAAAAGTTCAAACACACGGACACTTGTATATTTGACTTGCTTGGTCAAAATCAAATTAATTATGAAGACTACAAGTTCCACAGGGTACATTATCCCAAAATGGCTCGCCTTTTTGGAACACCTAAAATTCACAAGAACTACAACAAATCACCGTTTAGACCAATTGTTGTGGCCGAGTTTTACAAGATAGAGTCAATTTCAGGGTTTCTTGATCATTGTTTCAATCCTGTAGTTCAAAGTTCATCTTTTTATCTTAAGGACTCATGGCATCTTTTAGAATTGCTAAGCCAAATGGACAAGTTTAACTCTCAATACATTTTGGTTACTACTGATGCAGTTTCTCTGTACACTAGCATTTGTCAAGTAACAGGCATAGAATTAGTGATTTATTTGATTACATTTTCTGACTTTGGCGCTGAGAAGATTAACATCATTTGTGACTTGTTAGAATTGGTTTTAAACAACAACCTTTTTGAATTTCATGGCAAGTACTACAGGCAAACTAGGGGTGTCATCATGGGTACAAGAGTTGACCCAGTATTTGCCAGTTTAGTTATGGCATCTTGGGAACAATACATTGTAGCACATCCACTGTTCAAAAATAAACTTTTTAACAAGCGTTTTATTGATGATTTGAGGTACCACTGATGAATTTAACGTGTTTTTTGATTTTTTTCAAAGTAGCATTTTTTTAAATTTACCGTCAGTGACACTGGAAAAACTAGTAATTATCTGGCCATCTGTTTCTCCCTCGATAAAGACAGTGGGCTACCTTCATAGCTGTATTTTCAGAAGAGACACGTTTGTTAACAACTACTTACATCAATCAGGTTTGCATCCACAGCATATCAAAAGAGGTGTGATCAAAGGTCAATTTATATGATTAAACAGGCTTATGAGCAAGGACACTAAATTTATTATTGAAGCTGATGACCTCAAAAACATGTTCATTTCAAGAGGGTATACAACTGACTTAGTAGGGAACATTTTGAGTGAAGTCACTGAATTAAAGAAGACCGAAGCTAAGCCTATTTTAAGAGGGGCAACAAACATTCATGATGAGCAAACGGCTGTAAATTTTGATAGTTCTAAGCAGGAACAATGTACACAGTACAGAAGGACCTTTCCTTTGCCAATTTCTACTGATTTAAGGAGCATTAGCAAAGTGATTCAGGAAAACTGGAAAATCATTTAGGAAATCCTGACTTGGTTGACACTTTGGGTCAACGACCTTGTTTTACATACAAAATTTCAACTAATGTCAAAAGCATACTAGAAAAAAAGCAACTATAAGGACTCTTCTAATACTGGCACTTTTGGCATTTTTAGATGTTGCACTTGTAAACTTTGTAGATTTATCAGTAAATGTTCTAGTGTTATGATTAACAAAAGTACTAAGATCATTACAGCCAAGGGAGGTACAATTACAGCACTGCTGGGAGCTGTTTATTTGGCCAGTTGCGAAACATGTGAAAGTTTTTATACTGGTAAAACTACTAGAAAACTATCCAAAAAAATATATGAACATAATGCTATTAAGAAAAAAGACAGTAACAACGCACTGGCGAAACACTCCACAGTTTGCATTTGTTTTTAGAAATTCACATTTTTTTGTGCTGGAAGTGCTTGAAACAGGAAAATTTAAAGGAAATTATAATGTTGTTCTTAGTGCAAGGAAGCAGAGTGGCAGATCAGGCTAGCTGCCACCTGGCTTAAATGACCACACACATTTAAAATGTTTTCTTCTAGCGCATAAAGTGCAATGGATACAGTTTTACATTATTCATACATGGCATACTTTATTGTTTTTTAATGTATTCAATGGCTTACTTCTTTTATTTTCTTGGTCTGGTTAATTCATCACTATTGGCTTGTTTTAACACGCGACTCAAAGCAGGTCTTTTAAAATGAGATAGGGTTGTTAACTTATCATTTTCTGATGAAGTCCCACATTTTTTATTAAAGGAACAAAAGTGCTAGAAACTGGAAATTGTATCACTGAGTAGTCTCTCTGGCTGAACTGCCCTCGGATATCAGATTTATATGTTACCCCTAATGAGAAGACATGGCATCATATCATAGATAATTTGAGAACCCATGCATGGGATAAAGCATTTGGGAGCTGCCTCTGTCCATTTGTAATACAGGGGAGAGTCCTTGGGTAAATGTTCTGTTGTCTATCCATAGATCAAAGTTGCCCTTGAAAACGGGCAGGAATGAGCTTTGTTTTATGTAGATGGGGAGTTTGTCCCAGAGAAGTGGTATTCTCTGCAAGCCACATCTGTCCCTCCAAACCTGTTACTGTTGCAGAAGAGGTTTAGATCCCCAGACTATTTCTGATGCCATCTGACTTGCTGATGTGCAGTAAATCCATCAGTATTGGGTCAGAGGATGCCTTGTATACCAGATACAGGTAATTTCTTAGCAGTCTGTAGGATACAGAGTACAATGACTGGGCTCTGAGTCAGTCCATGTAGGACATGTTTAGGCCTTTTATCCTTTTAGTAAGGTATCTCTATGAGCATTCCAGTTTTTGCATGTGTCTGGACAGATGCATGCCAAAGGGGGCAATATATTCAATGACTGGCCTAATGAGGGCTGAGTAAAGGGCAGTAATGCATCCCTAAATCTAGATGCAATTATTTTTGTTTATAAGCTGTGCAATATAGAAGGACTTTCTTACAATAATGGACACACCACTGTCCACATAAGTTCCCAAACCTCGAGCAGCTGAGTCAACTCTTAAGGCCATACAGTCAATGTAGTTCCCTAGGGTAGATGACCTCTCAAAAGATAAAATAATGTATTTTCTGGTATTTAGTTTCAGCATAGGATTTTGGCAATAGTTATTTATTTGAGACAAACCTTTCTGCAGTGTGGCTAAGTCATTTGGGGATTTAAAATCTGCTCCTAGCGTACAGTCGTCTATAAAGTCAGTCAGCTAGAGCCCTTTGGTATTGGCTTTTACATCAGGAAATTAGATGCCAAACACGAGAGGTTTCAGCACATAACTCTGAAGAGACTCCACTGGTGACTGGACTCTCTGTGGAGGTAACTTCCCCATTTTG
Source organism: Protopterus annectens (assembly GCF_019279795.1). Taxonomy (NCBI): domain Eukaryota; kingdom Metazoa; phylum Chordata; order Ceratodontiformes; family Protopteridae; genus Protopterus; species Protopterus annectens. The sequence goes on from NC_056746.1 coordinate 477,596,523, forward strand.
ATTTCCTGCATCATATCTGTGAGCCAACTGGCAATACAGAAGGTGACACAAGAGTTTACTCTTGTTTATTTAGTTTTTCTACTATCCCTGGGTGGTGAACCGTGTCAAGAGCTTTGGCCAGGTCAAGGTATAAGGTGTGCACCATTCTGCCTTCATCCAATGCTTTGGTGACCTTTTCAAAAAAATCCACCAGATGAGTAAGCATAACCTACTCTTGACAAATCCAAACTGAGACAGGTCCAGTTTTGGAGGTACCCTATCTCCTGACCGATTAGTTCCATGAAAAGTCTTTCTATGGGTTTGAATATTTTCGTACTTTGTGTATGAAGAGCCCAGAGGTAGGCAGAATAAGAAAATACTGAGACATTTACTTACTGCCCCTGTCCATGAGATGAGGGTGTTAACCAGGGGAGAATTTAAATACAGTAAGAAAAGTATGTTGGTTTACGTCAAGTGGAAGACGGTTCCACAGAAGGGGCATTCTTTGTAATGCTCAGCCATGCCTCCAACATATTCTACTTCTGTTGCAAAACAGACTGACATCCCTTGAGCAGGTGTACATTCTACCACTGGACTTGTGAACATGCTATAGGTTTGGCAGAAGAGGGTTAAGGCTCTACATGCAACACAGAGGTAGCCTATATGATACAGAGCAGAGGGTTGAGATGGCTTGCTTAGTTTTTGTGTTTATGGTACCCAATTTTTTTGTGAGAATGCACTGTGGATGCTCCAGTTGTGGCAAGTGTTTGGACAGGTACATCCCGAATGGAGCATTATATTCAATGAATGATCTGATGAGAACCAAGTATAGTGGAATAATTACATCCCTGGACCTGGATGTCATACCCAAATAACACTCAAAATGTGAAGCGAGGGATTCATAAAATTGTGTGAAAGAGCAAATCACGCCTAGGGACATACCTTCAAAAATAGGTACATCATGTGCTGAAAATAGGCAAATTCTTCCAAAACAGGGACAGTTCAGATATTAAAATGTACAACTTTTCTGATTTTATCATCACCAAATCACACTGTAAAATGTTACAACTAGGTTTCAATTTTTTTTCCAAGGAGGACAGCAGATAAGACTACAACTCTGCTTGATTTGAAGTTTTACGCCAGAAAGTTAAATCTGAAATACATTATGCAAGAAGTACAAACTAAGAAAAGTCTACGCAAGCCTTCCATCTTCAATACAGCTATTGCAACTTTTGAGTTTTGAACTTATTGGGCGTTTTTTAAACAAATTTATTTTATTTTACATTTGCTGACCGGGATAGTCCGACTGGATATATGTCCATTTTCAGTGGAGGCCCAGGGAGAAAAGCTCCACATACCAAAAAAGAGACAGTGCATACATCACAGAGTGATAAACTCAGGTAGACATGTTCAGAAAAATTTAGACAAAGAATACATGCAGATATCAATATACACAATGTGCAAACTTACATCTGATTAGCAAAGACGTGTATATATATATATATATATATATATATATATATATATACATACACACACACACACAAATATATATCTATAGACAATAATTCCATCAACGTATATATCAGCCTTTTAGAAATATTATGGGAAAATAATTATTTTATTTTTAATAATAAATATACAAACAAAAGTAGGGTGTTGCGATGAGGGCGACTGTTGCCCCCATTTTCGCAAACTTAGTTGTAGGTTGGTGGGAGTTGGAAATTTTACCTCTGTCTAAATATTTTTCTAATACAGTATTCTATCACCGATTCATAAATGATTTATTTTTTATTGTTAAGAGTAAAGGATTTGGCCATTCAGAATTTATGAAGGATCTCAACAGTGGTATTGTTTTTTTGAAATTTACATTGGGAGACCATGGACAAAAAAGCTTGTTTTTTGGATGTTGAACTTAGTTGGGATTCTGCTACATATAATTTTGTAAGTCAAATCCATCGTAAAAATACTTTTTTGAACAGTTACGTTCATTACAAGAGTAAACATCCAGGTTATATTAAGAAAAATATTCCACATGGTCAGTTTATTAGAGCTTCACGAATGATAAGCCAAGACAGTGATTTTGAAGTAGAAGTTGATTTTATTAGTCAGTTACTTATTGCTAGAGGTTACTCAGTACACTTATTAGAAGAACAAATGGCAGCTGAAATTCACAAACAGTGGAATTTCGACCTATATTAACAAATGGATTTATTAAAAAGATGGTTCATTCCAGTGAGTCACCATCCAACATTCTAGATAATACACCTAGATACTGTGCAGACATGACAGTGGACAGTGTTACCATTAAGAATATCATTAGTAGCAACTGAAGATTATCACGAGCAAGGATGACTTTGTTTACAAGAAACATGGTAATATTAAACAACTATTAGAACAAAACAGTACTAAAATCTCACCACATTATACTTCCAAGAGTATTGGGACTTTTAAATTTAACAGCTGTAATATCTGTAGGTATACCCACAAAAGGCCATATATAGCTCTTTAACACATGGCTTATAATATCAGAACTCAAGTAGACTTAATTGTAATACTACCGGAGTAGTATATTTTGCTGTGTGTTCCAGATGCCCAGCCTTCTACATAGGTATGACCACGAGAAGCCTTGGCAAGAGAGTTAAAGAACACATGTATGCTATAAAGTTCAAGGATGATAAAAATGCTTTGTACAGACATTCAGTTATATGTCCTATGATAAAAATGCTTTGTACAGACATTCAGTTATATGTCCTATGTATAAGACGTTCACCTTTACTAGCTTAGATTTAATAAGAAAAGATATGAGAGGTGGTAATTTTAAAAAACAGGTGGAAAAAGAGAGAAACAGAGTGGCAAATTAGGTTAGCTGCTTACCATCCACCTGGTTTAAATGATAGTATTAATATAAAATGTTTTTAGTTGATAGAAAATTAACTATTAAACAAATATTAAAACATGTGACTATAAAAACAACTTATCACAATATTGGTTAATAGATTAACTCAATGATTTAATTGCTTTGGTTTATTAGTTTATGTGATTGGATGATCACCTTCACCTTTGTATATAATCATCGTGTTTTTTATGGCTGGTTATTTTCTGATGAAGTCTTTGGATGAATAGGGACTATTAAACATTTTACTACACTAAAGATTTTTTTCTGGTTGTCATCCCTTTAGTGAGGTTCCAGTGTTTTGTTTTTTTTTTTGGTTTTACAGGAGGGGAAAGACTGAACTGAATTTGTCTGCTAGTACACTGGCTATGTCTTCTGGGTCTGAGTAATCCTCTTCTATTAGTTCTGCACAATGCCAGGTATTATTTCTGAGATTTCAACATGGTTAAAAGAAGGCTTTGGGGTTATTCTTCACCTCACCTGGGTGGCTATTTTTACCTCGTATTTGGCTCTGGCTGATTTAATCAAGGTCCAGAGTTCCTTGATAAGTTTATCAAGTGTATTACTGGCATCTTTTCTGTCTTAGTATTATTGGCATCTCAAGAGTAAATTAATTTTAGCACACAAGGATTTTTTCTTTTTACTATAGAGTAATTTTATATTAAGGCACCACCACAGGAGTTAACTTTTATATTAGGCATTGTATTTCCTTCTGGGGAGGGCAGATGCATATATACAGCGATGTACATGTGCACAGAATCTGGCAGTAAAGGATTCCGCATAAGCAATAGGGTCATCAAGATAAATGGGGCTTTTGAATTTAGCCAGATCGTCATTCAGTTTAGTAAATTACCCTGGGCATAATCTCTGAATACAGAGGCATTGACAGATGTATACTGCTTCAATCTTAAGGTGAATGTGACTGATTTGTCATAAAATTCAGAGCAAGAAGGAAGTTACAATTCGTAGGGAGCAAAGCTGCCACACCCATACTGGCAATGGTCAAGTCCAAGATTTTATCACCACCTGGTTAAGGTGTGGACTAACTGCTCCACAGAGCTTCCATTGATTAAATCCAGACATTTCTTGGCATACGTATTTGACAATGTACAAGTCTCTCAAATAATGGAGGGCTAATTGAAGTCTCCTTGAAGATTAGTGTTTGGTTTAATGTACAGAGAGTTCACACTGATTATTTATTGAAGCCAAACATGTTGAGCCCTTTCAGTTATACAAAGCTTTCTTCAGAACAGTAATTTACAAAAAAAATACCAGTTCAACACTCTCATTTAAAATCACATGACCAATCAAATTATTCTGTTAAATTAACTATTAAGGAAAAGTCACTATTTACTTTGTTAAAACACTTTACCACATAAAATATATCTTCTTCTTAATTCTGCAAAACAGAGAAATAACACCTACAATTATTTACTTTTATTTTCTGTTGGTTTCTTGCCAACACAACTTTGTAATTGACATTGTTGTTTAAAACTGGAAAACTATAGGCATATAATATAATTTGCCACCTTAATTCCTTGCACACCAGTTAATTTTCTTTGTCTCCCTCAAAATCATTGGCAATATAATTGATAACCACTAAACAGCAGATAAAACAAACAAACCAAAACAAAAAAGCTGGAGAACACCAAAAGCTGCTGTTGTGATAATAAACACTGCAAATACGGCCAAAATAAACCAACAACACTAGTTTATTAAATGTGAAGCGCTTTTCGTCTCACTATTAGTGAGACTTCTTCAGACTAAAAACTATTTGCTCAAAGTCAGTATTTAAATTATACTAACAGTTAACAGATTCCCCCAACCACCAACCAGAACAAGAGACATACCTACAATAACCATTCTAACAACTCTAATTAATCATAAATATGTAAATTTATATATATGTACATACCCTAACAAAAACATATTTAAACATATTTAAAAATGTTTATTGCTACAAATATAATTAATTAAATTAAATTCCTATATTCATCAATGCAGTAATACATAAATAATGAATTAATTCAGAAAAACAACAAAACACTTATTAAACTTCATTACAATTCCAAAAGCACTATGTACATGAACACCCAAGTCAATCAAGTGATAACCCCCCCCATCTACAATTCATTAAAAAATACATTGAACACATATAATATTACCTTAAAAGCCTTTTCAATTTTAAAATACACGCAACTGAATATATTTCATTCAGGCCTGGAAACTGACAGGCACGAATTGCCATTTTAATTCTAGACTTTCCAATAATAGTAGCCCCCCCCCCCCCTTCACATCCACTGAGATGCAATCAATAGCTCTAAACTTGGAGTGAGTAGGAAATTCTATTATGTCTGGCCAATGCATTTTCTTGCTTGATGGTCCGAATACTATAAAGGTACTCATATACCCTTTCCTTGAGCTTCCTGTTGGTTTTACTGATACAGAAGGCGGAGCACCTCTGGCAATATGACAGGTATACTACTCCCTTAGTATTACAATCAAATTTCTGAAAGGCCTTACAGCTAGTCTCTCTAATGGTGAAACATTCACGTGTATCCATATATGGACAATAGGCACACCTACCACATTTTTGCATCCCTTTCCTATTGGGGGAGCTAGTACTTCTTTTACTCATTCCCAATAAGGACTTGAGATTGTTTCCCCGTTTAAACACAACTTTGGGGGGGTCCTTTAAGTTTAAAAAAACAGGGCAAAATCAGACCTGATAATATCCCAATTTTTATTAATAATCTCCATGATACCATATCCATCTAAACTAAACTTGGTAATGAAGCTTACTCCTGTAGTCAGGTTCCCATCATTCCCCACACATTCCGAGATGGCTCCTACAACACTAAACCCAGATTCTTCACCTAATATTGGTCGATAAAACCCCCTGAATCTCTTGTTCTTAACTTCCTGTATCAATTCTCTAACAAATGAGACAGGATATCCCCTTTTGAAAAACATTTCTTCAAGTTTATCACATTCTAGTAAAAATTCCATATCCCTAGACACCATAAAAGCTGCCCTTACTAGCTGACCCTTCACTACAGAACGTTTCTGGAACAACGGGTGACAGCTGCTAAAGTGATAAAAGGTATTCCAATAGGTGTCCTTTCTAAAAATACAGGCAGAATATGAATTATTCTGCAAGCCTTTCCTTAGATCAACATCCAAATAGGCAATTCCTTCCTGTATCAAATGTAGAGGTGAATTTCAAAAATATTGTGGTGTTATTAAAATACATTACCAAGTTGGCTGCATCATTTTCATCCCCCTCTATCAACATAAAAATGTCATCCAGGAAACGTGTGTAAAAGTGTATCTTCCCAATATGTGGTACTGTCTGCATGCATTCTCTTTCCCGGTACGCCATTAATAAATTGGCGAAACTAGCCCCACATGGGGAACCCATTGCCATGCCTATTTTTTGTACAAAAAATTTTCCATTGAAAGTAATAAAGTTATTTGACAGTACCATATCCAATAATTCAGCCAACAAGGTAATTTTATCTTTAGGGGCTTCTAAATCATGTAATAACCTGAGCCACTCAATACCTCCATGAGGGATAGACGTATACAGATCTTTTATGTCTATTGTCAAGAAATTTAGCTTATTGTTAAACTTAAACTTCTGAAGACTAGCTAAAATTTTTACAAATCTGGGGTTGTTGTACTACATACTTTTTCAAACAGTAGTCTATATACTTGGCACATGCATAAGTGATGCTATCTCTTGCATCCACCAATGGTCTCATTGGTGGGTCAAAAATACATTTATGTATTTTTGGGATACCAAACAATCGGGATTTTAGGGGCTGGCATAATCAAATAATTATATACATTCGCATCTATTTATTTTTTATTTTTATTTTATTTATTTAACATTTGTTGACCGGGAAAGTCCGACTAGGTTCCACAGATCCTGTTTTCAGCGGAGGCCCGGGGAGAAATGCTCCAGAATATCAATGAACAATTCTTCCAAAAATTATCGTATTCTCCCATACGCTACCTTCATTTCATTCCTTGACACCTCCATATAGGTCATTTGCAACTATTTTTCCATTTTCACTTGATAATCAAGTTTGTTGTTGATTTAAAGCTTTTTACTAGGAAATTGAATTTTAACTACATGTTTGTTCAGGAAAGTGAATTGAATAACCCTTTCTACATAACTAGTACGTTTTGCCCACCCCTTCATCCAACAATAGCATTATTTTTACAAATTTGTGAGTTGGATTTTCATAATTTTATAGAGGCACAGAGAAAGGGTAATAACAGGCTGAATAATGTTATGAAAGATGAAAGACAGGCCCTTACATTATTGCAACAAGCCCAGGTTAGAGTGATGCAACCAGACAAAGGTGGTGGACTGGTTATAATGAACAAAATTGATTATCATGAGAAAATGGAAAAAATAATTGCAACTGATACCTATATAGAGGTGTCAAGGAATTAACTGAATGTAGCGTATGGGAGAATACGATCATTTTTGGAAGAATTGTTCATTGAAGCTAGGAGAGATGTGAATGTATATAATTATTTGATTATGCCAACTCCTAAAATCCCGATTTTGTTTGGTATCCCAAAAATACATAAATGTATTTTTGACCCACCAGTGAGACCATTGGTGGATGCAAGAGACAGCACCACTTATACATGTGCCAAGTATATAGACTACTCTTTGAAAAAGTATGTAGTACAACCAACCCTAGATTTGTAAAGATTCATGGTCATTTTTAGCTAGTCTTCAGAAGTTAAAGTTTAACGATAATTTTTATTTTATTTTACATTTGTTGACCGGGATAGTCTAACTGGATTTATGTCCATTTTCAGTAGAGTCCCGGGAAGATAAGCTCCAAGAGATTACTAGACTACTAACATACAGGTACTAGTTGTTATACAGTTAAATACTACAAATTTTAAACAGTTCAGGAATCTTCACAGTTTATACAAAAACATGTTACAAGCATTAGATAAAATATTTTAGACTTTATGTACAAGACTTCATTAGTAACTAGAAAGTAACTGATCCACAAATACATACTTCAAATTTTAACAGTTCAGCAATGCTCACAGTTTAAACAATACTTGTTGCCTGCCTTAGGTAGGATGCTTTAGAATTATATGCAGAAGAATTTAACTAGGTATTTTAAATTATCTCTATTAGGATAAGATGTTTTTGCCAAGAATAGGCCTTGATCTAAAAAGACACAGATAGAGTAGGAATTAGGTCTTAAGAGAGGGTATTTGGGATATAGTATGAGATTAGTCTGGATTTGTACAGGGACATAACCAGTGGGTTTTAAGATATAGAGTTTCAGATTGTGTTTAAAAAGTGTAAATGAAGACAGTGATGTAAGTTCATGGGGGAGTTGGTTCCAATACTTTCAACTGCATTTGAGAACAGAGCATCTACCGCCATGTTATTAGATTTACATTTTGATACTAGTAGTTTATTAGATGAGCGTAAAGTTGAAAGGTTCTTATATTGGGTAATGAGACTAGCAAGTATTGGGGTGTTGGTAGGTTGGAAAAGGGTTTTGTGTGCAATGGTGAGTTGTTTAAAGTGAATCTGATTCAGAAGCTCTAACCAGCTAATTGTTTCAGGTTATGGCAATAATGGGTCGTAAAGGAGGAAGCAGTAGCAAATCTGGCAATGCTATTGTAAGCGTTGGCTAGCTTGTTAAGGTTATTTTTTAACAAGTTAGTATATATGGAAGAAGCACAGAGAAGTGTGGCGATAAGGTGGGAATTGGCGATAGTGGTTCTGGCTAGTGGGGAGAGAAAGGGTTTTATCCTATAGAGGGAGCCTAGTTTCCTGTTGACAGTTTTTATGGTATTGTTGATATAGGTTTCAAAGTTCTGGTTGTTATCAATGGTTACCCCTAGAAGTTTAGTTGTTGGATCGGGAGATATGAGTGTACCATTACTGGATAAGAAAAGTTCATTGGGAGTGATTTACGGGTAGGAGTGAAAAGGAGGAGTTTGTTTTTTTGGGGTTCAAGAGGAGGCAGCGTTGTAGAAACCAATTTTCTGTTTTATTGAACATTGTCTGAGTTAGAGTCTGTAGTTGGGACTGAGATTTAGCTGAGCAGATTATTGTCGAGTCATCTGCGTATTTGTACATAGTTAGTTAAAGGAATAGCTAGGTTGAGGTCATTGATAAATATTGAGAAAAGGAGGGGGCCCAATATAGAGCCCTGAGGAACATCTAGGATAACTGGGAGATGGGATGAGAGGTTGTTGTCCCAGAGCACTGCCTGCTGTCTATTATCAAGGTAGGACTGGAACCATTTTATAGTCTTTGTGTCCAGAGAGAAGGATTTTAGAATACTGAGAAGTGGTGGTTGACAATGTCAAATGCTTTTGAAAGGTCGATGAAAAGTGCTGAAGAGAGAAGATTGTTATTACGGTTTTTATTGATGCTGTCAGTGAAGGATAGGAGTGCAGTTGTTGTACTGTGGAAAAGCCTAAAGCCATGTTGAGATTTGGCCAGTAAATTGTTCTGGGGTAGGTGGTCTAGTAACTGTCTGTGGATGCACTTTTCCATTATTTTCGCTAATGGGGAAAGTAGTGCTATGGGACGATAGTTAGAATATTCTCTGGAGTTTCCACCCTTGTGTAGGGGGAAAATGTAGGAGATTTTCCAGATGGTGGGAATAGTGCTTTCTTGTATGGTTCTATTTATCAGCAATGATACAGGATAAGCTATGACTTTGGCTGCCTTTTGCAGGTATTCAGCAGGTAGCTGGTCAGCTGAGGGGGTAGTAGGTTTTAGTTTACTTAAAAGTTTGCAGATGAGGGAAGTTGGGACAGGTTGCAGGTTTAGAGTTGGAAGAGAGTTAGAAGTATTAGTTGGAAGGGCAGAGCTATCGGTTGTTAGTTGATTAGCAAGTGTTTGGATGGTCTCAGTGAAGAAGGTATTAAAAGCATTAGCAGTTTGCTTTGGATTGTTGGAATTTGATCCTATAGGGGGTGGTGTTGCAGATTGGCCTGGTTGAAGTAGTCTGTTTATGCTAGCCCAGAACTTTTGTGGATTATTTTGGTTGTTCTGTTGGAGGTGGAAGTAAAAGTTTTTTTTTTTTTTTAACTTCGAGTATAGCATTCTTAGTCTCATTTCTTTTTTGCCTGAATTGTTGTTGGTCTAAGGGGTTTTTAGTTGTTCTCCATACTGCCCAAACTTTATTTCTCTGTTGAAATTTCTGCCTGGTTTTCTTTGTAAGCCATGGGGCGGGTTTAGATTTAATTTTGATGGAACGCTTTGGTGCATGGTAGTTAAGGATTGTTAAGAATTTTGAGTTAAAGTAGTTTGTTGCTTCGTCAAGTGGGAGGTATTTTATAGGTGACCAATCACATTCTTTTAGTTCAGCTTGGAAGTTACTGGGGTTAAAGTTTCTGTTGCTTCTTATTGTTTTATATATGATTGGGCTGTGTGAGCTCGACCTTTGCCTGATTGTGTAAGTGAGAGAATGGTCACTTACATCATCAGGGAGGGTCACATACATCATCAGGGAGGATCCCTACATTATAGAGTTGTTGGTGATTATTTATTAGAATCCAGTCTAGGATGGATTCTTTGTTATTGGTTTATTAATTCTGGTTGAGGAGTTAATTGTTTGTGAAAAGCTATTAAGGTTAATATGGGAGGTTGGTGATTCAGTAGAGCAGTCCTTCCAGTCTATATTAAAGTCTCCAAGAATTACTGTCTCTTGGGGAATTTTTGTGGAGAGTTCAGCAAGGATACCTTCCAGAGTGGTGATGTTGTTACCAGGGGGCAAGTAGATACATATTATATTTAGGGATTTACTGGGATTAAGTTGAAGTTTGGTGCTAATGATTTCTGCATTGTTTTCAGAAGAGGAACCAAGATCTAGTATAGATATTTGTAGCCCTTCTTTATAGAGGATAGCAACACCCCCTCCTTTTTTTACTTTGAGGTCTTGTCTCAAGATATTGTACACAGATGGAATAATTTCAACATCTTGTATAGTGGGTTTTAGCCATGCTTCTGTTAAACAAAGTATATCAAAGGAATGAAAATCCAGGAGAGCACGGAGGTGGGCAATTTTATTATTTATGCTGCGAATATTGAGGTGAGCTATACAGAGTGAGTTGGGAGATTTAGATGGGATATTTGGGGTAGAGGGAACATGAATTTGTGGTTCTGTGCTAGTTTTATGCCCTGGTCCTGGGTTAGGATGAATGTCCCCATCTAGTAAGGAGAGGTGTAATAGTTTAAGGGATTGTGGAGGTTAAAGTAATGGTGAAGAAGTTTTTTAGGTTTTAGATAGTTGTATTTGATATGGGTCAGTCTGTGATATTTAGCAGGTAAATAGCTAGGTAAAGATGTTATATCTATGTGTTCTGGGGAGTTAATTAGAGGTATAGTACTTATTTGTGCATTAGGGAAGTTCAGCTGTAAATATTTTGACGGTTCATATGAGGTTAGCAGGTAGGCTGCTGTTTGAGAAAGTAGGAAAAAGACAATGATTAGGAGCTTTAGTTGGATTTGGAAAGGTCGTGTTTGCATAGTGACTAATAAGCTTACTGGTGTTCTTTAAAGGGGTGGAGTTATACTAGGGGTGATTAGAGAGATGTGTATGTAGAATGTTAACAAGATGACTATTGTGATTGGATTGGAGAGGAACAGGGTGAGGTATAAGCTTAGGAGTGGTAGGGGAGCGAGTGAGCCTGCAGGGCGAACGGAGCGGGTAGAGACAAGAGAGGTAAGGAGCTGAAATGAACATTCAGTTGAAGCAGGGATTACAGGAGGTAGGTAACCCTAAATACTGGAATAAAGTTAAAAGAGTAGATAATAGAGCTATTTGGAGGGTGTGCGAGAGCTAACCATAAAAACAAATAGATGTTATGGGCTACAGTTTAATGGCAAGTCTATGGATAAACAGTATATAGCAAAGGTTTAGTATAGGTCAGGAGATGGCTTCAAGGCCTGGAAGGGACAAGTCTGCCACCTGGTGGCCCAAATTAATTTATTGTAAGCAGGGTAAAAAAGGAGGGAGTTTAGGTTCCTAATGCAAGAAAAGGAGTAGTGGTTCTGAGTGTCTTTAAATGGTGGAAAAAGTAGATTAGATTGGTTACAGAGCGGGGAGGGAGTAAAGCTGCTGGTTCTTCTGGCTAGTGCTTTAAAGCCACCTAGATCTAATAATAAGTTACAGTCTATACCGGCCGTGATAGTTTAGACACATACTTTCATGCTCCCTTTACTGAGAAAGTTACAGGGATAGGTTGTTCAACTGTGGAGACTGAAGGGAGCTTGGACAGGGTCCTTGTTCTTCAGGTTGTTAGTTTCTGTGTCCTAGAGCAGTGTACTCAGACTGGAGAGCTGGGATTGTTTTAGGAGGAAAAGAGAGAGAGAAAAATAGTAGAAACAAGATATTTAGTTTAGTATCAAAGGCATTGTAATTAAACAGAATATTACAAGCATATAATCACGTAGAACTGTACAAAAATGTAGTTCAGGCTATCAAGTTGTCTAGAAAGATGCATCACTCCTTACAAGTCTTCTATTATAGCAAGTCCTTATCAAAAGTTAGTCAGCAAAATGATGGTCAAATCTTATTATTCTAACTTGGCTAGGAACAAGACTATAGGAAGCTACAAGGTATATATCCAGTTAGGTAACAATGACAGCTGTAAAGTTATCATTAGCGTGAACACTACAGAGCAATAACTATAACTTAACTATAGCTTACATTAATAATGTAGTTCACGCTTTTTATTAACAGCTCATATATATAAATAAAAAATGCAGATAGTAACTATATATGTAAGCCTACATGTGCTTAATGAACATAAGTATTGTAAAAGCATAGCAGGGTTAAATAAGCATATACAATTATTCTTGTATGAATGCTATCTGCCAAAACATTTACAATTGTTACAGCACTCCCAATGTTTTTAATCATAGACTTGAAACAATAACCTTAGGTGGACATTGCAGGGAAGTAGATTTCTCTAACTTAATGCAGGGACCTTGACGTAGTAAATATGTGGGAGCGTTAAGAAAGTAAAGACTCAAGCATTAAAAATACTACATTAAATGACCACTCATATGGGGCATCTGATTTAAGGTGGTGCAGCTTTTACATCAATGTTTAAGACTTAAGAACACCCTTCAGGTAGTGTACTGTAAAAACAAATTCACTTAGTAATACTCAAAGTCAGTATGTCTAGTGGCACACTAATTAATTGAGGACGAACCTGAATTCTAATGTAGAAGGTGTAAGTGTGGATATTTAGCTAAGGCAAAGCTCAAGTTTAGAGTTAGCCTCTCCGTTCATTTTTCTTATCTATATTGGCTAGCTGCGGTGTAGTCCTAGCGTTCCCATATATACCTCTTATCCTTGTTGAATTTTACAAATGCTACTTGTGTAAAAATCAGCCACGTTCATTCTTTTCACATTAAATTAGCTAGTAGCGGTGCGGTTAGTGATTACCATAAGCACCTATTACTCTAGATGCAATCTTAAATGTAGGCAAGTACATATCCTCATTTATTTCTTAGTCTGCTTTTAAACTATATTGGCTAGAGTATTCAGTTATGGCTTTCCTTACACTCTGCTATCTGCGGTGAAGATGTAAGTAAGAGCCAAATTATGACTTTGCACAGGTATCCCAGCCCCGATACCACTCTGCTATTGCGTTCTCTAAACGTACTTGGAAGTTACAGCAAATTGGTCTTATTGTGAAGACAACAATAGAGAGACCAGATTTAGTAAGATGCTGTTTAAATAAGGTTCTTACGTTTAGAGCAGCGTGAGTTAGGGAAACAATAACAGTGTGGAAAACCGCTGTGGCTGAGCACAATTGTACAAACTCTACGTGTACCTTAAGGTAGTACCATATCAGGTATACTGATATAGTGGGGTGTCTTACAAAGGTGGAAATTACGACAAGTCCCTTTAAATTATAAAAACAAAATTGAAGAGAAAGTGTAATAAAGTACTTCCTAATGGGGTTCTTGGAGGTAGAGCACTGTAGTTTTAGAAGCTATTTAGTTCTTCCAAGTTCCTTAAGTGGGGTTGGTCGCTAAGGACTCTCCACATGGGTGGCGCAGTTTGAGAAGCCTAGGTTTAGATTGTTCTTAAACTGAGATGTGAGATACCTTTTACGCGGCTTCTCAGTGCCAAGTCAGCAGGATTGCATATTGGTCAAATTTATGTAAACTACAGCAACCAGATAATATTGCTTTGCTTAAGAAACATAGAAGTCTCTTAGCGTACGCACCAAAAGTTCTACAGAAGCTCACTTTGAAGTACAGTAATGCTACACTGCTAAGGCTAGCACTCTAACACATTGGAGAATAAATGTACACCATTAATGGGAGACACCTTAAAAACTACCTCTCAAGGGAGTGTAGTAAAAAGTTAAGTATTCATATATGAATCTACACCAAAAGAAAAATTAAACATATGTTACCATAAAAGCCTCACTTCCTTCTTAAACAGTAAATACTACTCAACAATAAGGCAATAGTTCAGTACTTACATTAGCCAGGACGCTGGGCCAGGAACACACAGCAGCTGGGGGCAGTTCTATAAAGGAAATGGCAGCCCAGGACAGCATGTATTTATGGGAAAAGTGGAGGATGTGAGGTAGGAAGGTGTGGGAAGGAGAGATGGGAAAGGTGGAGGGTGCGAGGTAGGAGGGTGGGGGAAGGAGAGATGAGGGCTGAGAACTAGGAGGGGCTAGTGCTACTAGAAATTGGATAAGCTGATAGACGTATAGGTAAAATACCAGTGTGTACAAGTATGATGTGAAGACAGGGGTGGAAAGAGTGGACAGTGAAGTAATGATAAGTCAAAGTCTTAGCTAGGTGGGGAAGGGGAGGAGATGGTATAGGTTAAATAGGGAGAGAGACAAGAGAGGCAAGGAGCTGAAAAGAACATTCAGTTGAAGCAGGGATTACAGTAGGTAGGTAACCCTAAATACTGGAATAAAGTTAAGAGTAGATAATAGAGCTATTTGGAGGGTGTGTGACAGCTAATCATAAAAATAAATAGATGTTATGGGCTACAGTTTAATAGCAAGTCTGTGGATAAACAGTATATAGCAAAGGTGCACTACAGGTCAAGAGAAGGCTTCAAGGCCTGGAAGGGACAAGTCTGCCACCTGGTGGCCCAAATTAATTTATTGTAAGCAGGGTAAAAAAGGAGAGAGTTTAGGTTCCTAATGCAAGAAAAGGAGTAGTGGTTCCGAGTGTCTTTAAATGGTGGAAAAAGTAGATTAGATTGGTTACAGAGCAGGGAGGGAGTAAAGCTGCTGGTTCTTCTGGCTAGTGCTTTAAAGCCACCTAGATCTAATAATAAGTTATAGTCTATACCAGCCGTGATAGTTTAGGCACATACTTTCATGCTCCCTTTACTGAGAAAGTTACAGGGATAGGTTGTTCAACTGTGGAGACTGAAGGGAGTTTGGACAGGGTCCTTGTTCTTCAAGCTGTTAGTTTCTGTGTCCTAGAGCAGTGTACTCAAATTGGAGAGATTAGCCAGGACGATGGGCCAGGAACACACAGCAGCTGGGGGCAGTTCTATAAAAAATAAGCTAAATTTCTTAACAATAGACGTAAAATATTTATATACGTCTATCCCTCATATGGAGGGTAATGAGTGGCTCAAATTATATGATTTAGGAGCCCCTAAATATCAAATTACCTTGATGGCTGAATTATTGGATATGGTACTGTCAAATAACTTTATTACTTTCAATGGAAAATATTTTGCACAAAAAATAGGCGTGGCAATGTGTTCCCCATGTGGGGCCAGCTTCGCCAATTTAGTAATGGCGTTCTGGGAAAGAGAATACGTGCAGAAAGTACCACATATTATTGGGAAGATACACTTTTGCACACATTTCCTGGATGACATTTTATGTTGACAGAGGGGGATGAAAATGATGCAGCCAACTTGGCAACGTATTTTAATAACACCACAACATTTTTGAAATCCACCTCTACATTTGATACAGGAAGAATTGCCTACTTGGATGTTGATCTAAGGAAAGACCTACAGAATAATTCATATTCTTCCCATATTTTTAGAAAGGACACTTATTGGAATGCCTTTCTTCACTTTAGCAGCTGTCACTCGTTGTTCCACAAACATTCTATAGTGAAGAGTCAGCTAGTAAAGGCAGCTTGAATGGTGTCTAGGGATACAGAATTTTTACTAGAATGTGTTAAACTTGAAGAAATGTTTTTTTAAAAGGGGATATCCTGTATCATTTGTTAGGGAATTGATACAGGAAGTGAAGGACAAGAGATTCAGGGGGCTTTTATCGACCAATATTAGGTGAAGAATCTGGGTTTAGTGTTGTAGGAACCATCTCGGAATGTGTGGGGAATGAAGGGAACACGACTACAGGAGTAAGCTTCATTACCAAGTTTAGTTTAGATAGATATGGTATCATGGAGATTATTAATAAAAATTGGGATATTATCAGGTCTGATTTTACCCTTTTTTCGAAACTTAAAGATCCCCCCAAAGTTGTGTTTAAATGGGGAAACAATCTCAAGTCCTTATTGGGAATGAGTAAAAGAGGTACTATCTGCCCCAATAGAAAACAGATGCAAAAATGTGGTAGGTGTGCCTATTGTCCATATATGGACATAGGTGAAAGTTTCACCATTAGAGAGACTAGCTACAAGGCCATTCAGAAATTTGATTGTAATACTAAGGGAGTAGTATACCTGGCATATTGCCAAAGGTGCTCTGCCTTCTATATCAGTAAAACAGACAGGAAGCTCAAGGAAAGGGTATATGAACACCTTTATAGTATTCGGACCACCAAGCAAGAAAATGCATTGGCCAGAAATGTAATAGAATTTCCGACACATTCCTTCAAGTTTAGAGCTATTGATTGCATCTCAGTGGATGTGAAGGGGGCCATAAAGCACTATTATTGGAAAGGCTAGAATTAAAATGGCAATTACAGACTCGTGCCTGTCAGTTTCCAGGCCTGAATGAAATATATTCAGTTGAGTGTATTTTAAAATTGAAAAGTCTTTTAAGGTAATATTATATGTGTTCAATGTATATTTTAATGAATTGTAGATGGGGGTGATCACTTGACTGACTGGGGTATTTGTGTACGTAGTGCTTTTGGAATTGTAATGAAGTTTAATACGTGTTTTGTTGTTTTTCTGAATTAATTCATTATTTATGTATTACTGCACTGATGAATACAGAGACTATAGGAATTTAATTAACTGTATTTGTAGCAATATTATAATATTTTTAAATATGTTTAAATATGCTTTTGTTAGACAGGGTATGTACATGTATATAAATTTACATATTTATGATTACTTGGTTAGAGTTGTTAGAATGGTTATTGTAGGTATGTCTTTTGTTCCGATTGGTGGTTGGCGGACTCTTTGTTAACTGTTAGTATAATTTAAATACTGACTTTGAGCAAATGGTTTTTAGTCTGAAGAAGTCTCGCTAATAGCGAGACGAAAAGCACTTCACATTTAATAAACTAGTGTTGTTGGTTTATTTTGGCCATATTTGCAGTGTTTATTATCACAACAGAACAGTTTTTGGTGTTCTCCAGCTTTTTTGTTTTGGAATATAATCAATAACCACAAATATGATTTTTTTTTAAAGTTGGAATATATCTTAGAGTGTTTACTTAAAGCATTTTCTAGATTTCTTACTCTGATCAAATATAAATGCTTATATATTCTTTTCTTTAAATCCCTTGTGGTTCTGCCCACATAAAATACTTCTGACTGTAAATGCCATTGGGATTTATACCAATCTTAAGCCATCTCTGTACTCTTCTTGCTTTAATGCAAAGTAACAATGTTAGAATACCTGCTGGAATTTCTGGATAACCCAGGAAACCTTCTTCAAAGGTTGGAGTCTGTAAAACACTGCCGATGGTATGTGTTCAAGCTGCGCTACCATATAAGGGTTGTACTGTCATTCCCTCACCATTAACTCTCATTAAAAATCACATGACCAATCAACTTATTCTATTAAATTAACTATAAAGAAAAAGTCACTATTTTCTTTCTTAAAAGGGATGCTATAGCCCTGAAACAGGTCAAAGTTAGGTATACAAAATTAATTTCCTCACTCAGATAAAGAAAACAAAACAAAAAATAAGGGGGTGGATGGAGGTAGAAGCAAGTACTGCAGCAGTGATTTATTTGAATCCAGACTGCTTTGATAAGATTACTTAAACTACACTATGCTCATAATTACTGTAATCACTGCTGCAGGAGCCTAAGCTATATGGGCAGAATACCAAAGCTTAGAAAGCTTGACAGGAGAAAGGATGTAAGTCCAGGAGTCCTTGGGGAATGGTCCTAGCAAGGTCTGCTCTAGACCTCATAAACGTGTCTAGTTTGTGGTGTTTTGTGAAAGCATGTTCAAAGGACGAAGCTGCCGTCTCTAGAATACTTCTGAGTCCACCCCCTTCTAAAAAGCCACTAAAGAAACCAAGGCCCTTAAGAATATGTCTTGATCCTGCTTGGAATTGATTTGAAACTGTCTGACATTGGTTGCCCTTTTCTTTCTTTCCTTCAGAAACAAATAACTGTTCAGAACTTCTGAAGATTTTAGTTCTGTCAAAAGACAGTATCTGAGCTGCATGTGGACATCCAGAGTATAAAGAATCCCTTCCTCTCATTTTTAGGTTTTGGAAATAAATCACTAAGATGGTTAGTTTGTCTCAAAGAAAACCTGAATATCACTTTAGGCATAAATGAAAGATGTGTGATGCCCCTCCTCTGGGCCAGTAATCAAGGAGCCTCAATCCTCACCAATGACACTGGTGAAGGACACTCACTTGGAGCAAAGATAGATAAAGCATTTTCAGATGCAGCTCTCTGCACCAATCACAATTTCCTTTAAGAGCACACAGGGAGCGCACACAATCCTGGAGCTGGGTTTTCCTCTCCAGGCCCAAATAAGACTCCATCTTTCTCTCTGCAGAAAGCAGTGCTCTGTGTCCCTGTTCCAAGTAGCTGACACACACTCAGATTTGATTTTCACAAACAAACACACACACACATCTGGGAAAGTCTGGCACAGACTTACTAGCTCTACTACCTCTGCCCAGGCTACAGGTAGTTCCACTGCCACCAGCCAGCTACTTTAAGACTCTTACAAGGGTACCCAATAATAGTGAGTAAAATTAATACCAATATAAACGGTAGTGTTTGACCAATGTAGCAAGGCTTTCAGGAGCAGCCACAGTGTCGCCAAATAAATATAAATACTTTCAAAGCTTAAAATATTCTCTAAAAGACCAGCCACAATGAAAAGTTTAAATATATTTAATATTAAAAATGAAAGAACATGAAAGTATTAAGTATCTATTTACAATAAACACCAGAGTTTCAATCACAAGCAATATTAAAAATAGCACTGATGGACAGATTCAAACAGATACAGAAGAACAGTACTTAACTAATCTCACTATATTTTCCTGACTGATCTAAAATAATTACTATTCCCTGGTTACTAAAGCAATGCACGATGAAGGGTGAGTGTTCCTTCTTTGTCAGGATTCACAAACAGACTGCAATGACACTTCTGTCTCATCTAGTATTAAATCATTTCAGTGCTGGATTACAGAATGACATCACATACATCTGGTCTCCTGATTTCTGGTTCCCATACCACCCCTTTTACTAGAAACTGAGCCAGAATCTTGCACATGTGTACCACCACACACACACACACACACACACAAAGCTTTGCAAAGATGTGTGATAAGAGACCTTGGGACCCAGGTGGACAGTAGTCTCTCCTTTGATAATCACATTGCCACAGTAGTCAGGAAATCCTTCTATGTGGCACACCTCATCACAAAAGGGTTCTCAGCCAGGAAAAAAAGATGTCATTGTTCCCTTCTACTCTGTACTCATTAGACCCATTATATAGAGTACAACGCCCCTTTTGGAATGTACCTCACAAGACATCTGCAGCAGCTGGAAAGGCCACAGAAGTACCTCACAAACAGGATTACTGGCCTCAAACAGATGCCCTACACTGACCGTCTCAAAAAACTCCAGCTTTACTCTGTAGCATATTGCCTAATCTGAGAAGATCTCTGCCCAACATATAAAGCTATGTTAAACCCAGAGCTGTTGGACATGCTACACCTAAAGAAATCCCAATCTCTCTGAGCTACACACTCTAGGGACCTAAACATTGTCACCACAATAAACAGGACATGCTGGAGGGACAGAATCCTGCCGCAGAGACTTCCTGTACTCTGAGACAAGCTACCCATCTATGTCAAGCAAAGTTCCTCATTAGCACTCTTCAAGAAAAATCTTGTTGAGTGGATGGGAAATAGGAAATACACACTGGGGATCACTTCTGTGGCTTTGCTCGACAGGGGCACAGGAAATTAACTTTCTTGGGTGGCGTAAGCCAGGGAACCTTGTTGGCTAGGCTTACTTAGGCCCTTGGGCCGACAGCCTAGTACCTACCTATGAACCTGTGTTATAGCATCTAGAAGCTATAAAACTATTTAAAAAACGTCCACCCTTTCAGAGAAGCAATCAGTTCACCCCTAAGGACAATACAGTAGGCTACCTAGTCCTGGTTTTCATAGACATTTTGTCTCTGGCTGGAATCATAACTGTAAGATACAATCTTTATGGCCTAAACCAGGTAACTTAATTTCAGACTATTTTTCAAAGTTAGCGGGACTGCGATTAACCTCTTCTCTTCCAGTACCCTCTGTTACAATACATTCATTTCAACAGTTACAATGCAGTCTGGCATACAGGTGTATTTCTTTTCTGTCCAGCAGGTCCCACTGTTGGCACATTTTTAAAAAAACAGCTTTACAAACCAGTGTGATACACAAATGACACAATTCTTTACAAAACTCCAGCTAGCTATGCTGGCATATGTTACACATCTACTGCCCTATTTCTATTGGCATAGCTGGCAATCCACAAATCTACAGAATCTGTAAATGCTGTATGAACATCAGTTTAATGGCAACTTAAAAGCAAAGCTTTCAGATCAACAATCCTTCTTCAGTGCTTACACAATTAAAAAATTAAATCATTCATTAAATACTAAATTTAAGAGGCTAATTACACTCACAAATACTGCAGAACCACATAAATGTTACACTTAAAAGGGCCAATATGGCACCAACTAGAAAATCTTTTTCATTTACTAATACAGGATTTCCTAGCACTACGTTTGTCTCCTTTAATATCTGTAGTGCACCCTATGAAAATAGGTGCCTAAACAGGTACTAGAAGTCTATTATTCAGGCAGTCATTTGAAGTTGTTTCAAGTTGGGGGTGTATCACACCACCAGTGCCTTATGCAAGTAGGTGCAGTTTGTGAAAAAGCTTGTGGTAACTGCCCCTGGCCATTTCCAAAAGAAGGGAACGACTTGTCTAGGTCAGAACGGAGTCACCACAATGATCTCTAGAGAATCCTTCTGTAGCTTCAGAATGACCCTGGTGGAAAGTGTGGAAAAGCATGCAGCAACATTCCTATCTAAGGAAAAGAAAAGGCACCAGTCTTCCAAGCTTTCTTGCATGGAATCCTGAAGCAGAACTTTACCAGTTGATTGTTCAGAAATGATACAAAAAGTCTACCCAAGGAACTCCTCGCATATGGATCAAATCTTAGAAGACCCCTGATCTACTTTCCATTTGCAAAGGTCTGACTTTGTTCTGCTCAATTTGATGGAATATAAGCTGCCTATAGAGTAAAACCTAGTTATAAAGCTATATCCCATGCTAAGATGGCTAGTCTGCATAGGGGGTAAGATCTGGTACTACATCACTGTGGTATTGTCTGTAACTACTTGAAGAGGTCCTAGAGACGAAAGATGAGTCCAAGAGTTGAAAGTCTTGATAAGTGCTGGCATTTCCTTTATGTTTATGTGCATTGGTCTGTCTTTCTTGTCATAGAAACCTTGCACTTTCATACTCCCTGATACCTCTCCCCTAGAAAAGTTCAAACTGTCCGTTTGGGACTGACTGCTTTGGAGCAAGAGGGGAGAAGGGAAGACCTGGATTCAGAGATATCTGATGTCTCCACCAAGCGATTTCTCTTTTCACAAATACAAGAACTGGAATTTGAAAAGATAATAGACGTTGGTAATGGGACCAAAGAGACTTCAGATACCATTACATCTTTCTCATTTGGGGTCTTGTAAGAGGTATCCATGAGAACTGTGGATGTCGTAAGACCCAGAATCCCAAGACATTCCCTTACAGTGACTGAAGTCTGACTGCAAAACCCTTGGAACAGATCTAAATATAGATTTATGTTTTTCCTGTGGAAGAAAAGTTCTTTGTACTGAAATGTCTAGTAGACAGCCCAGAAACAATCATGTGCAAAGGAGTTAAAAAAATACTTTGGAATGTTCTCTTGGAATCCCATTCCTGGCACACTGAAAAGATTCCGCAAAGACAAGCAATTTATATAAATATGGAAAAATGTAGATACTCTGCAGCTTTTTTCAGAAGTTAGACACTCTGTCGTCTTGAAGCTGTAGATAGCCCAAAGGGCAAGGCATAGAACTGATAATATCACCCAGACAAACAAAACAGTAAGAAACACCTGAAATCTGGACGAATAGAAATGTGAGGATTTGCATATTTTGAATGTAAGGTTACTTAAAAAAACTCAAATAAGGAAAAAGAGATAACAGGTTGTGAAGTGTCTCCAGGCAATTTCTTTGACAATCAAAAAAATTTTTGAAAACATCCTTTTCCTAACTGGGAAGAAGGAATAGCTTTTCTGGAGACAGCACATGCTGTAGGACAGGACAGGACAGAACAGATGGGTCTGGTATGGCAGATGAAGAAATCCCTGGAAAAGAAAAATTTCCTCCAAATGTCATCTGTATCCCAGATGGATCACCTTGACAAACCATTTGTCTAAAGTAATCTGTTGCCAAAGAGAGAAACGGAGATTCTTTCTGGAAGGGATAAGGGACTGTCAGGGTAGGGGGACCAGGTCCCTTTAATAGTCATTCTGTCTTATATGATTGTCCTTTGTTCTGGGGGTGGGGGGAATCCAGCTTTCTTCTTGGGACTGCCCAGCCATTGATTTTTAAATGTCTGCTAACCGACATTCTTCTGGGACGGTTTATGTTTCTTGCCAAAACTGGATGAGGGAGCAAAAAATCCCTTGGAAAATTTAGAGAAGTACAGCTGAAAAACACGAAAGATTTCCTGTATCAGCTTACCTCTTTCATCACATTTTTTGATAATGTCTGCAGCAGAATGTCCAAAAACTAAATCTTTATCTAAAAGAGAGTTCAAAATCTGATCTTTACATCTTATAGGAGGTTCTGAAAATGCAACCAGGCAAACCTCATCAACACAGTACCAGTGCCAACACTGGATGCAGTATCTGCAAAAGCACTTTAAACAAGGAGTAGTGACCTGAGAAATGGAATAAACTAAACCACTTAAAGCAGACTTTTTTTCTTTACAATGAGAAACTGCAGATAAAATATTCCTACTGCCTTTAACAATTAGAATAAACCTTGACATATGAGCTGACAACTCAAAATTCTAAAAATCAAAGCTACATAAGTAAACACTTTTTCCCCCAAACTTATACCTTTATACACAAAAGAAAGAGACCAAGTCTTACAATCTCGTATTAATGCTTTCTTCACATAAATAAAGACTTCTTCAGATAAACACTACAAAAACAGAAACAAATGCACTTTACCCAACAGTCTTATATATACCACCCCAAACATAACACAATAAGCCTCAAAGTTGTAGGCACAATTATGTACAAAAAGATACATACATTTCCCACCAATAAATACTAAAAATGATACAAATACATTATTCTAATGTATAATAACATCAGCTCCAAGCCTTAAAATGGAGCTGACAGATATAAAATCATTTAATACTGGATATACTGTTGCTTGTGACCTAAGCTGCCATCTCAATTCATTTGCTTCTAAAAAGTCATTCAAAAATCCCCCTCTTTCACCTATAACAACCAGGTCTATAATCACAAACTTGAAAGAATGTGTACAATTTTCTATTGTACGCCAAGGCGTTGATGTTCTTTTTTGAAATATCGTAACAGTGTTGGTATACACGGGTCCTGGAGTTGATAGTTTTTCCTAAATAGAACCGTGGACATTCTGTGCATAGGGCTAAACAAACAACCCCCTTACTATTACAGTTGTACTTCTTATCTAATACAGGTTTACCATAATTAGGAATGGTAACCTCCTTGGTTTCGAACACATATTTACATTGTGCACAATATCCACACATTCATTCTACCCTCGGTTCTTGTATAATTAAGTTTCTCTAACATATTATGTTAACATCTTTTTTGTAAGTAATCCGAGGGGGTGTACCTACAATATTTGAGTATTCAGACTCAATCATAAACACCCCCCCCCAACGCATTTTTACAATTTCACATATTTCTATAAACTGTTTATTATAAGTCAACACCATAGTCTTGCTAAAGTCAATGGTGTTACTATTTTCTGCCTGCATATTATGGCCCATAATATTACTTGTTGTTCCCAAAAGGGGGCAAAAATGTGCACTAATCCACTTCCTTATTACTTCTGCCAGTACATCACTAAGAAATTATTCTGGGTACCCCCTCCTCCCAAACACGTCCCTCAAGATGTTAATCCGGACCAAACATTCATCTAAGTCACTGACCATTCTTGCAATTCGAACACCTTGCCCTTTGACCACGGACTTCTTTTGTTGAACTGGGTGCCAACTACTGAAGTACAACAGAGTGTTAGAATAGGTTGGCTTTCTAAAAACAGTTGAATTAAAGCCACATACTGGAAATAGTGTCAGAGAAAGACAATTCCACACAGGAGATTCAGATACCATACCCTCCTCTGAATCTGAATTAGAAGTCTGAGGAGAAAAACTTGCATCTGTCCCATCACATTTTTCTACAGATTCAGAATCTTGAGCTTCTTCAGGAAAAGAGAAATTCTTTTTTTCTTTTACCAGAAACTACCTTATAAGAAGGGTCAATAGCCTGTACAAGACACTGATCCAAGCCCAAGAAATTACTCCTATACAGAGAAACTGTCACATGAGAAATTAATTTCTGTTTCTTTCTGACAGGAAAGCTGGAGCAAACAGACCTGTTATTGGCAGCAACAGACTCCCCAGGAATGGGCACAACATTCTGGCTAAGGGGTACATTCTTTGCCCCTTCAACCAAGAAGAGAGACGAGAGTGGCTCTCCCTTGCTCACTGAGGGGGCCTCAAAAGACTGCAGAAGACATGGTCTGGTCCATGGTGACTGCATGGACAACAGCAGAGGGATCCGGGGGAAAAGATGATAGTCTGAGAAACCAGCTTTGGACACAGCAGAGTCATCCATCTCTGGTTGAAGCTAATTACTAGCCTACAATCATGGCAAAGGGTGTTTAGTTAACTTTTTTCCTTTTGTGATTGGAAGAAGGACCAGCCAAGGGAATGGTAGTTTGTTCCATCACAATGCTAAAATGGTGCTTCTTTCCCGAGGAAGCTAAGTAGCACTAATCCGTAAAAATTAGAAAATAGCTAACAGTAACTTTTTCACAGCAAAAACACAGTAAAAAAATATTTTAATACTCTTTCACAGCCACAAAAATTACAATAAGCACAATTTCTCCACAGGAAAAAAAATAGTTTAAAGTACTTTTAAACTGTCAAGTAAAAAAGCGTGTACCCTATTTAAAAGTATACACAAGTCACAAGACAATCAATAAAAATGCATTTTCCTAGTATAAAAGTACTTTCCCAAACAGGAAAGTTGACTTCAAAACAAAAGTGTGCAAGTTTTTTCCCCAAAGGGAACTTATCTGCCCAGCAATGAGAGTGTTAGCCTACGATTGATCCTTGAAAGATCGCAGAGGAGCGCTCTCTCTTCAGTGGCAGGAAAGCTCTGGAGGGCTTGATACCCAAATCTAGCTTTCAATCAGCTCATCTCGAGCTGCTTAATAGTTTGGATGCATGGAAGGTGGCCTGCAGCTTTTTTTAAGCTGGACAGTTATTATACCTTATGCAGGGTATAACCCACATAGTTTAGACTACTACATCAGTGACTAATATGAACATTTAAAGTATAATTTCCCATTCTTGTCCATAAAACATAGTGATATATTTTAAACTGTAAAATAAACTGAAGTCTCTTTCTCTCTCATATATATATATAGATATATATATATATATATATATGCAATCAACTGCATACAAAGAGTGAGTGTACATCTTGTAATGTAACAATATAACAAAGGAAAATACACTGTGTAAAGAAAACAAGCTACTCTTTCTGTATGACATTTTGCCACATACTTGTATTGTTAAGAGCTAGAAGAGTGAGGCTGCTGGATAAACATGAAGAGCAACGCCTATATGTCGATACTGTCTCTTCATTTTTCGCTTATGGTTTCAGGCATCAAAGTGTTGCTGTATGAGAATGAAATATGGAATCACTACATAGAGAAGCATCGAAAATCTGCATCTTGATATTTTCAGGGTGTTTTTTGAAGTATGTCTTCTTACAACAATTTTTCTCATGACTGTTCTACAGGATGGATCAGAAATATCACAATTACGCCTAAGTGCTTGCAGGCCCATGGAATGAGCCATTTTGATACCAGCACATATTTTACCTTAGAATGAAAGTGTTATACTTTCCAGCACCTTTTCATAAACAGAATGTTAATAGGTCAACATGTTATGAAATTTTACTGCTAATGTACTAGCTATATAAATCCCTTCTACACACCTATCCAACACCCTAGCACCTCTAACAAAGGGTAAAGGACCTTGATGTTTTTGGATGGGTCAGGGTTCACCAATGTTGTAGGTAAGCCCAATGCTTCAGGATCTGATTTTAAGTTATAATACAGAAAGGTGTTCTCCTTACATCAGATTTATACAACAGGTCAGCTCACCTGTGAAACGGCAGCTTAGCTATATTTTCTTTCATAAATTCTGGATTAATCCTGGAAATTCTTTAACAGATAAAGCACTCTTCACACAGACTCTGAGATTTTACAAAATTCTGACAATCTCTGTTAGGAAATGAAATTTCACAAACTTGCCAATCAAAAATGCTACTCAGTGTTTATAGTTTCATAAAACTGAAGATCATTGCAGGTGACTGCTTAATGATTGTGAAGTATCTTTCTAATAAAAAAATGTAAAGCAAAGGAAGATTTTAAACTTCAGAAATAATTTCCTCCTCTGCAGATGAAGAGGGCAATGGATTCCCTTTTCTTATTTTACTTACAAAGTACCTTAACAAGTGCTGATATAGGTGAAGGCTGATCAAGCCAGACCTCACACCTATCATCATATTTTTGCCACATAACCGGACACCTTTCTACTGGAGTGATGATGATTCTTCAGCTAGTCTCCTGTAATCAAGATCAGCTAAGAAATTACTAGATGAGGTTCCCCTCCTGCTGCCTGCAAATCAGGCTCCAAAACTTGCAATGAACTCTCAGTGATCTTTGCCATGGTTGATATCTATACCTTAGCTGGTACTGACGTACATACCTATTTCAATGTTGACTCTGGCACTTTATTCAATAAAGGTTGCCTTTCTTTTTAATGATTTCTATCCTATGCTGAATTTACTTTTTAACATTCTGACAATCCTCAAAGATCATCAGTGCCTTCTTTATAAAATTTACACTTTTATCAATTATATTATACGCATTCTAAGCAGTACTCACTTTCTCTTGGAGGTAATGCACAAATCTAGTTAATGTTAGTAGATGACTTAGAAATACCTTTGGCTTCAGTGAGGCTATTAATTCTAAATGTATTACATAATATGAAACGAGAACATAAATAGCAAAGTTTTGATATGCATTTCAGCAAAAAGTCTTCTTCTTTCGGCTGCTCCCGTTAGGGGTCACCACAGCAGATCAACTGTTTCCATTTCTTCCTGTCCTCTGCATCTTATTCTGTCACACCAACCACCTACATGTCCTCTCTCACCACATCCATAAACCTTATCTTAGGCCTTCCTCTTTTCCTGTTACCTGGCAGCTTCATCCTTAGCATCTTTTTCCTAATATACTCTGCATCCCTCCTCAGCACATGTCCAAACCAACGTAATCTTGCCTCTCTGGCTTTGTCTCCAAACCTTCAAACCTGGGCTGACCCTCTAATATACTTATTCCTAATCCTGTCCATCCTCGTCACACCTAGTGCAAATCTTAAGATCTTCAACTCTGCCACGTCAAGCTCTGACTCCTGCCTATTTGTCAATGCCACCGTCTCCAACCCATATATCATAGCTGGTCTCACTACCCTCTTGTAGACCTTCCCTTTCACCCTTACTGGAACCAGTCTGTCATAAATCACTCCTGACACTCTTCTCCACCCACTCCATCCTGCCTGTACTCTCTTCTTCACCTCTCTTCCACACTCACCATTAGTCTGAACTGTTGATCCGAAGTATTTAAACTCATCCACCTTCGCCACCTCTACTCCCTGCATCCTCATCATTCCTCTATCCTCCCTCTCATTCACACACATATATTCTCTCTTAGTCCTGCTGGCCTTCGTTCCTCTTCTTTCTAGAGCATATCTTCACCTCTCCAGGGTCGTCTCCACCTGTTCCCTATTCTCACTACAGATCACAATGTCATCTGCAAACATCATAGTCCATGGGGACTCTTGTCTGATCTCGTCTGTCAACCTGTCCATCATCATTGCAAATAAGAAAGGGCTTAGAGCTGATCCTTGATGTAATCCCACCTCCACCTTAAATGCATCCGTCACTCCCACGACAGACCTGACCGCTGTCACACTACCCTCGTACATATCCTGTAACACTCTTACATACTTCTCTGACACTCCCGACATCCTCATACAATACCACAACTCCTCTCTAGGCACCCTGTCATATGCTTTCTCTAAATCCACAAAGACACAATGCAACTCCTTCTGACCTTCTCTGTACTTCTCCATCAACACTCATTCAGCAAAAAGTAAGACACTTAAAACTTCTTTTGATTAGAGGTATCCTGTAACATCTTTTTCATTACAGATATCCTGTAAAATGAATCTAGAAAAAAACAAACAGTAGGTGGCTACATAAACATTTTAAGCAGTACAACAGCTGCTTAAATTTACTCACTATGCATAGGCATCTAAAATAATGTAAAATAAACTTTATCTTACAGCCAATTACAAAACGTTACAGGACAACTACTCCCTTAAAGTGTATTTTCTTCTCTACAGAATGATCACCACTGCCACATATTGCAAAAGCAGGACACCAACAAAGCTGAGAAAAAGCCAAAAAACGTTCTAAATCACTTCTTTACTGCAAAAGGATGAGCGCTTTCGCGGGATTACCGCTTCATCAGATCCATATAAAAGCAACTCAAAGTAAAATACTTATACAGGTTAAAATCACATATAATTAATAACTCAAGTTCACCTTCTACTAATTAAAGCCAGCCTTAAAGTTCCAGGGCTTAATGCTAGTATTCCTTTATGTGCTTGCAGGGCTATAATCCATTTCACTTCCAAATTCTCCAAGTAATTATTCACATTACCTCTTCTCATACCAGGTTTAATCAGTTGTAAAACTCTAAAATGGAAGACATTATACCCTGTTTTAGCCATATGTACTGCCAATGCATTTGTAAGGACTTTGTTTCTGATATTCCCAACATGTTCCAAAATCCCTTCCTTAAACTTACACATCGTCTTGCCCACATAAAAATTTTGGCACTCCATGCAAGTTGCTAAATAGACCAGACAATTACTATTGCATGTGGCAGACAACCTAGGGACAAATTCTCTCCTACTAATGGGGTGAATAAACACTTGTTCTTTAACTATAAAAGTACATGCTTTGCATTTACCACAAGGCAAAGTTCCTAGTCTTGGCAAAGGATCAGTTACTGCAACCTTAGGGCCATAGCATAGCATCCTTTTCAAATTCTTGTTATTTCTAAAAATAAAGCTCGGAAGAGACGCAACCACTTCACTGGTGGCTTCATCCGCTAATAGTATATGCCAGTTTTTCCTAATGATATCACAAAAGTCAGAAATATTACTAGAATAGGTAAACAACACTTTAGGATGTCCATGGTTCAAGTTATTACTGCAATACTGCCTGTTATAATTCCTGTACTTATTAGAAAAATAGGGAGCTCCTTTATCATTCCTGTGCATTTGTACCTCCCTATGAACATCAGCTGTCAATCTATCAGGGTATCCTCTATCCGAAAGATCATGTAAAAAATTATCAATAGATTTACTCATACCTGTATCATTAGTGTTAAGGCATGATAATCTCAAAGATTGTGAAAGGACAATCCTTGAGATTATCACGCCTTAGCACTGATAATACAGGTATGAGTGACTGATCCTTTGCCAAGACTAGGAACTTTGCCTTGTGGTAAATGCAAAGCATGTACTTTTATAGTTAAAGAACAAGTGTTTATTCACCCCATTACTAGGAGAGAATTTGTCCCTAGGTTGTCTGCCACATGCAATAGTAATTGTCTGGTCTATTTAGCAACATGCATGGAGTGCCAAATTTTTTATGTGGGCAAGACGATGTGCAAGTTTAAGGAAGGGATTTTGGAACATGTTGGGAATATCAGAAACAAAGTCCTTACAAATGCATTGGTGGTACATATGGCTAAAACAGGGCATAATGTCTTCCATTTTAGAGTTTTACAATTGGTTAAACCTGGTATGAGAAGAGATAATGTGAATAATTACTTGGAGAATTTGGAAGTGAAATGTATTTTAGCCCTGCAAGCACATACAGTTCCAGGGCTTAATGCAAGTATTCCTTTAAGGCCAGCTTTAATTAATAGAAGGTGAGCTTGATTTTTTAATTATATGTGATTTTAACCTGTGTAAGTATTTTACTTTGATTTGCTTTTTATATGGACCTAATGAAGCGGTAACCCCACAAAAGCGCTCATCCTTTTGTAATAAAGAAGTGTTTTAGGACATTTTCTGGCTTTTTCTCTCAGCTTTGTTGGTGTGCTCACATCTTGTTTTTAAGCCTTCTTTCATACAAATCCTGTTGAGGCTGAATGAAATCTTATGATAAATTTTCTTTAGGAATTTGTCTCCATGGCTCTTATACCATTTTGCTTATCACAATGGAAGTTTTCTACCAAGGAAGACACCCCACAGTACGGTGAATGCAGCTCTTTCACCATTTCACACATACACTGGGGTCATAAAGCTGAGAGCAACCATTTACAGCTGCATTCGTTCCCTCCTGTAAGGCCATAAACCTACTGACACTTCTGTTGTCTGAAAAGGAAGAAAAAAATGGCAGCAACTTCATAATTAGCCAGGCTTTGCAAGCCAGAAAATATGATACTTTGGCTGACTCTGGGAAGGAAGGTTGGAGGAAGACAGTACCTGAAACTCAAAAAAAAATAATTTCTTTAAATGTTATGTTAATTTCAATGACCTGTTAAAGGTCTTTATAGAATGTGTAACGCATATATAAAAACAAACATGTCAGCGTCACTGCAATCCAGTCAATGACACTTCTACGGAGGATTCTATAACATTATTTCTCACTGCTTCTATTCTGAGTGAATGAAATTGTGATCTGACATGAAAGACACAGGTGAATTAATCTTATAGTGTGTGCTCTCTCACAGTGTACTATGGGCAAAAAGTAGAAAGATGCATAACAAGATCACACCCGGATGTCTGCTCCAAGAGGACATTCAGGGTTAGAAAAAACATAAAACTAACAGTAGGCAGTTATTGTGTTGCTGGGCAAGTTTGGATTACACATAACTTTGTGACAAAATAAATGTGCGTTTCCTCAGTTTCTGCTCATAATTGTCTTTTAAGTACAAGTAAATGTACATAAACATTTCTAGCAAACAGCCTTAACTAACATGTATGCCTGAGTAAACAGAACATGGACTGAAGCTCCAAATGCAGTGGTGTGTCTCCATATTCATAAAGGATATGCACACCTCCAGACTAGTAGCAGAGCATAATGTATCTGAGATACTACAGGTACAACTAACATTGGGTAAGATGGCGACTCAGGTCGTAGCCTGCTACAGGTCCCCAACTATGTCCCAAGACTCTCACTACATGTTCCTAAGCACCCTGAAAACTATTAGGGTCCAACCCAACACTCTCATACCAAGTGACTTCAACTACCCCCTCCATCAACTGGGAAAACTACTCATGCACCAATACACTGGCCCAATGCTTCCTGGAATTCATCAATTCCAATGCCCTGGACCAGCTCATTCTTACCACCACTAGAGGAAAAAACATCCTTGACCAGGTTATTACTAACATGAGCGACCATTGCTCTACAACAATAGTCAACTCCTCCCCAGTTATATCCGACCACAAACTACTCACCATGAAAATCCACATCTCACCCACACACCCCACAAAGGTAACCACCACGAAAAACTTCTCCAAAGCTGACTTTGGGCTCTTAAAAACAGAGGTGACTAACTTCACAGCACCAATGTCAATGGAAAATAGATGCATGACTGCCAAATCATACAACAATGCACTGTACGAACACATACATAAATGCATGGAACTAGCCATACCCAACAGAACCAAGATTCTCTCCTCCAAAAAAAGGAAGCAAATCTGGTAGTCCGCTGCCAGTAATAAACTCTACAACAGAACAAATAAACTGTTTAGGAAAAAGGTGAAGTCCTAAGACTGGAAAAACTTCCTTATTAGCCTCAACAAAAAGTTGAGATCCCTCATCAAAACCTCTAAAGCTAGCTATGAAGGCAGAATTGCTGCAGACACTAAAAACAACCACAAAGCCTTCTATAGTTATATCATGAATCTCCAAGGCAATATCCAGGCTTGAGCTGAGTTACTGCACATTGGTACCTCCTATACTGAGCCAACAGATGTTGTCAACATAGTGGCTGACAGACTCAGTGCCAGCTTTACCCCTCTCCCCCCAAAAGGACCAATCACAATACTGGAGGAATGCGAGGCACCCAGCAGTACTGCAGCACAGGTTAAAGCTGCATTGTCCAAGGTCAAGAATACACATGGGACCCGACAATATCCCTGGATGTGTTCTACATGAACTACAAAGTGAACTGGCACTACATATGTGTGCCCTGTTCAATCACAGCCTCACCTCAGGCTTTGTCCCTACCGAATGGCACACTGCTACAGTCATCCCACGCCATTAAGGGGGAGCGACTACAGACCCTGGGAATTATCTCACCATTAGCCTGACAAGTCTGATATGTAAGGTTATGGAGCGCATCATCATGGACCTAATTAACAAGGATATAGGGAATCTCCAAAATCTAGATCCCACGCGATCTGGTTTTGTAAAAGGTAGATCATGCCTGCTCAACCTGGTTGACTTCTTTGAGTCAGTCACCAGAGCTGTGGACGAGGGCAAGGAAGTTCATACAGCCTACCTCGATCTGGCCAAGGACTTTGATACCATTCCCCACTCAAGAGTTACTGAAAAACTCAAACTAGGCATCAACCCCTATATCACTAGGTGGGTTGCAAATTGGCTCAGAGACAGAACCCACAGTGTGAAAGTAGCGGACTCTAAGTCAGACTGCCGACAAGTTACGAGTGAAGTCCCACAGGTATCGGTCCTGGGTCGTCTCGTTTGGCATCTACTTCTTAGAAGTCCAGGCCAACACAGAGGGATTCTGGCTGACCAAGTTCGCAGACGACTGTAAGCTGAGAGCTATTATTTACTCCCCAAGTGATTTAGACATCCTACAGAAAGGCCTCACTGAGACCAATGACTGGTGTTGAAACCATGGCCTTAAGCTTAATGCCAAAAAATGTGTTGTCATCCCCTTTGAGAAAAACTCAGTTTCCACTAATTACCACATCGATGGGAGCCCACTGAAAACTGAAGGCATTATAACGAGATCTGGGGACACAGGTTGACAGCAACCTCTCCTTCGACCACCACATTGCCACAGTGGCCAGAAATTCCTTTTATGTGGCACATCTCATTACCAAGGGTTTTGCATCCAAGTAGAAACTCTACTAATTTAATAAGAGGTAATCATCTCTCTCTCTACTCTTCCCTCATTAGGCTAATCATCGAGTAGAATGCCCCATTTGGCATGTATCTCACTAGAAACATGCAACAGCTGGAAAGGCGACAAAAATACCTCACAAAGAGGATCCTAGGCCTTAAAACACGTCCTACATGGAGAGAATCAAAAAACTCCAGTTATTCTCTGTCTCATATCATCTACTAAGAGGCGATCTCTACCTGACTTACAAAGCCATGTCTGACCCACCTCTGTCAGAAATGCTACATCTAAAGAAATCCAAATCCCTCCACACCACACGCTCCAGAGACCTCAACCTCATTACTAAAATCAACAGAACATGCTGGAGGGACATGTTCATAACTCAGAGGCTGCACATGCTCTGGAACAGACTTCCCATACATGTCAAGCACAACACCTCACTGGACCTCTTCAAGAGAAATCTTGATGAGTGGATGGGAAATAGAAAGTTCACCTTGGGGATCACTGCAGTGGCTTTACTTGATAGAGGCACTAGGAACTAACATCGGGCGGCACCATGCCAGGGCACTTCTATGGGCTAGGCTTGTAAAGGCTCCAGGGCCATTAGCTAGCCTAGTACACACCTATGAATGAACTTTTAACAATGGGTACCTATAAACAAACACTAAATGCCGAAGACCACATGTCCAGTATTTGTAAATGATAAATAAAGTACAGTTGTGTACACTTACCATAAATGTAGATGTTCGAGTGTATTCACTGTTGCAGTCATCACATTTGGGTTATCTACTTACAGTAGCCCTCAGTCGGCCTGATTAACAAAGACTTGGGTCCTGCGTCGGTTGCTGTCTCATCTTCTATGACGTCGGATAGTCAGGGGTGTAAAACATGCAGCTGACACCATTACATCAGTTTTCTTGCCCCAGATGTCATTTGCCCCCCTAATGGGAAGCAATAAAAAAAAATATATATATATATATATATATATATATATATATATATATATATATATATATATACAAGGTTATACCTCCAACAAAAAAGCAAATACACCAAAAAGCTTTTAAGCATAGTAAAGGAGTGTAGAGGTATAGCCAAAAGAAGTCAGGGGGCTGGAGGGAGGGTAACCAGGACTGCAACAGTGAATACACTCAAACATCTACATTTACGGTAAGTGTACACAACTGTACTATGTTCTTCGTGTTTAACTGTTGCAGTCATCACATTTGGGTGCATTCCCAAAGCGAAGGATGGGAGGAGAAATTTAGATAGCATTAGGACCAGCTATAAGGCCCTGTAAGACTGCAGTGGCAAAGCCAGCTCTGGATTTAGAGAAAATTGGCAAATGGTAATGCTTGGTGAAAGTATGTACAGAACTTCAGGTAGCAGCTTCTAGGATGTCCCTGGTAGGGACACCAGAAAGGCTGTAGAGGTGCGTGCATCCCTGGTTGAATGGGGGTCTAATCCCCTGTGGGATAGGTTTTCCATGGTGCTTATAGCAGAAATTAATGCAATGGCCTATACATTTAGAAATGGTTTGCTTTGAAATGGCCTTCCCCTCTGCCCCTGCAGCAAATGCCACCAGCAGTTGTTCAGATTTCCTTTAAGGTTTAGTCCTGTCCAAGTAAAATCTAAGTTGTCTGTGCACATATAAGGAGTGCAGTATCCGTTCCCCTTTGTTCTGTGGATTAGGAAAGAAAGTTGGCAAAGCCAGCTCTGGATTTAGAGAAAATTGTCAAATGGTAATACTTGGTGAAAGTATGTACAGAACTCCAAGTAGCAGCTTCTAGGATGTCCCTGGTAGGGACACCTCTGAGAAAGGCTGTAGAGGTAGATGCAGACCTGGTTGAATGGGGTCTAATCCCCTGTGGGATAGGTTTTCCATGGTGCTTATAGCAGAAATTAATGCAATGGCCTATCCATTTAGAAATGGTTTGCTTTGAAATGGCCTTCCTCTCTGCCCCTGCAGCAAATGCCACCAGCAGTTGTTCAGACTTCCTTTGAGGTTTAGTCCTGTCCAAGTACAATCTAAGCTGTCTGTGCACATCTAAGGAGTGCAGTATTCGTTCCCTTTTGTTCTGTGGATTAGGAAAGAAGGTTGGCAAATGAATGGACTGATTAAGAGCCACACTAGATACCACCTTGGGCATGAAGGAGGGATTGGTTCTGAGGGACACCCTGTCCGCATGAAAGATGATGAAAGGCTCCACTGCCATAATGGCCTGTAATTCAGATACCCTTCTTGCTGGAGTGATTGCTAAAAGGAAGGCGGTTTTCCAAGAAAAAAAATTTAAATCTGCACTTGCAGCTGGCTCGAAAGGAGGAAGAGTGAGTTTCTCCAATACAAAGTTAAGGTCCCAGGCTGGAGTTGGGGCTCTCCTGGGTGGTCTTAAGTTTTTGGCCCCTCTGAGGAACTGCTTGAGCAGTGGATAAGAGACAAGGGGTGGTTCTGTGTTATAATGAGCTGAAATGGCTGAGGTGTGAATTTTGATGGAGGAAAAAGAAAGGCCCTTGTGAAGCATCTCAGTTAAGTATTGACGAATCTGAGGCAAGTTGGGTGCTGCTGTGCGCATCCCTTGAGATTGGTTTCAGGCACAGAATCTTTTCCATTTTTCAGCATAAGATTTTCTAGTACTAGGCCTCCTTGTCTCCAAAATGACATCCAACACTTGTTTACTGAGTGATGGTAATGGAGAGATTAGGTAATTAGCCAGGCTGCCAGGTTCGAGGTTTGAAGCTGAGGGTGCAGAATCTGGCTCTCCTGCTGTGACAACAGGGTAGGGATCTGAGGCAGGTGCCATGGAGCCAGCAGTGACACACTGCGCAAGAGTGGGTATCAGTGTTGGCGTGGCCAGTCTGGTGTAATCAATATCGTCCTTGGTTTGTCCTGTTTGATCTTTAGTAATACTTTGGAGAGGAGAGGCAGAGGAGGAAAGGCATAAACTGACAGATTTTTCTAACTGAAGTACAGAGCATCCACTTTCCAAGCTGGTTTGTGGGGAGTCCTTGTGCAAAATGCGTCCAATTGGTAGTTCTGGGTCGAGGCAAACATGTCTATGTCTGGGCTCCCCCATTTGTTTGTCGACATGTTGAAAGTCTTTGGTTCCAGTTTCCACTCGTGTGGGTCCATGAGATTCCTGCTTAGTTCGTCTGCCAGTGTATTTAGTTTTCCTGGCAGGAATTGAGCCTGTAGATGCACTTGGTAGCTCAAGGTTGTGTTTCACAGAGCCATGGCTAGTCTGCAGAGGGGGTAAGAATGGGTACCCCCCTGCTTGTTTATGTACCACATAACAGTAGTCCGTCTTTACCATTAATTGTCCTGGAAGAATGTGGTCCTTGAAGGCTGTCAGAGCATTCTGTACAGCTAACATTTCTTTTTGACTGATTATGCAGGTGCATTTGACTTGGGTTCCATTTGCCCTGAATGCACTTCCCTGCCAGCTGAGCCCCCCATGCATAGTATGATGCGTCTGTTGTTAGAGTTTGGGTGGCAGGGGGGTAGTCCCTTGTTTTGGTGGCAGGCCTCTGCTCACCAAAGGAACTCTAACCGTAGGCAAGGTATGATAGGAATCATTGCTTCTAGATCCTGAGAATGTTGACACCATAGGCTTTTTAGATATCACTGTAGTTTCCTCATATGCAGTCTTGCATATGGAATTAGAAGAATGCAGGAGGCCATGAACACCAAGGCTTGCAGTATTTGGTTGCAGATAGCAGGGATTTTGTGGCCATTAATTTGAAGTAGGTTGTCAAATGAATTTGTTTCTCTGGCATGAGGAAAGCCATCTGGGAAGTTGTATTCAAGCTTGTTCCCAGAAATATAATTTGTTGACAGGGTACCAGGTGTGATTTCTTTTTGTTTATGGTGTACCCCAGACAAGTTAGCACTTTTTGTACAAATGCCAGATGATTCAAAAGTATGTCCTGGCTTTCTGCCTGAATTAGACAATCGTCCAGGTATGGGTATTTAAATATTTCTTTGCCTGCAAAATGCAATGACTGGAGCTAGGCACTTGGTGAATACCCTGAGCGCAGTAGATAAGCCAAAGGGCAGTGCAGAGAACTGAGAGTGCATGTAGCCTGCTTTGAAGCGTAGGTATCTTCTGCAAGATTCCCTGAATGGGATGTGCAGGTAGGCTTCCTTTAAATCGAGTGTTGCCAACCAGGCATCTTTGCCTAGCATAGGAAGCAACTGGTGAAGAGTTAGCATCTTGAATTTTGGAATCACCAAAAAGGTGTTTAAGGTAGACAGGTCCAGGATAGTTGTCTTTTCTGGGTACCAGGAAAAGTCTTGAGTAGAAACCTTGTCCTTTTCCTCTTATGGTATTATTTGAATAGCCTTTATGCTTTTGAGCCTCTGCCCACTGATTTAGGGGTAAATCTGGCAAACCGTTTGGGGTTGGTATCATGTGGAAGTGAAATATGTATCCTTTGGAAAGTATATTTAAAACCTATTTGTCCTGGGTAATGAGTTCCCAGTTTTTTGCCTGCAGAGCAGTCTTTCCCCCTAAAGGAGCAGTTAATTGAGAAGTGCTTGGAAATTTTAAAGTTAAGTCACCGAGACAGTTTACCATAGGGGGGAGTCTTACTACCCCCTGATTTGGAAGTGGGAGCCCCCCACTGCTTAGTCCTGTGCGTACCCTGGGACTGAAGCCTGGGTGTTCTGCTGGATCTGGGTTTGTACTAAGAAGGCCTGAAGAGGCAGGAAAGGACCAATTCTTAGAGAGCCAATGCCTACTAAATCTTGGAGGTTGTACTTGTAGGAAATCTTTAACAGTTTGCATAGACTTAGCTTTTCCCTCCATCTTTTTAAGAACTTCTTCTGCTTTGTTGCCAAACAGGCGGTCTTGTTTTAAGGGAGCATCCAGTAATTTAGCTTTAACATGATCTGGCAAGGATTGCTCCTTAAGCCAAGCATGCCTTCTAAGTACAGACCCAGTGACAGCAGCCCTGCAAGATGCCTCTAGTGAATCAAAACCACATTGCAAATTATGTTTTCCAACCTGTTCACCAGAATGCATTAAATCCTGTAGATCCTTATTTTCAGCACAATCAGTAATCAACATAATTTTCTGTTTAAGCAATCCAATAATATGCTGCTGATACTTTAACATATGAAACTGGCAGTTTAAGCCCCTAATGACCAAGGTTGCATAAGTGTATACCTTCTTACCCCATCTATCCAGCGCCCTGGAGTCCCTATCAGAGGGGGTAGGACTTTTGGCAGCAGTAGCCTTAATGCCCTTGGGTCCCTGTGAAATGGTCTCAAGATCTGCAGTAGGATTTTTAAAAAGGAACTTGAGAGTCAGAAACCCTGTAATATCTATCAGGTTTTCTGGGAGCAGGAGGTAAAGAGTCAGGGGCCAAGCTAGATTCCGAAAAGACATCATCAACAATGTCTAGTACAGGAGGGATAGCTAAAGGCCTGTGCTGGGGCAGGAGTAAGAAATCCCTAAGCCTCTTTATAGAATCAGAGTAATCCTGACTTTCCCGAAGAGTATGCAAGGTTTCACCAAAAGAGAAATCCTCTGGGGGGGGGGGGGGGGGGGCAGAGGGAATAACAGTCCTCAGCATCAGTGTCCTCACAGGTAAATAAGGGTAAATCCTGGTCATCAGAGGAAACAGAAATTTCAGAATCCTGGTCAGAAGTATCATAAGCAAACTCAGTCCTAGGTCTCTTAGAGGGGGAAGGTTGGCTTTCCCTGAATAAAGCAATAAGGTCTTCAGCCATTCTTATAATTTATTTTTAGGCACAGAGGCCTGACCATGTGGTCTGGGCGTCGGTTTTCAAGGCATGGTTCGAGTTTTAGGCCTTGAAGAAAAAGATGGCGTCTGTTTAATATGCAAGTCAGTAGGCCTGAATGCACCCTCAGAAGCCGGTGCCTGCACAGTGGCTCTGGACCCATCCAAGGTAGAGACATCCGTAGGTTCCACAGTTGAAGCATCTTGCGGCATACTGCACTCTGAATGGGTCTCAGTAGAGGCCTATCTGAAGTAACGGGTATCAGGGGCTGCGAAAGCACCTCATTGAGTACCGACGAACTGGCGACTGGCTTAGAAGCGTCATCAGCAGCTTTGGACCTAGGTGGCCTGTCTCTGTCTTTATCTTTGTGTTTTTTCGTAATGTCGGTAGTTGGATGGCTTACTGAAGACATATCTGGATAATTGAACAGAGTACCAAAAAATTTAGAAGCGTAAATATACAGACGATGAATAGTTACCGACAGTGAGGTACGTCGTGGTCAGGGCCTAAGCAAGGAATACAGTACGAATGGAAATCTTTATGAGGTATTTGCTTTCCACAAGAAATACAATTATTTACTTTTACTGACATCGGTTTAGAGCAAGAAAAAGTTTCCCCAACGGGGTACTTAGCTTTAGTTGAAGACTTCAGTTCTGAAACTCGAAAACGAAAATTTCAGGAGTCGGCTGACTGGCACTTGTGAACTGCTTCTGCTTCGGGCACCGCACAGCAAGAAAGACTGATGTAATGGCGTCGGCTGCATGTTTTATACCCCTGACTATCTGACGTCATGGAAGATGAGACAGCAACCGACGCAGGACCCAAGACTTTGTTAATCAGGCCGACTGAGTGCTACTGCAAGCAGATAACCCAAATGTGATGACTGCAACAGTGAAACACGAAGAACATCAAAGGGTCATTTTAAGCTCTAATGCAAAGCTCTGTGGGGCAACAACTAAGACTTAGAAAGGTACTACTACAGCAGAGACTCGAAAGCACATGTCAAAGTACTTAGAAAGTTTTCTGTAATTTGTCTACAGAAGCAGAAGGAAATGTATAAACATTCCTGAAATGCCATTAACATATCCACAGTACCGTGTTCTACAAAAAATAAATTAAATGTAGCTTCTGAGAACAAAACTACTATACATATCCGCTAAAAGACTTGAGCTGTGATAGCAGATCTGAAAGCAAGTATACAAACTGACAGGAACCAATGTAGAGTAAGAAACAAAACAGAACCACAACTGTTCCCTCTCTATAAAAATGTAACATAAAAGACTGCCACAACCCTGTCTTGCAACTAATGCCTTTGTAACTAATGTATCCAGAAGAAATCAAAAATAGCCACTTCAAAGTTTAAGCATGTCTATGAACTATTGCTATAAGAACAGCTGCAGGCACAAAAAGCAGTACTGCTTCCAAACAAAATTCAACCAGAGATGACTTTCTCCTTGCCTAATTTAAACAAGTACGCAACATAAATTAAAATTAAAAAAATTACCAATGTATTAAGTAGTATCAAACTGCATCACTCCACAGTTTCCATAAACTAGTAAGTAAGTAAAGTGAAGGTACATTTTATTCAACACTATTATAACAGAGGCAAAAGTATTTTATAAAAAAAAAAGATAATTTTATTCCTGTACTGCATGTGACATGATGCTGATGGAAGGTCTTCTATGGAGCTATGTTTTTTATAAAATAAGAAATCCTAAGGAAAGATAGAAAAAAATGGGAAACAGTAGTTCTAATGTTGAACCCTCATTATGCTTTTCTTCTCCAATAAATTAAAAAAATTCTGCAGTTAGGAACTAAAAAGGAAATCACCTTTAACCAGGGTAATTAAAATATCTGTCTTACCATCCTCAGGGAGTTTATCAGATACAAGCAGAGTACACCTTCTTAAAATAATTTCAGTCATGGCTGCTTTGCTTACTGCATCATATGCATATGCAGAGGCCTGAAGGCATAAGGACTCCGAGGTTTAAATGCTTTATGCACAACTGCCAAACAACCTACCTTCTCCGGTGAGGGCTAACAAACCTTGAATGACTGAACATATCACGCTCCCAAGATGAAGTAGATAGGACATGTTCTTCTAATTACAGCATAAAAAACAAAGAAACA
This sequence comes from Protopterus annectens, assembly GCF_019279795.1. Classification (NCBI taxonomy): domain Eukaryota; kingdom Metazoa; phylum Chordata; order Ceratodontiformes; family Protopteridae; genus Protopterus; species Protopterus annectens. Next base: position 477,638,288 of record NC_056746.1, read on the forward strand.
TTTTTTTTCCCTACCAGATTTGCATAAAAAGTTAGTAGCTGACATCTCGGATACTGCCAGAGTAACAGGATGTTTACATTTTTTATTCTACAAGTCTTGGAAATTCTGAAATACGAAAAAAAAAACACTTCCCATGGATTCTGGGGCTTTATTTCAGATACCCCTCTTTTAGGATAGTAAATGTCAGATGCTCTCAGTCAAAACTGCCATTAACAACATTAAGTCTCTTTACATTTAGAATTTTTGAAGGAACAGACTGAAGACCGTGAGTATGTATTTTCATAACGCGACAGAAAACTATGAAGGAGGAGATGAATTTTCTGACCTTTCTGATTTACAGGGAACCTACACTAGTACCCAGGTGAAGGCTTGGCTATTCTAACTTGGAACCTACATCACTCTGTGCAACGTACCTTAACAGGTACCTGGTCCTATTCTGCCAAAGCAGTAAGTATTTTTTTCCATTAGCTTCATATGCTTTATGTCAGTAGGAAGGGGGTACCATTCAGCTGAAACAATTCAAGCTCTCATGCTACAAAAACCTATGACTCAACATTGACAAGTTTTTCTCTGGAAACTTGTGACTCAGATTCCAGAAATTCTAGTATAATCTCTAGTACTACTAACTTAGTTTGAAGGCAGTAAATACCTATTTCAGTTTTATCACTGATACACAAGGACTTTACTTTTGACATCCTATGGCAGGAAGGAAAAGAAAGATTTGTCAAAATCAGAAAAGTGAAAGAAAAAGACAATGGAGAAATAGATGAGGAATTTTTTTTTTCTCAAAATGTTTTTTTTATTTTTCAAATACATTTGAATGAATTCCATAGTATTTATACATAACATCTTAAATAACTATGCACACTATTTATATTAGCCTGACACTATAACAGATCTTAATGTATGTAGTTACTTTACAGGTATGTCCAATCCATTATCAGAGTGTCTGATCAATTATTGTACAGTGTCAATCAACGATAAGACTTTTCCCCAAGGGTTGTTGACAAATGGCTTTGGATACATTCTTAGTTCTTTAATTTCCAATAATGCTGTGGTCTTCAGTAGGCTGTCGCAGTCTTCCAAAGTTGGTATTGTGTTTGTAATCCATCATCTTTTTATACACTTCCTTGAAATTGCAAGTACAGTCCATACTAGATGCATGTTTGACCTATTCAAATGAGGACCTTTGTTCACATTTAATAATACAAGAGCTTTAGTTAAATAAAACTATTCATTAAATAAAGCTTGTAGAAAGTTATCATTCCAGAATGGCTTAATTTTAACGCAATCAAAGAAAAGTACAGTTGTGTACACTTACCATAAATGTAGATGTTTGAGTGTATTCACTGTTGCAGTCATCACACTTGGGTTATCTGCCTGCAGGTAGCCCTCAGTCGGCCCCGAATACCAGAGACTTAGTATTTCTGTGTCGGTTGCCGTCGCTCCAGGACTGACGTCAGGTCGTCAGGGGTATAAAAACAGGCAGCCGACACCATTCCATCAGTTTTTTTTGTCCCAAATGTCAGGAGCTCTCCCAAATAGGGAGCTAAGTTATGGTGAGGAAAACACCACCAGTAAAAAGTAAAGACCAATACCTCTGAAAGGGGTGAGTAATAGACAGAGAGGAGAGAGGGAGAGAAAGACAGGCAAGGGGGCTGGAGGGAGGGAAACCAGGACTGCAACAGTGAATACACTCGAACACATACATTTATGGTAAGTGTACACAACTGTACTATGTTCTTCATGTTTCACTGTTGCAGTCATCACACTTGGGTAGATTCCCAAAGCTGAAGAAGGGTGGAGGCAGTCAAGAAGAGTTGGGGCTGGCTAGTATGCCTTGCAGGACCGCTGTTGCAAAACCTGCCCTGGATTTGGAAAAGATAGGCAGGTGGTAATGTTTGCTGAAGGTGTGTACAGAACTCCAGGTAGCAGTTTCCAGGATATCCCTGGTAGGGACTCCCCTGAAGAATGCTGTAGAGGTGGAAGTTGCCCTAGTGAGGGTGTTCTGACCCCCTGAGGGGTTGGTTTCCCATGGTGCTTGTAGCAAAAATGGATGCAGTGTGCTATCCATTTGGAAATTGTTTGCTTTGAAACGGCCTTGCCCTCTGCCCCTGGTGCAAAGCTGACTAGTAGCTGGTTAGATTTCCTGAAGGGCTTAGTCCTATCAAGGTAGAATCTGAGCTGTCTGTGCACGTCCAAGGAGTGCAGGATCCTTTCTCCTTTATTTTCAGGATTAGGGAAGAAAGTTGGCAAATGGATGTACTGGTTGAGAGCCACACTGGACACCACTTTAGGCATAAAGGAAGGGTTAGTCCTGAGGGAAACCCTGTCAGCATAGAAAATAACGAAGGGTTCCACAGCCATCACTGCTTGTAGCTCAGACACTCTTCTAGCTGAAGTGATGGCCAGAAGCAAGGCTGCTTTCCAAGAGAGGAATTTTAACTGTGCTGACGCTGCAGGCTCAAAGGGGGGTGACATGAGCTTTTCCAGTACAAAGTTAAGGTCCCAAGCAGGGGTGGGTGCTCTCCTAGGTGGACTTGTTGTTTGCCCCTCTCAGGAACTGTTTGATAAGAGGGTGAGAGAAGAGAGGTGGGCTCAGTGTTGTCCTTTCACACAACCCTGTTCTGCTTTGATTACCGCTTTCCTCCTTTATATTCTCCCATTCTACTTCTTATTCACTCTATACCAATCTCAAATTAACTTACCTCTAACAGTCAGCATTCCACTGATTGTTCACCTTGGCTGTTTCACTCACTTGTCTCTACTCACATATTGTGTCCTAAGAATACCTCATATTTCTAACCTGTTTATCATTTCTTTCCCTTGCCTTCTAACTCCCTGCTTTTATCTCACTTCATTGTCTCCTCCTCTCCCTACCCTCCTCTTATTCCTAAGATAACTGACCCCATTTACCCTACTCTAGCTCCTCCCAGCATTTACCTGCTTTTCCCCTTTCCCCCTCCCCCATCTACCTCATATCTTCTCAAAATCCTATATGTACTACCTGCCCCTCCTGGCGCCATCTTTACTACCTAGGTTATCCCTTGGCTGCTGTGTGCTCCAGGCCCCTGTGCTTCTCATCTTACGTAAGTGACTGTTTTTGTTTTACTGATTGTTAATTTTGATAGTTGTCTGGTTATGCAGTCCGTGCACACATTGGATGTGCTGCTATGCTATTACAACCATTACTGTATTGACTGACGTTTCACCTACCAAAAACAGCTGTAGTAGCGTTTTCCATGTGTAGTTGCGCTAGGAAATGTTAGATAGCCCTGAAAGACTGCTAACTTGTTACGTATGATTTGTTTAATATTAAGTCTGGATGCCTAGTCCGTTGGGACATACTGTTTGACTAGGTTTTGTCTAGTACCTGCTTACCACTTTAGTGCGTTGTATCTAATTGAGGGTCCTACAAGTCACCCTGTAAATAAATGTGAACTCTACTTTGCAACTAAGCAAGGAATATCTTTGCCTGTTCATGTTCCGTGATATTCACAAACAGTGGCGAGAGCTTAACTTTGCTGCTAAACAAGAAGGAATCGGGCTTCTTCTTGCTCTGCGCCACTCAAAAGTTGTGGCATTGCAACCTTACAACCGTGACCACAAGCAGAACACATTAAATGTGCTTCTGATAGTACGCGGGGAACCAGGTGGAAGTAAATTTATTTTACACATGTGGAAAAAGCTCCAGATTGCTCAAGTCTCTGCAAATGGATAGTGTGCATACTAATTAACCTAGCTCCACTAGACAGGAAAACGACACAGAATACTAGGTGTTCGATAACGTTTTTGACATTTTAAGAAGTGTATCCTTCAATCTTTAGGATTATATTTGTTTTAACATTGTATTAGCAGTATCTGCACTTCAGAAAGGACCATCAAATTATGACCACAAGTAGCTGATAGCCAAATAAATGCTGCACTGATATGACTGTTCTAATCACACTATAAACTGACTAAAAGTAACTATACTAGAGCCTGTTGTTTTATATGAACTTTTAACACTGTATTTACTGTTGAGATGCACCAAACGGAATATTGATTTACCTTTAATGCAACTGTTTTTGGGTCTGTCGCATTCAATGAGTTATTTCTAGCTGTGCTTTAAATACATAGCGGTACTTAAGTAAGATACAGCCCGTACCAGCAGTTAATTATCCCACAGTGTTTGAAATTGTTGAATGTCAATTTAAATGCAGTAAGATGCAGTAAGATGTTATCTTTCCCTGTACTATAGCCAGCGTTGTGGGATGTTTGTTTCTAAGTGGTTAATTAAGTATTTGCTTAAGCATTTTCTGTGAACTAACTAAATAAGGATTTTTGTTTTTCCTTTCTCTCTTCCCGATGTCTTGTTCTATATATGCTCTCAGCTCTCCAGCTAGCCTACCCTCCACTAGGAGATAAGAACCCACCAGGGAACTAAGGACCCATCCTAACCTACCAGCTGTAACATCACCTTATAAGTGTACCCTCTGCTCTTCCAAGAAAAGAAAGAAGAGAGTATTTGTTGTCCTCATACTGACTTTAAAACTAATTTGTAGGTTGCTTATTCCTTGTTGTTGTTAACTGCAAGCTTCTCTGCCTGGTCAGCCAGCAGCCATACCCCCCCTGTATCCTGTAGTCATAGTATAGTCCCTCTCTTGCGTTAACATTACCTCCCCTAGCCAAACAGATCAATTTTCTAGCCCTAGTCTAGCCTTCCCCAGAAACTGCCTCTGCTGTAATTCAGTTGACTGTCCACTAGGTGGCACCTTTTCCCTATCTTTTTTTATATCCCTCCATCCCAGAAAATACTCATTCTACTGTATGCTGTCTATACCATTCCTACTATTGTCGTTTCACACAACCCTGTTCTGCTTTAATTACCCGCTTTCCTCCTTTATATTCTCCCATTCTACTTCTTATTCACTCTATACCAATCTCAAATTAACTTACCTCTAACAGTCAGCATTCCACTGATTGTTCACCTTCGCTGTTTCACTCACTTGTCTCTACCCGCTCGGTTCGCCCTGCAGGCTCACTCCGCACCCCTCCCTGCCTTTAATTCCCACCCACCCCCAGAGGTCCTACATTTATTCCCGTTAACCACACCCCCATCACATCTGCTCCAATCTATAAACACACCTTATTAGCACTTCCAACCCTTCTTGACAAATTATCTCACCAGGCCATATTACATTACCTCCCTGCCATTCTTGTAACAACTTCCTAACTGTTAATACTACCTACCCCCTTTTTATTCCACATCTTATACTAAGATAACGGCTAAATTACCCATTCCATATCAAACAAAATTTTTAATCCTGGCCTCTCTCTTACCTCCTTTATTACCTATCTATTAACCTCCTATGAACAACCATTATACCCCAAACCTTCTCTTCCTCTCCAAATTCACTTCCACACCACTACTACCCATCTCCCATACCCACATCAACATCACAACTAGGCACTGCTACTTACAAGCCAAATATCATAGATTGGCCTATATAAAGTACATCAATCTACATATTAGGAAATCACTTTTCTATTTCTGTAAATTTCACAACCCTATATATAAAATATACCTCCACTCCCTGCTAGATGGGGACATTCATCCTAACCCCAGCCCAAACAATACTCCAGCCACTGAACAAGGCAATTTTAACATTACTAGTACACAAGCCCCAATTAAACCTTCTAACGCACTTTATATAGCACATCTTAACATAAGTAGCATTAACAACAGAATTGCCCACCTGCATGCCCTCTTAGATATCCACCTATTTGACATCCTATGTTTATCTGAGACACGGCTAAAACCTACAATTAATGACAATGAAGTCACCCCACCTGGTTACAATATCCTCAGATTAGACCGTACAAACAAAAAGGGAGGGGGTAGCAATCCTTTATAAAACAGAGCTACAAGTTACCACTGCAAACCTTAGTCCACCTGTGTACAATAATGCTGAAATCCTCATTTCCAAATTTCAAGTCAACACATGTAAATCCATATACATTGCTTGTATCTACCTTCCCCCTGGAAATAACATTAATACCCTTGAAAATATTCTAAACTGGCTGTCTATTAATCTTCCACAAGAAACTTTAGTCCTTGGAGACTTTAATATCGACTGGAAGTCCTGTAGTACTATACATCCTACCACCCATATTAACCTATATGGCTTCTCAAGCTATTACCACCCCAACCAGGATCAATAAAACCAATAACAAAAAAAGCACCTTAGATTGGATTCTTACTAATTCTCTTCTTCAAACATACAAAGTAGAAACCCTCCCTGATGATCTAAGTGACCACTCACTAACATATATCATCAGACACAAAATCAACATAACTTACCCAAATACCTTTAGGACAATACGGACCAAAAATATTTTAATCCAGAACTATTCCAATTAGAACTTAAACACTAATTGGTTACCGCTAAAATCCCTCCCACTAGATGAAGCAGTAGAATACTTTAATTCCACATTCTTAGCCATCCTTGACCATCATGCCCCATCACACTCCATTAGAAATAAGGCTAAACCTGCCCCATGGCTCACAATAGCTACTAGGCAAAAAATCCTCCTTAGAAACAAATTTTGGGCTAAATGACACACTACTAAGAATTCTACAGACCACCAAAACTTTAGACAACTTAGACATATAACAAAAAAACCTATCCTCTTAGATAAAAAAAAAACTTTTACTTCCACCTACAACAAACTCACCAAAACAATCCACAAATGTTTTGGTCTAGCATTAACAAACTACTACACCCAGGTCAGTCTATCACACCTAACCCCCAAGGCTCCAACCTTGAGAATCCAACACAAACTGCCAATGCCATCAATTCTTTTTTTCACGGATGCCATCCAAACTCTTGCTAGTCAATTATCTCCAGGTACATCTGATCTAGCAACCTCACCTACTTGCCCACTTCCATCACTTCAGTTACAATCTGTTTCTACTTCCTTTATTTGCTCTCTTCTCCAAAAATTAAAACCTACCACCCCCTATTGCTGACCAACTACCAGCAGAATACCTGCAAAAAGGAGCCAAAGCCATAGCCTTCCCCATTTCCATACTGATAAACAGAACCATAAGAGAAGGAACTATCCCATCCATCAGGGAAATCTCTCACATTATCCCCCTACATAAAGGTGGTAACTCCGATGACTTTTCAAACTATCTTCCAATAGCTTTACTCTCCCCACTGGCAAAAATAATGCAAAAATGCGTCCATAAGCAACTACTTAACCATCTTATCCAAAATAACTTACTCGCCAACTGTCAACATGGATTTAGACCATTCCACGGTACCACCACTGCACTGCTATCCTTTACAGACTGCATTAACAAAAACCGTAACAATATTCTCACCTCTTCAGTCTTTATAGATTTATCTAAAGCTTTTGACATGGTTAATCACCAGCTCCTTTTAAATATACTTAAATCCCTTTCTCTTGAACCTTTAAGCCTTAAATTGGTTCAAATCTTACTTGGACAGCAGACAACTATCTACACACCTCCCCATTTCCCTTGGTGTTCCCCAGGGCTCCATATTAGGCTCACTGCTATTTTTCCATTTTTATTAATGACCTCTACTTAGCAATTCCTAATGTAACTTGTATTCAATACGCAGACGATTCCACTATACTTTGTTCAGCTAATTCTCCTTCTGAGCTACAGTCCCTTACCCAAAAAGCATTTAATACAGTAGAACAATGTCTTTTAAACCGCTGCCTCCTACTGAACCCCAAAAAAACTAAACTACTTTTTACTCCAACCCGAAAGTCAACCCCAGCCTACTTCACACTCATATCTAAGAACGGCACTCTCATATCTCCTGACCCAACCATCAAACTTTTAGGAATAACTATAGATAGCAACCTGAACTTTTGATACTCACATTAACAGTACAATAAAAACAGTCAACAAGAAATTGCTATCCCTCTTTAGAATCAAACCCTTTCTTACACCATTAGCCAGGACCGCTATAGCCAGAACTAGTTTAATCTCCACTCTACTCTATGCTTCACCTATATACACTAATCTTTGAAAAAAACCTCAACAAACTGGCAATTTCCTATAATAATATTGCTAGATTTGCCACTGGCTCTCCTTTTAGAACTCATCATTGTAGCAACCTAAAACAATTAGGACGGCTAGAGTTCCAAAATCAGCTTCTATTTCACCAGCTTGTTATTACCCATAAGAGCCTCTATCACCCCACCAATACTCCTACACTCTCTACTCTCATTACCCCCTACAACAATCTTACGAATCTACGCTCCTCTAATAAATTAATTATTAGTACTAGTAGATCAAACACTTAGCAGGAGACTCTTTATTCTCTAATTCTGTAGGAAAACACTGGAACCTACTTCCCACTGAACTCCTGTCTCTGTCCTCAATAACACTTTTTAAACGGAAACTAAAACTATTTCTTAGTACACATTGGTTATGCCCTTGTACTAACCCTGACTAACTTTTTTTACTTTATACCTATGTACCTATGTATATTTTTCACCTAATACTATACTGTACTAACTATGGACTTCTCCTTAATGATCCATATAAACCATGTTTTTGCAATTAAATTCTATGTATATATGTATAAAGTAAACAACTTTTTGTATATTAACTTTAATATTTGTATTATGCTCACCATTAGTTTTGTACTGTTTTAATAACAGCTGCATCAAGCTTGTACTGTTAAAACATTTATTAGTATATTGTGTACATGTGTTGGAGCTTTTCTCCCTGGGCCTCTACTGAAAATGGACATGTATCCGATTAGACTAGCCCGGTCAACAAATGTAAAATAATAAAAAATAAATAAATGAGCTGAAATGGCAGAGGCATGGATCTTAATGGAGGAGAAAGATAGGCCTCTGAGGAGTAGATATGCTAAGTAATCCAGGATTAGAGGCAGAGAGGGCAGAGTTGTGTCCTCTCCTTTAGACTGAATCCAGGAACAGTACGTTTTCCAATTATCAGCATAGGATTTTCTTGTACTGGGACTTCTGGCTTCAAGAATGACGTCTTGCACCTGGTTGCTTAGGCTGGTTACTGGGGGAGAGTTCAAGGAATAAGCCAGGCTGCAAGATTTAGGGTTTGCAGTCGTGGATGCAAGATCTGTCCCCCCTGCTGAGAGAGCAGGGTTGGGTTCTGGTGTAGGTGCCAGGGTAGCACCGGTGACAGGCTGCACAGGAGTGGGTACCAGTGCTGGCATGGCCAGTCTGGAGCAATCAGAATTGTCCTTGGTCTATCCTGTCTTACCTTGAGCAATACTCTTGAGAGAAGGGGCAGGGGGAGAAAGGCATAGAATGAGAGGTTTACCCACTGGAAGGATAGGGCATCCACTTTCCAAGCCCTGCTGTGGGGTGTCCTGGTGCAGAATATGCTGAGCTGGTGATTGCAGAAGGAGGCAAAGAAATCCACCTCTGGGGACCCCCATTTCTGAATCAGAAGGTTGAAGGTGCTGGGCTCTAGTTGCTACTTGTGTGGGTCTAGGAGAATTCTGCTCAAGTCGTCTGCTAGTGAGTTTTGTTTGCCTGGCAGGAATTAAGCTTGCAGATGGACCTGCATGTCCAAGGCCATGTTCCACACGGCCATGGCTAGCCTGCAGAGTGGGTTCCCCCTGCTTGTTGATGTACCACATAACTGTGGTGTTGTCTGTTTTTATTAGCAGGTGTCCTGGTGAGAGTAGGGATCTGAAAGCTGTCAGAGCATGCTGTACAGCTAGCATCTCTTTTTGGTTGATGTGCAGATGAATTTGACTTGGGCTCCAGTGGCCCTGAATGCATTTGCCGTCCATGTGTGCCCCCCATGCATAGTCTGATGCTTCTGTCGTTAGGGTCTGGGTGGCGTGGGGTTGAGTAAAGGGCAGTCCCTTGTTGTGGTTGCATCCTGCTGCCCACCAAAGAAACTCTATCTAGGAATGGTTTTCTGGTCCTGAGAATGTTGGCAACAAAGACTTAAGTACCACTGAAATTTCCTCATATGCAGTCTGGCATATGGAATTAGTAGGATGCATGAGACCATGAACCCTAGGGCTTGAAGGATTTTCCTTGTGGGTAGCTGGGTTCTGGCGGCCATTTGAGTAAAATAGTCTGTCAGATAGGCTTGTTTTTCTGGAGTGAAGAATGCCATCTGGGATGCTGTGTCCAAGCTTGCACCAAGGAATACAATCTTTTGACTGGAGGACTAGTTTTGATTTCTTTTCGTTGATGGTGTACCCCAGGGACCATAGAAGGTTTTTTACAAATGTCAGGTGCTGCAACAGCATTTCCTGACTGTCTGCCAAATCAGGCAGTCGTCCAAATACGGGTAAATTTGAATATTTCTCTGTCTGCAGTAAGCAATGGCTGGAGCCAGGCATTTTGTAAATACTCTGGGAGCAGTGGATAAGCCAAAGGGAAGTGCAGAAAACTGATAATGCATAGATCCTGCCCTGAAGCACAGATATTTCCTGCATGACTCCCTTATAGGGATGTGCAGATAGGCTTCTTTTAAGTCCAGTGTGATTAACCAGGCATATTTGGCTAGCATAGGTAGAATCTGCTGCAGGGTGAGCATTTTGAATTTTGGTACCACCAGGAAGGTGTTGAGAATTGAAAGATCTAGGATTGGGCGCCAAGTGCCCTCTTTTCTGGGTACCAGGAAAAGTCTGGAATAGAATCCTTGACCTATCTGTTCCGCATGAACAGGTTGAATTGCCCTTCTAGAAAGCAGGGACTGAACTTGGTTTTGTGCCTCTGCCCACTGGTTTGGAGAAAGGTCTGGGAACCCTTTTGGGGTTGGCAGTGAGTGGAAGTACAACTTGTACCCCCTGGGATACAATGTTGAGGACCCATCGGTCTTTGGTGATGGAAATCCAGTTTTATGCATGAAGGGCATATTTTCCTCCTAAGGGCACGAGCAGTTGGGCAGAGGTGGGGAGTGGAGTTGAGAAGTCATTATGAATTATTTCCATAAGGGGGTGGTTTAACACTCCCTGCTTTAGAGGTGGAGGCACTACATTGCTTAGATCTCTGCATACCCTGAGACTGTAGTCTGGGGGGTCTGTTTCCCCTGGGTCTAGTTTGAGTTGGACTTGAGGGGGCTGTAATGGACCAATGTTTCGAGGGGCAATGCCTACTGAATCTAGGAGGCTGTACTTGTAAGAATTATTTGACTGCCTGCATAGATTCAGCTTTTTCTTCCATCTTTTTAAGAACCTCTTCTGCTTTGGTGCCAAACAGATTGTCCCTGTTCAAAGGAGCATCTAATAACTTTGATTTGACATGGTCTGGCAAGGTCTGCTCCTTAAGCCAAGCATGCCTTCGAAGTACAGAACCAGTGACTGCTGCCTTGCAAGATACTTCTAGGGCGAAGCCACACTGCAATGTATTCTTGCTGACTTGGCTTGCAGAATGCATAAGCTCATGCAATTCTTTATTTTCTGCACAGTCTGTAAAGGTATGTAAGGTTTCACCAAAAGAAAAATCCTCTGGAGGAGAAGCCAAGGGAATGGATTCCTCTGCATCTGAATCCTCATAAGCAGATAAGGGCATGTCTTCATAATCAGGTACCTCAGAGTCGTCTGTTGAAGCTGCTGGGGACAGGTCTCTTTTTCCTTAGCAGGGGAAGGCAGACTTCCCCTAATAAGCATAATAAAGTCTTCTGCCATTTTAAGCATTTGATGTTGTGGTAAGGGAGCAGGTGTATGAGCTTTGGTAGTCAGTTTTATAGGCGTAGCGCGTACAGAACTGAAGATGTGAAAGAAGTCGTCGGTTTGCATCGAACAATAGTAGTGCGAAGAACTTCCTCAGAAGCCAGTGCCTGCCCAGCTGCTCCAGACCCATCCAAGGTAGAGACATCTGCAAGTTCCGTAGTCAAGAGTCTCATGGCATATCGGACTCTGAACGGGTCTCGGTAGAGGCCTGCGAATCCAATGCAGTGGGCATCAGAGGCTGCGAAAGCACCTCACTGAGTACCAGCAAACTGGCGACTAGCTTAACGGAAGCATTGTTGGCAGCTTTGGACCTGTGCAGACTGTCTCTGTCTTTATCCTTAAGTTTTTTCGGAAGATCAGTAGTAGGATGGCTTACCGACGCCATTTCAGAATACGGAGATCGAAGGTATTTAGCGACAATAAGGGCCCAATGACGAATAATTTGGGCATTGAACAAGGCACAAAACCGACAGTGAGATACGTTGTGGTCTGGGCCTAAACAGGTGATGCAGTAAGAATGGAAATCTCAAGTGTGGTATTTGCTTTCAAAAGGCAAGACAATTGTTAACTTTTTCTGACATCAGTGCAAGAAAAAAGGATCCCCAACGAGGTACTTATCTTTAGAAGACTTCAGGATAACTCAATTCAGAAACGAAAACTCGGGTAGCGGCCGACCAGCACTCATTGGAACTGTTTCTGCTTCGGGCTCCTCAGCAAGAAAGACTGATGCAATGGCGTTGGCTGCTTGTTTTTATACCTGTGACGACCTGATGTCAGTCCTGGAGGGACAGCAACTGACGCAGAAATACTAAGTCTCTGGTATTCGTCCCGACTGAGGGCTACCTGCAGGCAGATAACCCAAGTGTGATGACTGCAACAGTGAAACACGAAGAACATATGTGGTCCCAATCTGCATTGTGTACTTGCTCACATCTCCAACATATTCCTTTTATGGAAGAACTAATTTTACTGACTCTGTCTGGGGATAAGAATGCTCTGTGCAAGCATTTCCAATTAAAAACTTTCCAGTATTGTATAAAGGATGTATTATCAATAATAATATTTTATGTGGAAAGTTCTTTGTGACTATAAATGGTGTTAAAAGATCAAACCAGATTTTTAAATCTATATTTGCATTAATAATTTTCCTAAATGAGTCAGTGTAATAATTAACCATATGAAAGTCAAAAGAAAAACCACCAAAACCAAGAAGAATAATGAATCCAAGGCAAAGGAGCCAAACCGATGTAAAGTTAATACTTTATTAGGTACGAACAGCAGGTAAAAACAAGCGCTTTCGCTCGGTTGTTACCGAGCTTTATCAAGTTGAAATATGAACTGCCACAGAGGGTTTAAATACTCTCTAGCGAATCGCTATTTAATTAATTAGCATATTGAATTAACAAGCCAAATATTCTGAAGTCAATATTCCGTTGGAAAACATGAAGTCAGAAATTTCTAAATGCTATCACAGGAGTATATTAAAATGTTCGTTTTTACCTGCTGTTCGTACCTAATAAAGTATTAACTTTACATCGGTTTGGCTCCTTTGCCTTGGATTAATTAACCATATGAGCTTTAGTGGGTTTAGTTGTGTTATATTACATACTAATACATATATGCCATGGCAAATTGTTTTTATCTGTTATTTGAATTTTTTTTGTAAATCAAATTTCCAATTTGCAGAGTAATTTGGACTTATTTCTTCGACCAATACACAGACCACAGCTACAACTCAAGTGAAACAATTTACTTAAGGTTTAGCTCTTCCCCTGATAGAGACTTTCTCAGAACTTGCAATGAATTACCCAGCCCTTAAATACATATAAACCCAATAATCAATGGAATAATCACATAATTACACTAATCAACTAAAAACCATCATTACAATACATTTAAAACACCATTAAATATGCATACAAGAAAATACAAGTACATAAGTTTTAATATTATAAAATATCTTACTAAAATTAAAAAAATCTTAATCTTAAAAAACATTTAAGCAAGTCCTAAACCCATTAAATGTTTTAATTTTCAAATGCATGCTATATTAGTAGCTTCATTAATTCCTGGATACTGAGTTGCATCTAATCTCAGTTGCCATTTCAATTCACATATATCCAGATGCAAATCTACAATTTTCCCCCGAGGTTAGCAAATGTTTAACTACCAAAAACTTAAAGCAATGGTTATCGTGCTCCTTAAAACGTCAATATAGGGCATTGGTTATTTTCCCTTTTCTTATATCATTAATGTGTTCACTAATCCGATTTTTAATAACCTACTGGTCTTCCCTACATAATAAACAGGACACATTTTGCACTTGGGCAGGTAGACAACATTAGAACTACCACAGTTAAAATGCCCCTTAATGATAATGTTCTTACCATTAAATTGAAACTTGTCATTGGTTTCCAAAATGTGGGCACAAAAATTGCACCTCCCACACTTAAATTCCCTTTTGGTCTATTAGTATTTCCACTAAAAGTGCCGTTATTCAGCTCAAAAAGATTTTTAAATGACCTATCCATTCTGAACACTATTTTTGGGGGAGCCCTACCCACTTTTTGCTCAACATTTGTATTGCAATTCAAGATGTCCCAATTTTTGATAATAACCTCGGATACCTTGTTTGCATCCAAATTAAAGGTTGTAATAAAACTTAAAAAAATAATTTTTACAGACCTGCCTTCTATTGGTGTCTTGTTCCATACCAGGTGCCATGCCACCACCCAAAATTGGCCTATAAATACCTTTCAAACACTTTCCCACTACTTCCTTACTTATTCTGTCCAAAAATTCATTAGGGTATCCCCTTTTGACAAACATATTGGTTATAAAACTAACCTTGTCCAAAAAGTCACAGTTAAGGCTCACCATCCTTGTGGCTCTTACCAGTTGCCCCTTGACTATTGCCTTTCTGATGTATGGGGTGCCAACTACTGAATTCCAAACAAGAATTCGAAAACATGGGTTTTCTATAAATTTTGGAAAGTAGTATACCTTTGTTACTGTCCCAGATCAGGTCTACGTCTAAATATGATATTTTTTCCTTGCTGTAATAATTGGAAAACCATAAGAATTCCACAGTATTATTAATATAAATCAAGAATTCCTTGAGCTGTCCTTCAGTGCCTTTCCACAACAAGAACAAATCATCCAAAAACCTGGTATAATGCAGGACATTCGACCAATACACACTATTCATTAGATACTCTGTTCCCAAAAGGGCATAATGAGATTAGCAAAACTGGGGGCACATGCTGCCCCCATTGCAACTCCAGTTAACTGCTTAAAGTACTGGCCTTCAAAGTGGATATAATTATTGCCCAAAACAATGTCCATAAGAACAGTAATCTTACTTATCGAATCTTGATCATATATGTGGGTTTTAAGAAGCTGTTTTTCCAACCATTGAATACCCTCATTATGAGGTATAACGGAAAAAAAGGTTTACCACATCAATGGTCACCATTATCACCCCAGGGTATAACTTAATTCTTTCCAATTTCTCCAAAAAATGCCAAGATTCCTTAGTGATATACGTGAATTTTAATAAGCCCTTTTGCATGATATAATCTCAAACTGTATTAATAAAGCACATCTTTGATCTATGACCATCCACTATAGTGCAAAATTTTAACCTAGATAAACCTTTACAAATTTTTGGTATTCCGAAAATATTAGGTACCATGGGGTGATCATTTTTCATATATTCGAATTCATCCTAACTGATCTGGCCCTGGTATAACATACCATCTAGGGCCAAGTCAATCTTCCGATAGGCTATATAAATCTCATTTAGGGAACTTTCTTCATACGTTCCATCTACTAACAATGAATTCATTTTATCCAAGTATTCACTCTTATTCATCAACACCACCCCACTTCCCTTATCAGGTTTCATAATACGCACAGTTTTATCACTAATAAATTCTCTTAATAGCTCTTCTTCTTTCACAGTCAAATTACTGCCATATTCCAACTGGTGATGCTTAAAAAATTGCCTAATTTCCTTCTCACAAATTTTTTTCATATAGGATTAAGACATTATTTAAGTGGGGACTGAAAGCACTTGGTTCTGTTAACCTACCCTGACCCACTTCACCAATGCCCTTTTGACCATTAAACCAAATGTTTAAGTTTAACTTACGGGTAAAGTATTTTAAGTCAATTAGGGTGTCTACCAAATTCCCCCTTCTAGAGGGGACAAAAGTAAAACCTTTTGCCAAAAAGTTTGCATGGTCTACTCCCACAACTTTAGTAGAATAGTTGAAAATCTTAAAATCATTTGCACTGTTGTTAATAACAATACATGAATCGTTACTTTCATCCCTAATATTCGCAACATACTGAACTAACATGTATTCAGAATTATCACCATCAAAGTTAAGCTCAGTGCTATCTGTTCCAGTTTCACCAATAACATTTGACATTGTTCCAAATGCATTACCACTACCAGATATAGAATATATAGCTGGCTCTGTATTGTTCTTTACATAATGCAATTCATTTCCAATACCATTACCCACTGCAAAGGTGGATAACTTGTCATCAAATAGTAATAAAAGTAATGCAAAGGTCACCGAAGTTGGGAGGGTTGATGGAGAAGGTATAAAGCGCAAGAAACGTCAATTAACTGCTGATGAATTAATGGATTTCACTATAGCTGATTTTTTTTAACGTAGAAGGTTATTTTTATGCAAGTGATACTTGTGGTTTGAAAGGGATTGATTCAAACATTGGTGCAGGGGTGCCTATTAGTCCCCCAAGTGGGGCAATTGTTGCTGTATCAAATGAATCCATAATTTGAATGGAGTAAATAACATTAGTCTTTTTAATGTCTTTGATTCGTGGAATGATGATGTACCTAGCACAGAAAGTAAAAAGAAGTTATGTCTTACCATAACGTTCCATCTGTATGGTTGATCCTTGTTCAGTCATTATGTGTGGGTATCGGTTCCGACCTCGGAACCGAGCCGGCCATCTTCCAAGCTCGAGGCAGCTACAAACTCTCGAGCTAAAAACTCTTACCCAGAATTCCCCTCTCCCTGTTACCTCAGATTGAGTTTGCAAGTCAAAAGAAGGTAGACGCTACCTCTGGTCAAATGACCTAATAGAACCAGATGGTGAGATCCACTAGAAGCCACATGAGGGGGAAGGAGGGAGGGTCGTAATGACTGAATGAGGATCAACAATACAGATGGAACGTTATGGTAAAACATAACTTCTTTATCTGATATTGTTAATCCTCGTTCATTCCTTACGTGTGGGACAGAGTCCCCAGCTACCTTTATTCCTGGGAGGCTCTCATGGAAGGACATTCCTGTGCACCATAGAACCAAAAGATGCTCTTCCTCTGGAGGCCAAATCCAATTTGTAATGACTGATGAAGGTATGAGGAGTAGCCCAAGTTGCAGCTGCACAAATGTCATATAAAGAAGCTCTGGCATGGAAGGCAGCAGAAGTTGCCACCGATCTTGTAGAATGAGCCTTTATGGTAGTAGGTAATGGAATATTACGTTGTCTATAAATGAAGGTCACACAGTCTTTCAACCATTTAGCCAATGTGACCTTAACAACAGCACATCCTAATCTAGGTCCAGAATAGGTCAAAAATAATTAGTCTGATATATGAGAGGCCTTAATCCTGTTCAAGTAGGAGTGAAGTTGCCTGTGAATATCTAGGGTATGTAGGCAATACTCTCCTTTGTTTGAATGATTGGGGAAGAAAACTGGCAATTCAATGGTTTGATTAATGGACATTTCAGAGATCACTTTTGGCAGAAAGGAAGGATTAGTTCTCAATGACACTATCTCTATGAAAAATCAAATATGGACTCTTGATGCATAAGGCTTGAAGCTCAGAGATACGTCTGGCAGAAGTAATGGCGACCAAAAACAAGGTTTTCCATGACAAATATTTGAGGTCGCAAGAAGAAGCTGGTTCAAAAGGTGGCATTGTCAAAGCTTGTAGGACTAGTGACACGTCCCATGGTTGAGTAGGTTCTCTAAAATGGGGTTTTAGATGATTCACGCCTTTTATGAAAGTCTTGCATAATTTGTGTGACATAAGAGAGGATTCTTGGACACCATCATGGAAATTAGATATCGCAGCCAAATGAACTGTAATGGTAGAGGCAGATAGACGGGATTGGAATAGGGTGGCTAGACACTCCAGTACTATCGACACTGGTGCTGAAAAAGGATCTACCTATTTTTCTTTCAGCCAAAAAGTAAATCTTTTCCACTTGCTGAGATATCTAATTCGGGTGGAAGACTTATGAGATGCAATAAGAATGTCACGTACTGGCAAAGAAAGATCATTCTGCCTGGCAATCAAGGGAATTGGAGGAGCCAAGCTGTGAGCTTCAGGCTGTTCAAGTTGGGGTGAATCAGGTTCCGAGTATGGGAGATCAAACCCGGGGTTGAATGGAGAATCCACGGTTGATCTAGCATGTGAGGCCAAGGGAAGGGGAACGAAATCTGATGAGGCCAATATCGTTCTATGAGGATTACTTTGCTCTTCAACCAGCGGGCTTTCTTCAGAAACTGGGGAATGAGGGGGGAGAGGTGGAAATTCATAAAGTAGACCCGAGGACCAATAGTGGACTAGAGCGTCCCTGGGTGACTGTCCCGGAGGGGGAATCAGGGAGAAATAGTTGCTGCATTTGTAGTTGGTCGGGGACGCAAAGAGGTCGCAGCAAGGAAGACCCCAGTAGTTGAAAATCGCCGCTGCTATCAAGGGATTCAGGGACCACTTGTGAGGTTGAAGAATGCACCTGCTGTCTGTCTGCTATCATGTTGGAACTCCCGGGAATGTGTGTTGCTAGAAGAAAATGGTTGGTAGCCATTGCCCATTGCCATATCCTCATGGCCTCTCGACAGAATGGGTAAGATTTGGTTCCACCCTGTTTGCTGATGTACCAGACCACCTCCATGTTGTCCGATTGTTTCACAATAGTCCCAGACGGCAGCAGGGGATGGAATGCTTGTAACGCCAGAAGCACCGCCCGCAGCTCTAGAACACTTATATGCAGATGGGCCTCCATTTCAGACCAAGTACCTTGGACTGTCTGTCCCTGACATAGCCCCCCCCCCCATCAGGGAGGCGTCTGTGGTCACTGTAGCCAGGGGAGAAGGGGCGAGACCATTGTGACGGGTTGTGGGCCATCCACCAATTTAAATCCTGTTTGCACCTGTGAGTTACATGAATCTTGGCTGAAAGAGGGTACTGAAAGGGATACCACTGGGTGAGCAGTAGCCATTGTAGAAGCCTCATGTGAAACCTGGCCAGGGGGATAATGGTGATGGAGGCTGCCATGGAACCCAACAACTGTAGAACAGAGTGAGCTGTGGATTTCTCCCTTGAAAGGATTGGGATCAGTTGTTGCTTTATCCTTAGAATTATGTGCTGTGGAATGGATGCTCTGCAATTTTTTGTATTCAAGATGACCCCTATGAATTCTGTGTACGGAGATCGGGTGAGATTGGATTTTTGCCAGTTTATGGTTATGCCTAGCATTTCTGCAGAGAGAAGAGAGTATGCCAGGGCTTCTTCCAATAGATGTCTGGTGGGGGCGGAGATGAGCCAGTCATCTAGGTATGGAAACACCTGGCATCCTTGTAGTCGCAAGTGAGCTGTGACGACTGCCATGCACTTTGTGAACACTCTGGGAGCTGTAGAGAGTCCGAAGGGCAGTACTCTGAACTGGTAGTGACTGGCTCCCGCAAGGAAGTGAAGGAATCTTCTTGATGGTCTGTCCACTTTTACGTGGTAGTACACATCTTGATGAACTATCGAGCACATTCAATCATTTTTTTCCAAAAGCAGAAGGATAGACTGTATTGTGACCATCAGGTTTGTACTTTTACAAACTTGTTCAATGCACTGAGATCCAAAATTGGTCTCCAGTCCCCGGTTTTCTTTGGCACCAAAAATAGTCTTGAGTAGAATCCGGATCCTATCTGGTCTGGAGGGACTATTTGGATGACTCTTTTTCTTAGCAGTTTTGAAATCTCTAATGCTGCTTCTTCCCTTTGACTGGGTGGAACGTCGGGTAAGTGTGTTGGGGGAGCGGGACAAAGATCGAAGGGAATATGATAACTTTTAGTTATGTACTTACCATAACTTCGGATGTATGGGATCCATCTCGCCTACATTCATAACAGATGGGTTCGGAGCCGATCCATCGGCTCCGACTCGGCAACTAATACACTAGCACAAAGTCTCTCATTGGCTGGGCTACTCCCTATCCCAGGATGCACTACACCTGCTTCCCCAGATCTTGTTTGTTCGCTTTCATACATCCATGCAAACACAGAAAAACTATTAGTCACTATAACCAACTAAAGTTCTTCAAGAAAGATCGCCAAGAAAAAAGGGACTACAGCTCCTCTAAATCCGAAAGGAAGGGGGAAGGAGGGTGGGTACTTATGAATGTAGGCGAGATGGATCCCATACATCCGAAGTTATGGTAAGTACATAACTAAAAGATGTAATGGGATCCTATCTCGCCTACATTCATAACAGATGGGACAGCGTCCCTAGCACCTACATCCCGGGTGGCTCATTGGAACACACTCCTGAGAACTGTGGAACCAAAGGAAGCTCTGCCTCGAGAAACCACATCCAATTTGTAATGAGAAATGAAAGTGTGCGGAGAAGTCCAGGTTGCCGCAGCACAAATATCATCTATTGATAACTTGGAGTGAAAAGCTACGGAAGTAGCCATTGCCCTGGTAGAATGAGCCTTGACTGGAAAGGGAAGGTCTTTGTTAGCCTGTGAATAAAAATGATACAATCTTTAATCCATTTAGATATGGAGGTTTTTGTTACTGGTTGACCCAATTTGTTCACTGCAAAGGAAACAAACAATTGATTTGATTTCCGCGTTTGAGCGGTTCTATTCAAATAAAAACGCAGTTGTCTATGTACGTCCAATTGATGCAAAGTATATTCTGCGTTATTAGAGAATTCTGGAAAAAAGACAGGGAGTTCTATAGTTTGTTGAATACAGAAAGAGGAGGCCACTTTTGGTATAAATGCAGGGTTTAATTTCAATGAAATTCTATGCTTGTGAAAAATCAAATAGGGAGGATCAGAACAAAGAGCTTGAAGTTCTGAAACTCGCCTAGCAGACGTTATGGCTACTAAAAAGGCCGTTTTCCAAGACAGAAATTTTAAATCATAGGTAGCAGATGGTTCGAAAGGACGGGCAGTTAGGGCAGCAAGAACCATATTCAAATCCCAAGGGGGGGACAGGATGAGATAAAGGAGGCCTAAGGAGCCAAGCCCCTTTAAGGAAAGCCTTACAAAGTTTGTGAGACATCAATGAAGGTTCAAATGAAGCATGAAAATTAGAGATCGCTGCTAGCTGAACCTTAATGGTAGAAACTGAAGAGCCCGACTGAAAAAGGGAGGCCAGAAAATTCAGAACCTCCGATACTGATGCAGTGAGAGGATCTATACCCCGTTCTTGAGCCCAGAAGGCAAACCTTTTCCATTTACTGGAATAAAGTTTGATGGTGGAAGGTTTATGAGAAGAAGACAGTATGTGGACCACGTCCGGCGAAAGAGCATTGTCTCGGACTAAGGATGGAAGTGGAGTAACCATGCTGCCAACTTCAGGGACCTGAGAGACGGATGAAACCGTCCTGACTGATGAGTCAACAGGTCTGGCACCGGATCCAGAAACCATGGACCTTCTATCGCATGCCTCTGTAGGAAAGGAAACCAAACTTGACGAGGCCAGTGCGGGGCAATCAAAATCATCTCGCTCTCCATGTAAATTGCCTTCTGTATCACCCTCGGTAGGAGGGGGAACGGAGGGAAGGCGTAGAAGACCGGGGGGCCAAATGTGAGTCAGAGCGTCCCTGGGAATCTGTCACTGAGAAGGGAACAGTGTGAAGAAATCTCTGCATTTGGCATTGTGAGGGCTGGCAAACAGGTCGCAGCAAGGAAGACCCCATCTGTCGAAGATTTTCGCAGCTATACCCTGGTTGAGGGACCACTCGTGGGGTAAAAGAATGGTCCTGCTTAATCTGTCCGCAATCACATTGGACTTCCCGGTATGTGCGTTGCCATTAGAAAGCGGTTGGTAGCTACCGCCCAGTGCCAAAGTCTCATGGCTTCTCTGCATAGTGGGTAAGACCTGGTTCCACCTTGCTTGTTTATGTACCACACCACCGACATGTTGTCGGATAGGATAGTAATCGGGCCCTGTGGGAGAGCGTGATGGAGAGCTTGGAGTACCAATAGTACCGCTCTCATCTCCAGGACATTGATATGCAAATGCGTTTCCTGGATCTGCCATGTGCCTTGGACCGACCTGTCCAGGTAATGACCCCCCACCCTACCTGGGAGGCGTCCGTAGTCACAGTGGCAACGGGACGTTGAGGTATAAAGGGTCGCCCCTGGTCGAGATTTGATTGGAGAAGCCACCAATGAAGATCTCGACGGCAACTTTCCGTGATTATGATTAAGTGGTTCAAGGGAAGTTCCTGATAAGACCATTGAACCGACAGTAGCCATTGTAAAATTCGCATGTGAAGTCTGGCCAAGGGAACTAAAAGTATTGTTGACGCCATCGAGCCCAACAGTTGTAGGATCCGATGGCCCGGGGCTCTTAGTAGGGGAAGACAGGATTAGACTTGATCTTGTAGGACCTGAATTCTTGCTGCCGGTAAAAAGGCGCGCATTCTTTTTGCGTCTAAGTCTGCGCCTATGAAAGTAATACGCTGAGATGGCTGTAGTACAGATTTTTGCAAATTGAACGTGATCCCTAAGAAACGGCCCAAGGTGAACGTGGCTCTGAGCGCTAGTAGTAGTAGATGCTCAGAGGTGGCAGTAAGGAGCCAGTCGTCTAGATAAGGAAACACCTGGAATCCCAGACTTCTCAGGTGAGCAGTTACCACTGCCAGACACTTGGTGAACACCCTGGGGGCTGTGGTGAGACCAAAGGGCAGTGCTCGGAATTGGAAATGACTGACTCGAGCGAAGCGTAAATGTCTCCTGGACTCTTGAGCTATGGGAATGTGATAGTAAGCGTCCTGGAGATCTATGGAGCACATCCATGCATCTTTTTCCAGCAAAGGAAGAATAGATTGAAGAGTGACCATTCGGAATTTGGACTTCTTTACGAAACGATTCAATGAACTGAGGTCCAAAATGGGCCTGAAGTCCCCTGTCTTTTTTGGTACCAAAAATAATCTTGAGTAAGTTCCTGATCCGATCTGGTCGATGGGGACAGGCTGGATGGCTCTTTTCTAGCAGCTTTGAAACCTCTAATGCTGCCTGATCCCGCTGACTGGGTGGTACGTCCGGGATTTCCCTTAAAGAAAGGGGGGGGTTTGTTGAAGGGGATGATATAACCTCCGGTAATACGCAAGCACCCACTGATCGCTTGTTATGGATTCCCAAGCTTGTGGGTGCGCCGCAAAACGACCCCCGACTGGCTCCGGAGTTGCACAGTCGGGCAACAACTCAGGAACGCTGGTTGTATGAAGAACCACGAAAGGAATCGCGGTCTCCAGAGTTACGGGGGCCTCTGCCACCTCTGGGGCGGCGTCTTCCAAAATCCCCCCCCCCCGCCTCTGGAGGGGGAATCACTGGGTGGAGTAGGGAAAGACTTTTGAGATTTTCTAAACCACATTTTCCCTCCTCTCTGAGCCTTGGGGTAAGGCCTAGAAGGAGTGGAAAATCGGGCCCCAACGCAGTCAAAGTCTTGCCCTCCTGCTCGCACCGAGTTAGTGTGTCCTTCACCTTGGGTCCAAACAAAGATGACCCATCAAAGGGGGCGTCGGCGAAGGAAGACTTGAAGGCCTCCGCGAACGAACACAAGCGTAACCAGGCTTGTCTCCTGAGGGCAACGCCTGCTCCCGCTGCTCTACTCGCCCCTTCGGCCGCATATGAAATGAGCCTCATGGACGAGTTAACAATAGAAAGGAGGGTAGTCATCTGTGCGCCAACAGTCGGGGCCAGCGCCTCAGGTAGGTTACCAACAAGAGAGTCATTTAGCTCTTTGAGAAGATCCCTTTGGAGCCTCGTAAAATGACATAAGTAGTTCAGCGACCGTAAGGCAAAGGCCGCTGAAGACAGGGTACGCTTCCGCACCTATCCATACTCCTAGAATCCTTATTAGGAGGATGAACAGGCGTCGAAGCCTCTGCCACGTCCTGCTGTGTGGCAGAAGCCACCACCAAAGCATCTACAGGCACACCCTTTGTGAGAAACTCCTTCTGGGGGGGGGGCTGACAAATATTTATTGGGCCTCGCAGGCACCGGTTCCACAGAATCAGGGTGTTCCCACGCCCTTCGAGAAACCAAATCAAGGAGTTCATCGAAGGGCGGAGACACCCAGGAGGCGGAAGGCTGGGCCCCAAAGGCCTTGAGGAAGACTGACTCCTCAGCTGAAGGGGTTTTGGCTTGCTGTCACCTCTCTGTCTCAGAATCTCCAAGATATCTGAGAAGGAGATATCATCCGAAGATGATTTGGGGGACCATTCTGCGTCATCGAGGTCAGTATCCGATGTAACAGACTCATCCTGGGAGTCTACGTGCTTCCTCTTACACAATTTCTTCCGTGGGGGTTCGTCCGAAGCAGTTTCGGACGGACCACCCAGAAGAAGGGAACCCCCGATGGGGGTATCCTCAGGCCCTGGGGCCCCGCTGCCGGGGAGCTGCAACACAACAGAGGCACCAGTCTCCAAATCTAGGGACGGTGAGGTAGAATCTTGCTGAACCGGCAAAGGCATGGCCAGCGCGCTCCTCATGGCCTCAAAGGCCGGACCTCCAGAATCCAAGGAGGTCACTGGTCTAGAGGCCACGATGGCACTGGGAATTCCAGCAGCCGATGCTCCAAGAGGAAGACTAGGCACAGAAGCACCCAATCCCAAAGTGTTCCCCTCGGGCCCGGCTAAAGAGGTCGCAGTACCAAACCCTGAACCGGAGGACAGGGTAGGAAGCACAGTCGGAACAGAGAGACCTCGAAGGGGTCTCTGCTCCGACCGTATGGCTCCGCTTTGCTCCACCACCACCGACTCCAACGGCTCCGAGGAGGTTGGAGGAGGAATCGAATGTGTTGGAGGGGGGATCGGCTCCGAAGCTAACTGTGCTGGAGCCGAGACCAATTTAGTAAACACTGGAGATTGGAATAGCCTCTGTAAAACCCTATCCAGGTCCGAATCTGAAAGTCTTGATGATTTAGAGGAGGTAGACAATCGAGAAGACTTTCCTCTCGGCTCCAAGAGAGAAGGGGACCGGCTCCGAAACGGCTCCAATGCTATCGGCGCCGACTCCACCACAGCATGGACCACCATCGGCACCGAAGGAGCCTTCTTCGGAGCCGAGGGGGAAGAGTCTGAGCTGCACACTTCCACCGGCTCCGAAGCCATTGGAACCGATGGAGGTGATTCACCTCTCGATACTCCAACTTGCGGCTCCGAAGGCAATGGAACCGAGGCAGGAGGTATCT
The DNA here is from genome assembly GCF_019279795.1 of Protopterus annectens. Classification (NCBI taxonomy): domain Eukaryota; kingdom Metazoa; phylum Chordata; order Ceratodontiformes; family Protopteridae; genus Protopterus; species Protopterus annectens. The sequence continues at coordinate 477,663,471 of NC_056746.1, forward strand.
AGGCAGACCTCACCCTCGGCCCCAAGTCAGTGGAGCCGAGGAAGAAGAGGCCAATTTTGCCTTTTTAGAAGCCGGCTCCGCCGGACTTGTGGCAGCCGACGATCTTTTCTTTTTGGAAGCAACAGGTAGATCTAAGGCTTCCTCAAAAGAAGGTTTGATAAGCCCTTTCAATATTAACTTGTTCTTGCGTTCTTGAAGAACTCTAGAGGAGAACGCATGACAGACGCTACAAGTCTCTTGCAGATGTTTCGGCCCCAAACAATAAACACAGACTGAATGACTGTCTGTAATGGACATTTTATAATTGCACCGAGTGCATTTTTTAAAACCTGACTTTTGTTCTTTAGACATGATACAGGCCACAACAAGTAAAAACTCTATGGAAATCTTACTCTACCACAACAAGTATAGCACTATACACAAATTGCGCCAACTGAAAAGCGCGAGACACACTGGCGCGAGTACTGGTGAAAGTTTACCTCACAACAATTAGAAAGAAGTTAAACGGCCCAAAGCCCTCTAATTTAAACGGGCTTTGCCCGAAAAACAACTAACCAAAAGTTAATTAAACCTAATAGCACTCAAAGATAGGGCAAAGGCCCTCTAAATTAAATGGGCCTTACCCGACTGAATAAATTAAATTTTTTGGAAACACTCAAGCACTCAAAAAAAATAAGAAATAGTAAGAAATAGCTGTTAAAACAGCTGTTTGGTTAATATAGACAAAAATTCCCTAGATCAAGGACCAATAAGGTAAAAAGAACCACTTAGCTCCAGCCAAGTCGAGACCACGTCCAGCTTGTTAAGTGGCAAACGAGATCTGGGGAAGCAGGTGTAGAGCATCCTGGGATAGGGAGTAGCCCAGCCAATGAGAGACTTCGTCCTAGTGTATTAGTTGCCGAGTCGGAGCAGATGGATCGGCTCCGAACCCATCTGTTATGAATGTAGGCGAGATAGGCTCCCATTACAACCTCTGGTTATTATCCTTTGTACCCAAGAATCGGTGGTGATGGTTAGCCAGGCAGAAGGGTACAAAGAGAAACAACCCCAACCACTTCCAGAGGAAAGCAGTTGGGCCTCTCTTCAGTAGCGCTGGTAGGATTGGCCAGGGAAAGAGTCCCTGGAACCCTGGTTACACAGACCCCCTCTGCCCCGAAAAGGGCGTCTTCCCTGTGAGTTTCCCCCTCTGCCTCTAGGGGAGAACTCGGCCTGTGTGTCACGGAAAGGACCCTGAGACTTTTTGTACCATATCTTCCCACTCTTCTGGTTACTGGAGAAAGCCTGTTGAGGGGAAGAATAACGGACACCCATGGCAGAAAGGGTCTTACCGTCCTGTTCACATACGGTCAGTGTCCTTTTAACCTTGTGTCCAAACAATAAAGAGGCTTCGATGGGAGCATTGAGAAAGGAGGCCTTGAAGGGTTCCACGAAATTACACCAGTGCATCTAGGCATGTCATCTCAGAACAATGCCTGAACTCACTGCTCTAGCTGCTCCGTCTGATGCATGAGATATCAGGTGCATGGAGGAGTTAGATATCGATTCAATGGTGGCTAGCTGAGAGGCCACTTTGTCACGGACCTCATCAGACACAGCAGAGAGCTCAGAAATTAAATCTCTTTGAAGCTTGGTAAAGTGTGCCATATAGTTCAGGGACCTGATTGCAAAGGTCGCTGATGCAAAAGTACGCTTCCCTATTCTGTCCAGAACCCGGGACTCTTTGTTGGGCGGATGGACAGTCTGGCTTTCTTCTTCCGCCAGATCCTTTTTAGTTGTGGCCACCACCACCAAAGCATCTATAGGAAGACCTTTGGACCAATGGGGATCAGTAGCAGGAGGGGACAAAATTTTATCTGGCCTCTGGGGAATGGCCTCAACGGTGTCAGGAGCCTTCCACGCACGCTGCACGACGAGCCGGACCAGTTCTTCGGCAGATGGAGTAACCTAGGAGGTAGGGGGCCGGGTGCAAAAGGCCTGCAGGAACACAGACTCTTCAGAGGTCAGGTTCGAGGGCTGCCAGTCACCTCTCTGTTTAAGAATTTCAAGAATATCACCAAAGGATACCTCAGAGTGCGAGCGAGGGGACCCTTCCCCATCAAAGTCTGTGTCTTCACTAAGGGACTCCTCTGTGGAGTCCATGTGCTTCCTCTCTTGCACAAGCTGTTTTGATGATCTTCCTCAGAGGGAGAAGCTGGGGAAGACAGCGCAAAAGGGGTCTCCTGTGGGAGTATATCCTGAGGCCCTTGCGCCCGGTGTCCGCTAGGAGCAACTTGTGTACGTTGCGGTCCAGAAGAGGGTGGGGAGAGTGATAGCACAGGATCACCAACCAATGCCAAAGCTTTCTCCATTAGCTGGAAGGCTGATCCACTTGAAGAGGGGTGAGTGCCCAGGGCAGGGATCACCCCTCTCCTAAGTGGCTCAGCCGACTCGGAGTCCCTGGATGGCTGTGAAACACCAAATTACGTACGCCACAGCTGACATCCTGGGTTGTAGCAAAACTCTCCTGCCACAAACGCAACTGAGGCTCCTTAGTGAGGTCCATAAAGGGAACCGTACAGGGGGAAGACTGTGCTATATCAAGGGGCTTCAAAGGCAATGAAGGAAGAGAATAAGTAGGGGTCTTTGGTAAAGGGTGATCACCTCTCGAGGAAGGATAGGTCTGGGGGGGCGGGATACCTCTGTCCAAAAGCACTTGATCCACAAGACGCAACATGTCATGTTCAGAGAGGCTTCTAGTGGATTTCACGGACATGGCTGAGGGGGAGTCAGGTCTATCCAAAGACACAGCAAGCTCGGTGCCCACCTCGGAGGTCTGCACTGAAAACAACAGGGCTGTAAAGGACTGAACTACAGGTGTCTGCACAGAGGAAATCATCAGTGCCGAAGTTATGGTCTACACAGACGATAAGGTCGGTACCGAAGTGGCCGTCGGCGCTAAGGCTGGAACCGAAAAAAATCGGTGCCGATAACTGAATGGTCGGTGCTAAGAGGGTAGTCTGTATCGGGTAAGTTGTTGGAGCCGAACAGGCAATGGACGTCAAAAAATCCATCAACGTCGTGACAGTCTGCATCGACTGGACAGTCAGTGCCAGTAAAGAGGTCTGAACCGAGGAGCCCCTCGGTACCAATACGGTAAAGGGCACGCTAATCGCTGCCAAAGTCAGAGATGGCTCTCAATGGCCTTGGTGCCGAAGGTCTAGGTACCAAAAGCGCTGGAGCCGAAGAAGTCGAATCTGAACTGGAAAGCTTAGCTTTCTTGGGTCTCAGTCCTGGGGGTCCCCAGCAGGGGACAAAGGAAGAGACTTGGCCTTTATATGTTCATCACTCTTTTTCTTATGGGATCTTGGATGGGTTGAAGCCTCCAACCCAGAAATAGCCTCTGAAAAAGGAGATTTAAGTAGCCCCTTCAATATTAATTTAATTTTTTCTCTCAATCAACGTCCGGTTAAAGAAATTCTTACAAATCATGCAGGGCGGGTCAACTGTTAAATGAGGCACACCTAAGCAATAGACACACAGGGAATGCGCATTTGAAGTAGGCAATTTCTGGTCACAATCTAAACATCTTTTAAATCCTGGACTACCTTTATCTGCCATGTTAGAAAGAAAGAAGGAAACTCAGAAAAAATACCAGCAATGGTACAAGAATTACCCGAAGGTAAGAAGGAAAGGGGATTTACCAACAATGGTAAAAAAGAAATTACCTCGTGGGTAAAGAGGAGGAAAGGAATAGAAAAGATAGTTGCTAAATGCGATAAGGTAAGAGAAAACTATCTAATAATTTTCTGTGAGAAAAGGCTGTTTTAGACTTTAGTATAAATTAAAATTATTGTACTTAGCTCAAGAGAAGTAGCTTGACATGACCGAATGGTGACGCAGCAAACGAAATCTGCGGTAACAGGGAGAGGGGAATTCTGGGTAAGAGTTTTTAACTCGACAATTTGTAGCTGACGCGAGCTTGGAAGATGGCCGGCTCGGTTCCGAGGTCAGAACAGATACCCACACGTAAGGAATGAACAATGATTAACAATATCACATTGCATGTTATTGTAATTTATAAGGCTTTGATGACAGCTTATCCACCTTTGCAGTGGGTAATGGTATTGGAAATGAATTGTATTTTGTAAAGAACAATACAGAGCCAGCTATATATTCTATAGCTGGTAGTAGTAATGCTTGGAACAATATCAAATGTTATTGGTGAAATTGGAACAGATAGCCCCAAGCTTAACTTTGATGGTGATAATTCTGAATACATTAGTTCAGTATGTTGAAAATACGAATATTAGGGATGAAAGTAACGATTCATGTATTGTTATTAACAACAGTGAAAATGATTTTAAGATTTTCAACTATTCTACTAAAGTTGTGGGAGTAGACCATGCAAACTTTTTGGCAAAAGGTTTTACTTTTGTCCTCTCTAGAAGGGGGGATTTGGTAGACACCCTAATTGACTTAAAATACTTTACCCATAAGTTAAACTTACAAATTTGGTTTAATGGTCAAAAGGGCATTGGTGAAGTGGGTCAGGGTAGGTTAACAAAACCAAGTGCTTTCAATCCCCCCCTAAATAATGTCATACGTCTATATGAAAAAATTTGTGAGAAGGAAATTAGGCAATTTTTTAAACATCCCCAGTTGGAATATGGCAGTAATTTGACTGTGAAGGAAGAAGAGCTGTTAAGAGAATTTATTAATGATAAAACTGTGCATATTATGAAACCTGATAAGGGAAGTGGGGTGGTGTTGATGAATAAGAGTGAATACGTGGATAAAATGAATTCATTGTTAATCAAGATTCGATAAATACAATTACTGCTCTTATGGACATTGTTTTGGGCAATAATTATATCCACTTTGAAGGCCAGTACTTTAGGCAGTTAACTGGAGTTGCAATAGGGGCAGCATGTGCCCCCATTTTTGCTAATCTCATTATGTCTTTTTGGGAACAGGAGTATCTAATGAATAGTGTGTATTGGTCGAATGTCCTGCATTACACCAGGTTTTTGGATAATTTGTTCTTGTTGTGGAAAGGCACTGAAGGACAGCTCAAGGAATTCTTGATTTATATTAATAACACCGTGGAATTCTTACGGTTTACCAATTATTACAGCAAGGAAAAAATATCACATTTAGACGTATACCTGATTTGGGATAGTAACAAAATTATATTATTTTCCAGAATTTATAGAAAACCCAAGTTTTCAAATTCTTATTTGGAATTCAGTAGTTGGCACCCCATACATCAGAAAGTCAATGGTCAAGGGGCAACTGGTAAGAGCCGCAAGAATGGTGAGCCTTGAATGTGACTTTTTGGACGAGGTTAGTTTTATAACCAACATGTTTGTCAAAAGGGGATACCCTAATGAATTTTTGGACAGAATAAGTAAGGAAGTAGTGGGAAAGTGTTTGAAAGGTATTTATAGGTCAATTTTGGATGGTGGCATGGCGCCTGGTATGGGACAAGACACCAATAGAAGGCAGGTCTGTAAAAATTATGGTTTAAGATTTATTACAACCTTTAATTTAGATGCAAACAAGGTATCCGAGGTTATTATCAAAAATTGGGACATTGAGTTACAATACAAGTGTTGAGCAAAATGTGGGTAGGGCCCCCCAAGTGTTCAGAAAGGATAGGTCATTTAAAAATCTTTTTGAGCTGAATAAGGGCACTTTTAGTGGAAATTCTAATAGACCAAAAGGGAATTTTAAGTGTGGGAGGTGCAATTATTGTACCCACATTTTGGAAACCAATAACAAGTTTAAAATTTAATGGTAAGAACATTATCATTAAAGGGCATTTTAATTGTGGTAGTTCTAATGTTGTCTACCTGGCCAAGTGCCAAATGTGTCCCATTTTTTTATGTAGGGAAGACCAGTAGGTTATTAAAAAATTGCATTAGTGAACACATTAATGATATAAGAAAAGGGAAAATTGGTTAAGGAGCATGATGATCATTGCTTTAAATTTTTGGTAGTTGAACATTTGTTAAAGGACCCTCAGGGGAAAATTGTAGATTTGCATCTGGATATATGTGAACTGAAATGACAGCTGAGATTAGATGCAACTCAGTATCCAGGAATTAATGGAGCTACTAATATAGCATGCATTTTAAAATTAAAACATTTAATGGGTTAGGACCTGCTTAAATGTTTTTTAAGATTGTTTATGATTTTTTAAATTTTACTACGATATTTTATATTAAAACGTATGTACTTGTATTTTCTTGTATGCATATTTAATGGTGTTTTAAATGTATTGTAATGATGGTTTTTAGTTGATTAGTATAATTATGTGATTATTCCATTAATTAATTATTGGGTTTATGTGTATTTAAGGGCTGGGTAATTCACTGTAAGTTGCTATGAGGAAGAAAGCACTAAACCTTCAATAAATTGTTTCATTTGAGTTGTAGCCGTGGTCTGTGTGTTGGTCAAAGAAATTCTGGAGTTGGTATTACTGTTGTTCTTAATTTGGACTTATCCAATCAGAGACTGTTTTAGATATTGATGCTTTTATATATGTTTCTATATCAGGAAGGTCAAATCCTCCCTATTTCCATGGTCTGATATGTATTGGGAAACCATAACAATTTTATTAGGCATGAATTTATTTCTTTAAGTATATTCTTTTCTGGTAAAAGTTGTATTGCCAAGGCTATATATAAGATCTTGGGCAGTAAAACCATTTGTCTGCAGTTCTTTTTGTTATTTAAAAATAAAAATTTTAGATTTTGATTTGTTGAAATGGAGTCCTGAAGTCATGCAAAATTTGTCAATTAATATATCTAAAAAGGCTGCAGAAATACTTAACTAAAAGAATCACAGGCCTAAAGCTGATGCCCTATGCTGACCGCCTTAAAAAACTCCAGCTATACTCTGTCGCATATTGTCTACTCAGAGGCAATCTCTGCTTAACATAAAAGGCCATGTCAAACCCAGAGCTGTTGGACATGCTACACTTGAAGAAACCCCAATCCCTCAGAGCCACATGCTCCAGGGATCTAATCCTTGTCATCACAATAAACAAAACATGCTGGAGGGATAGGTTCCGGACCCAGAGACTCCCCAGACTCTGGAATAGATTGCCCATACATGTCAAGCAGAGTGCCTCTTTGGCCCTCTTCAAAAGGAACCTTGACGATTGGATGGGAGAAAGGAAATTCACCCCAGGGATCACGTCAGTCGCCCTGCTAGACAGGGGTCCAGGGAAGTAAATAGTGTGGGAAGAAATAGCCAGGGAATTGTTATGGCTAGGCTTGTATAGGCCCTAGGGCTGATAGCCTAGTACCAACATATGAACCTATGAACCTAATTCTTCTAATGTCTCTTTTGTATTCTATAATATTAGTAATATGTCATCTGCAAATAGCATTACTTTAGAATTGTATTGTTCATAAACATATATTCCTTTGATTTTTATATTGTTACGAATTGAATCTGCCAATATTTCAATAGCCAGAGCAAACAGAATCGGTGACATAGGACATCTCTGTTTAGTGCCTTTTGTTATATGTATAGATTCAGAGGTAAAAGGACCTAACTTGACATGCTAAATTATTTGCATATATATTCTTTAGGAGATGAACAAAGGATGCAGGAAATTCAAATAGCATTAGGATTTTGAATAAATGGTCCCAATTTAGGGAATAAAGAAGTTATGCCCTTACCATAACGTTCCATGTGAGTTGTTCATCTCGCCTTTTTGTTCTTACACGTGGGTTCGGAGCCGATCCCTCGGTTCCGAGTCGGCCGCTTTTCAAGCTCAGACTCTCAGAGAAGCTAGAGACCTAGTGTATATCCCATGATGCTCTATTGTAAATCTCCAGATCTAGTATGCTGCAACCAAAGACAGCCTACAGGAAGAAAGAGAACTATAGTGCCTACCTATCTAGGTAGCTATAGGTTTGTAGAAGAAAGAAACAGTCTGTCCAAGAAGACAGGCTGACAAGACTCTACCAATCCACCAAGGCAACCATCTTTCTCAACAGTAGGGGGAAGGTGGGAGAGAATGTAAGAACAAAAAGGCGAGATGAACAACTCACATGGAACGTTACGGTAAGGACAACTTCTTTATGTGAAGTTGTTCTATCTCGCCGTTTTGTTCTTACACGCAGAAGGCCCCAAGCACCCTAATCCTGGGTGGCTCACGGGAGAACATTCCTGAGGACAATGGAACCAAAGGAAGCCCTGTCCCTGGAGGTCCTGTCCACTTTGTAATGAGTGATAAACATGTGAGGTTTTGACCACGTGGCAGCTGCACAGATGGTATCCAAGGGCAAACGAGCTGTATGAGCTAATGACGTAAAAACAGCCCAGGTAGAATGGGCTTTGATGTTAGTCGGTAATGGCTGGTTAGTGGAGGAATAAATGAATTTAATGCAGTCAGAAAGCCACTTGGAGGGGGCATGGCCAAGGATGAACACAGGATAGCAGCAGATTTCTTCAGCTCCACCAATTTCATTACATTGACAGGAATTAATTACTTAAAAAATTAATTCTTGAAGTAATTTTCTTTCTAAATATGTTTGTTTTATATAGTTCTTGAACTATATCTAAAAAAGAAAGGAAATCTTAATAATATTCCTGTCAGAAATTACTTTGGAAATTTTCCTGTCAGTTTATCAGTCTGAAATGAGTTCCAGTAAGACAAATTCTCAAGACTCCAGCATCAAGAAAGAACTTCAGTCTCTGATAATTATAGTCCAGCAACTTACTGCTAAGATGGATAAAATGGATACTAAAATAGACACTTTCATAGAAAAAACTACAAAACAAATAGACTTGTTACATATGGACCTGCAACAACAGAAGATCCAGATGACAGGCATAGAAGAAGCTGTGAATGACATGAAAAATAAAATACAAGAACAGGAAATCAACATTATGTTTCTGCTGAAACAAAATACACATTTACAAACAAAGCTGGATGACCTGGAAAATAGATCTAGGCGCAATAACATTAGGATTTTTGGACTGCCAGAAAATATTGAAGGTAACAATATTACTTCTTTTTTAACAACATGGCTCCCTAAAACTTTAGATTTACCAGAAGCATTCTCTTTTGGTATCGAAAGAGCACATAGATCTATAGCTAATACTAACTCTAACAAAAACTATCCTAGATCAGTTATAGTTAGATTTCTATCATCTTTTGATAAAGAGATGGTTCTTAAATCTGCTTGGGCTAAAGCTCCTGTTAAGTTTAATGAGACAACTGTCGTTTTGACAATGACTATTCTTCCATGGTAATTGCTAAAAGAAAAGTTTTTCTGCCACTAATAAGGGAGCTTAAAAAAGCACAGTTTAAAACATACCTTCTGTTTCCTGCCAAGCTTAAAATCTTCCTTCCTGATGGTCCTAAGGTCTTGATGATTTAGACTCTGCTTTACTGTTTGTCAAAGAAAAAGGATTTTGGATAAAATAGAAGAAATGGAATGGGCTAGTTCTTCGTTAAAGAGATTGGCAACTGAAGCTTCCTGGAAGACTTCAGAGAAGAAGAAGAGACTAAAAAACAAATGATTTGTTATATGTTTTTCTCTCTCATCATTTTAGTTCATTATTAATCTTTTGAATATAGTTCCTGCATTTCCAGAAAGCCACAAATATTTTGGAAAAGATTTAATCAAAGTTATTCTCTATGTGCAAAGAAATGTTTTGTTTCATAACCAGTCAAAATGCCTGAGGATTTAATGGCAGGCTGTGACTGATTTGTTTTTCTTTCTGAAAAAGTAAGGTTAGTAATTTGATACATTTTTTATCTTTACCTTTTTTTTCCTTCTTCTTTTATTATTTTCTTTGTTTAAACAATGACATTCTATTTAGATTATGTAGTGGGTAAAGGGTGGGGAGGGCAGGGAGAGAACAGTAATGAAAATATCATTAATAGAATAATAACATATTTATTTCTTGTAAAAGTTTATAAGTTCTTCAAATGCTATTTCTAATTATACTTTCTTGATTATACTGCTTATGCTTGTTTGTAAATAATCTGTCATGCTTTAACTAATAATAATCAGAACTAAATAAGAGTAAATAATATGTTTTATTTTTAACTCTATTAATATAAACAGTAAGTAACATTCCATTGTATATACTTCTTACAGCTTTCTATTACATTTTTTTATTTCTGCCTCACTCCCTTTTATTTTCTACTCTCTTTTTCTTTTCTTTATTAATATATAGAAATGCTTTAGACTGTTTGGGCACAGTGAATAATAGGATTTGTATGAAAATTGAGTTGGGAGAAGAATGCTGAGTTTTATTGCTTGTTGGTAATTTTGAGTTTAATTTCACTTGCATAGAGGCTGTGATGATCTGTGGAATACATTGTGGAGGTTCTGTCATGTTTAGATGCATTTACACTGCTAAATGAATGTTTGTCACTAGTTTTAATAAGTTTCCGACAAAATGTTAAGAGAGACAATCTGGGATGTGGGCTGTCTTATGCACAATGTCCTTGAGTTTCCTCAGAATCTTCAAATCACAGAATTTTCACAGAGAAACTGAAAGCAGTTAGTATAAACATTGACAAGGTTATCACACTGACACACCACAGATTCAGGAAAAATACTCTATTCATAAAATATGTCAGTTATAATGAGTTTAAATGATGTAGTTTCTTGTAGCAAGTAAATATCTTATTTTAGAAGGCATAGAAAATGAAACATTTATTTAAATGTTTTTGAAAATCTACTTAACAGCAGCATAATAATCTGTGTTAAAAATTTGTGTTCCAAACATATACTTTACTATAACTCATTTAATTCATCTGATTGACAAACATAAATAATCTTATAACTCTATTCTGGAAGAAATGTCATGTGATATATCTTAAAGCAGTAGGTTAGCATGATTGTAAAATCTGGTTACCAATATGTGTTTGCTGTGCATTATTTTGTATAAAGCAGACAGATTTATTCTAGGGACAGCAAGTAGGATAGTGCTCTACTAACACACAACTCAGTGAGATCAGATATATATATATGTGTGTGTGTGTGTGTGTGTGTGTGTGTGTGTGTGTGTGTGTGTGTGTGTGTGTGTGTGTGTGTGTGTGTGTGTGTGTGTGTGTGTGTGTGTGTGTGTGTGTGTGTGTGTGTGTGTGTGTGTGTGTGTGTGTGTGAGTGTGATGGCTTTTTTTTCTGAGAATCTGCATAACTATCCAATATGATTTATAATAATTTCTATGAATACAATATTTTACTCTATTGACAAAATGAATGTTTGCCACAAGTTTTAATAAGTTTCCCGACAAAATGTTAAGGGAGACAATCTGGGATGTGGGCTGTCTCATGCATAGTGTCCATGAGTTTCCTCAGAAGCTTCACTCACAGAATTTTCACAGAGAAACTGAAAGCAGTTAGTATAAACATTGACAAGGTTATCACACTGACACACCACAGATTCAGGAAAAATACTCTATTCATAAAATATGTCAGTTATGATGAGTTTGGATGATGTAGTTTCTTGTAGCAAGTAAATATCTTATTTTAGAAGGCATAGAAAATGAAACATTTATTTAAATGTTTTTGAAATTCTACTTAACAGTAGCATAATAATCTGTGTTAAAAACTTGTGTCCCAAACATATACTTTACTATAACTCATTTAATTCATCTGATTGGCAAGCATAAATAATCTTATAACTCTATTCTGGAAGAAATGTCATGTGATATATTTTAAAGCAGTAGGTTAGCATGATTGTAAAATCTGGTTACTAATATTTGTTTGCTGTGCATTATTTTGTATAAAGCAGACAGATTTATTCTAGGGACAGCAAGTAGGATAGTGCTCTACTAACACACAACTCAGTGAGATCAGATATATATATATGTGTGTTTGTGTGTGTGTGTGTGTGTGTGTGTGTGTGTGTATATGTGTGTGTGTATATGTATGTGTGTGTGTCTGTGTTTATGTGTGTGATGTCTTTCTTTTTTTTTTTTTAGGTAATAACGCAGGTGTTTCTGAGAATCTGCATAACTATGCAATATGATTTATAATAATTTTTATGAATACAATATTTTACTCTATTGACAATAATGAGTTTAAGTAAATGCTCATATACAAACAATTCAAGATTTTTTGGGAAGCTGTTGATAGAATTCACATGACAGAAAATAGATGCATCTTAATGCATGTAATGTCTGAATCATATTAGCCAAAGTTTTTGATTTAAATGAATGTTAGAACATAATTTTCTCTCCTCTTGATTTCTAACATTAAGATTATTTGAATGCTATTAGAATTCAAGTGTTATATATTACATAGATCTATATAATAGTATGAACAGTTTTTAAAAAAAAAAAAAAAAAAAAAAAAAAAAAAGTTTATTTTAGTTTATATGATGCTGTTTTACCAAATGTGTAGTTTTGTCTTGATAGATAATTGAATTGAAAACTGTTAACCTCAGTTAAATATAACTAGTATTAAATTGATAAGGTGGTAGCTGAGGTACTGCTGCTTAGGGTAGGGGTTAACTTGAGTAGTAAATACTGCTCTAAGTTGGAGTTTTCAACTCAGGCGGGATGCAAGGTTTAATCCTTACATTATTTTCACTTGTTCATTGTTATATGTATATAGTTTTGACATCCACAATATATTTTGTACACTCATTGTCACTACAAACAAAATTGAATCCTATACAAAATCCCATAAGAGATTTAATAAATACAGCTATATTTAAAGGTACACCTAAAAGAGGAGATGTAACATTATTTATCTTGTTATTTGTTATTTCGATCATAAGATTCTTGAGTTTTAAAAATGCCAAATGACATCTTTAAAAGGAATTTCTTTAAACATTAATGGATTGAATAATCCGTGTAAAAGGGCAAGCCTAATAAGATACATTAATCTACACAAGGCCAATCTAGTCTTCCTGCAAGAAACCCATCTCTTGAAAAAAGATATTGATAAACTAACCACTAATAAGTATGCAGTATTGGTTAGTTCAGAGCACACTCAGAAAAAAAGAGGAGTGGCTATTTTATGGAATAAAAGTATGCCCATTCCTAAAACCATTAAGTCTTATCAGGATGACAAAGGAATGTTTTGTATGGTTACAATACAAATTAATGGGAAGACTTACACTTTAATTAATGTATACTGGATACCTGGAATTGGTATTAATACAGTGAAACATCATATTGATAAGATCATATCATTCTCTATATGGGATATTATTTTAGCTGGTGATTTTAATTGTATACTACATGAAAGTGATACTACCACTATAAAAAAGAAGAATTACATCTAATGCAAAACATTTAAATGATTTTGCTAATTCTTATCATTTGAATGATATTAATAATCAGATAGAGTCAAAATCATTACCATACACCTTTTTTTCTAACAGATACAAAACTTATTCAAAAATAGATAGGGTCTTTATTTCTAACCAGATGGTAACAGATTTAATTAATTCCAAAATCATTTCATGTCCTATATCTGATCATAACTCAATTGTTTTTGAATTCATGATAAAAATACTCATAATGTTCAGATCAAAAGGATACCAGCATACTTAACTCAGCTAAAAGACTATAAAGAATATATACTTTCAGAAGTACAACATTTTCTAGACATAAATAATACTCCTGAAGTCTCCATTGTCTATGTTTGGGATGCCTTAAAATCATATCTATATGGACAAAGTATCAGATGGTATAATAACAAAAGGAAATCTTGGGATAAGGAATTGTTAGATATTCAAAGTAAACTAGACTCTTATAAACATAATAATAAAGAAAATATTATGGACAAGAAAGTTATTGAAGAAATAAACAAACTAAATGAGAAATACAAAGAAATTTTAACTCATAAAGTTAAAATAACTTTAGAGAAATACAAGTTTTGTCTTATTCAATAAGCCCCAAATACTTACATAGACTTAAAAATAAAACAAAAGACTGAATAAACAAAACCATATCAAAGAAATCTTTTCTCTAAGGAAAAGAAGAATGTCTCTAGTATACCAGAAATACTGGAGGAATTTAGAAATCACTTTCACAAGATTAACCATAACAACATTAACATGGAACCTAAAGATAAAATAAAGGAGTTTATAACCACAAACATGAATAAAAAGCTTAATAAACAACAGATTAAACTATTGGACAAGAGTATTTCATATACAGAAGTTATTACACAAATAAATAAGCTTAAACCAAACAAAGCACGGGGTAATGATGGTATTGTACCAGAGATATATAAAATCCTTTCTAAAACTACATATTCATTAATACATAAGGTTTTATTCTGGCCCAAACTGAGTTAATAACCCCCATCTTGGCAATATACATTTATTTCACCAATTTTAAAACCTAATAAAGATCCAACTAGATGTTCTTCATATCGACCCATCTCATTACTTAATGTTGATTATAAAATGTTTATGAGTATTTTGCTGATAGATTGAAGACAATTATACCCGGCATTATAGACATAGATCAGACGGGCTTCATTGTAAATAGAAATACTTTTGATAATATAAGAAGAACTTTAACATTAATTGATTTTGCAAATAGGAAAAAGAAAGATTTAACACTTATTAGTCTTGACATAGGTTCAGCATTTGATTCAGTAAGTTGGGACTATCTGTTTACCTTACTGAAGTGCACAAATTTCTCTGATGCATTTGTAAATTTAATTGAGCATTTATACAAAGGAACGTTGGCTTATATTAAGGTAGGAACATATGTTTCACAAAAAATACCCATTCTTAAAGGTACAAAGCAAGGATGTCCACTTTCTCCACTATTATTCACTTTAGTAATGGAGCCTTGGGCTAATTTGATTAGAAACAGTACTGACATAGAGGGTTTTGAAATAGAAGAAAATACAACATCAAAAATTCAACTTTTTGCAGATGATGTTCTAATTACATCAGCAGGATCTAATTCTTCTATGCAGTCTTTATTTGATAAAATGATGAATTTTAAAAGTATTTCTGGTTTAATATTCAATGAAGAAAAAACTAAAATACTACCTATATATACACGAAAAAATACCCTCATTAGTGATTTTACTAAATATGTACCCAACTCAGGTCAGATAACTAAAGATATTAAATCTATTATATATAATAACTATAATACCTGTTTTCTTAATATACAAAATCTTTTTAATACCTGGAATAATATGTTTTTTACTATGGAGGAGAGACTTACAATTATTAAAATGATAATATTCCCCAAGATTTTATACTTAATACAATCAATAATACTTTCACCTACAAAAATAACTATCAAGAAACTGAACACACTAATGTTAAATTTCTTATGGGCACCTAATAGACCTAGGATTGCATTAAAGAAACATACTAATAGCTGGTCTCAATGGGGTATTTCTTTTCCAGACTTTAATTTATATATTATCTCTTCTATTATAAAAGTTATTACTTTATTAATAGATCGGTCATATGTCAAAATGGAAAGATTATTGGGAGCTAATTAGTATGCACTTCATGAAAATCTCCTTAACACATAAAAATATGATTATAAATAACTCCATGTTGTGGTTGCTAAAGGAATTTTGTACTTCACCTATTACACCTAAACATATGGTCTGTTACCCATTAAATATTATTATTAGTTATTGTAACTTTATATTCATGCACCCTAAGTATAGGGAATGGAATTTTATTGTATTCCTATAATTTATACTCAGGGTATGCTTATGTCATCTACTTCTGAAGGAGCTCATTTAGCTATAGATAATAATCTAAAGTACTGGTATCAGCTGATATCTGATAATAAAGTTAAAAATCTAGATTTCTTAAAACAAGAATTTGATCTAAGAGAAACTTGCTGGTTAGAGGTTCAGATCTTTAGACAACATCTCATTGATATAATAGATCTAATGTCTATAACAGTTAAAGAATCTATCCCAAAACTGATTGATTACTTGATAATAAATTTACAGCATAAAGTTTCTGATAAAGGTAAACTTTCATATATACATAAAATTATCAGACAAGAAACTTTTTACAATGTAGATTCATACTGGAATTATTTCACCTCTATTAATGGGGACCCACCAACTCAACAAGATAAACAATATATATTGGAATCTGCTTATAGAACTACATCTTCCATTGTCTGGAGACTTTATACATGGAAATTTTTACATAGATCTTTTATACACCTTTGATGATGAATAAAATTAATAATAAAGATAATCTATGTAAGAGATGTAATGTAGAAATTAATGCTGACTGGGCTCATATGTTTTATGACTGTATGAAGTTAAAAGAATACTGGAAGTCAATTAATGAATTTTGCAGGCTCTTTTACAGATAATTTCATTATTTCTAAGTCTCTTATATTATTCAACACACCTGTACCTCAATGTGTTAAAAGATTAAGCTTCCCTTGTTATGGTCTATCCTAGCAGTGGCTAGGAAAATAATAACTAGAAATTGGATTTCAGATACACCTCCTTAGTTCAATGAATTTAAAAATGTTATGAATATAATGTGTCATATGGAAATAAGCACAATTAGAATGAGAACAACTAGAAAAACATCACATTTTATTGTATGGGATAATTTACAAAATTTGTTAAAAAAATTCTAATTTCAATAGCACAGTATTTTAGTTTAATTAATTGATCTGATTGTAGTGGATGTCTTTGTAAATACTTTAGTTGTTTTGTTGAATATTATAATAATACCTATTTTTAATTATTTGTATAAAATTGTTATGATATTTCTCTTATATGTTAAAACAATAAACTTGTTTTAAAAAAAAAAAAAAAAAAAAGAAAGCCACTTGGATAATGTGATTTTTGATACTGCAGAGCCTTTCTTATTATCTGCGTAAGAGACAGAGAGTTGATCCGATTGTCTGAAGTCTTTCGTTCTATCCAGGTAGAATCTCAATTGTCTGTGTACATCAAGCCTGTGTAACATATATTCCAGCCTGTTGGTATTGTGTCTAAAGAAGGTTGGAAGCTCAATGGACTGATTTAAGTTAGTTTCTGAACAGACCTTAGGGAGAAAGGTAGGGTTTGTCCTGAGAGACACCCTATCAAGGTGAAAAATCAAATATGGGGGCTTGGAAGTTAAGGCTTAAAGTTTGGAGACCCTACGTGCAGATGTAATGGCTACCAGAAATATAGTTTTCCAAGACAGGAACTTTAAGTGACAGGATGAGGCGGGTTCGAAGGGGGCGAACATCAATTGGGATAAGACCAGATTCAAATTCCAGGGAGAGACAGGGTGTCTGATAAGTGGTCTGAGATGGTGGGTCCCTTTCAAAAAAGGCCTTACATAGTCTATGGGACATGATGTTAGACCCATTAAACCCTACATGAAAATTGGAAATAGCAGCCAATTGAACTCTAATGGTGGCAGCAGCTGCGCCATCATAGAACAAGGAAGACAAGAACTCTAAGATGGTATGAATAGGTGCCACATAAGGGTCAATGTCATGATGAGAAGCCCAGTGAACAAATAGTTTCCATTTGCTATTATATAGCTTCCTGGTAGACAGTTTATGAGAGGAAACTATAATATGTTGGACCGTGGGAGACAAATCTTGAGACCTGGCTAATATGGGAATTGGAGCAGCCAAGCTGTCAGTTTTAGGGAGATGAGGGAGGGATGAAGAACTCCCGACGAATGAGTCAGAAGATCTGGCACTGGGTCCAGGATCCATGGTTCCTCCACTCGATACTTCTGTAGGAAGGGGAACCAAATCTGACGAGGCCAAGATGGGGCTATCAAAATCACAGTCCTTCCCAGACCTTTGGCTTTCTGTATAAATTTGGGAATTAGGGGAATTGGCGGGAAGCCATATAGGAGGCCCGGGGGCCAATCGTGTACGAGCGTGTCCCTCGGGTTGCTCCCCGGTGGGGGATAAAGGGCAAAGTAGCTGCTGCATTTGGCATTCATCAGAGATGCAAATAGATCGCAGCAAGGCTGGTCCCATCTGGGGAAAATCTTGTCCGTCACCTGTAGTTTGAGGGACCACTCGTGAGGCAACAGTATGGCCCTGCTCAGCTTGTCCGCTATTCCCGGGATGTGCGTTGCTATTAGAAAGCGTCTGGTGGATACAGCCCATTGCCAAATTCTTAGGGCCTCTCAGTATAAGGGATACGATCTGGTTCCTCCTTGCTTGTTGATGTACCAGACTACCAACATGTCTGTCTGACTAGCAATTGTCCCTGGAGGAAGACAGTCGTGAAAGTGTTGCAACGCCAGGAACACCGCTCTCAGCTCCAGGACATTTATATGCAAATGTGATTCCATGCTTGACCAAGTACCTTGGACAGTCTTTCCCTGAAATAGCCCCCCCCCCCACCCTATCAGGGAAGCATCCGTGGTCATTGTGGCTGTTGGTTGGGGAAGAACAAAGGGACGTCTGACTACTAATTGGTCGCTGTTCAACCACCAATTGAGATCCTTCTTGCAAAGATTTGTTAACAGAATCTCGTGTGACATGGGCAGTCGTTGGCAAGACCATTGTGCGAAGAGTAGCCACTGGAGTATCCGCATGTGCATTCGCCCTAACGGGACTGCTATCAGTGTGGCTGCCATTGTGCCTAATAGTTGCAGTATCTGGGACGCAGGAGCTTTGTTCTGGGTCAACAGACTGGACAATTGACTTTTTAGAGATACGATTCTTGCTTGAGGCAACCTGATCCTTGAATTGACGGTGTCTAGCTCTGCTCCTATAAAGGTAATACGCTGCGAGGGCGATAACGCAGATTTTTCAAAGTTTAAGGTTATGCCCAACTGGGAACAAAGGTTGATGGTGTACTCTCTTGCTTGGATTAGTTGATGCCTGGAGGTGGCGGTGAGGAGCCAGTCGTTCAGATATGGAAACACCCGGAATCCTAAACATCTCAGGTGAGCCGTGACCACTGCCATACATTTGAACAACACACTGGGGGCTGTGGTAAGACCAAATGGCAGGGCTCTGAATTGGTAATGACTGGCCCCTAGCCGGAAACACAGGTGATCTCTGGATGATCTGTCCATTTTGATGTGGTAGTAAGCATCCTTAAGATCTATAGAGCACATCCAATAGCCCGTTTCTAAGAACGGAAGAATTGATTGAAGCGTGACCATCCGGAACTTTTCCTTCTTGACGAAGGTGTTGAGTTTGCTGAGGTCTAGTATGGGCCTCCAGTCCCCTGTTTTCTCTGGAACTAAAAAGAACCTTAAGTAAGTTCCGGATCCTATCTGGTCCGCCGGGACTGGCTGGATGACTCTTTTGTCTAGCGGGTTTTGGATTTCTATGGCTGCTAGCTTTCTCAGACTGGGTGGAACGTCTGAAATCCTTGTACACATGGAGGGGAGAGTTTTGTAAAGGGAATGTAGTAACCTCTGGCAATGATGCTTTTTACCCACGAATCCGTTGTAATGTTTAGCTAGGCATTTGGGTATAAAGCCAAGCGACTCCCGACTGCCTCCAGAGAAGGACAGCCGGGCTTCCTTTTAGGAACGCTGATAGGGCTTACCAGAGAACTGCTCCCTGTTGCCCTGATTTTGCGGACCGCCTCTGCCGTTTGGGCAGCGTCTTCCGTTTTTACCCCCTCCTCTGCCCCTAGAGGGGGTATCCGTAGATGTGTTTTGGAAAGCACCTTGGGGTTTTCGGAACCACATTTTTCCACTTCGTTGCCCTTTGGGGTATGGTCTAGTTGGAGTGGAAAAAACGGATTCCTACAGCAGACAGAGTCTTTCCTTCTTGTTCACACCTAGTAAGAGTCTCCTCAACTTTAGGCCCGAACAAGGCGGAATCATCGAATGGGGTATTGAAGGAAGACTTGAAGGCTTCCGCAAAGGAACAAAGGCACATCCAGGACGGTCTCAGAAGAGCTATCGCTGTGCCTGCCGCCCTACTCGATCCATCGGCAGCATAAGAAATGAGTCGCATGGATGAGTTTACTATAGAATTGAGGGTGTTGAGTTGTGCAGTCACCTTCTCAGAAACTGCATCAGCTGTGTTACCCTGTAGAGTATTTCCCAGCTCTTTAAGGAGATCTCGTTGAAGGCGGGTAAAATGGGTCAGGTAGTTGAGCGATCTCATGGAAAATGCCACAGAACTAAATATGCATTTCCCATACCTGTCCATCGTCCTAGAATCCTTATTAGGAGGATGGACAGAAGAAGAGGTTTCCGACATCTCTTTCTTGGTGGCTGCCGCCACCACCATGGCATCAATCGGGACTCCCTTGGTAAGAAAGGCCTTGCCAGTAGGGGAAGTAATAAACTTGTTGGGCCTCCGAGGGACCGGTTCCACTGAATCAGGGGACTCCCACGCCCTTCGAGCAACCAGATCCATCAGTTCATCGAAGGGCGGGGTAACCCAGGAGGTGGATGGTTGAGACCCAAAGGCCTTCAGGAGTACCGACTCGTCCTCTGTAGGGGCAAGGGACTGCCAATCACCCCTCTGTCTTAAGATCTCAAATATGTCTGCAAATGAGACATCCTCCGAGGGGGATCGTGGGGACCTTTCTGATTCCTCCAAGTCGGTATCCGATGTCAGGGATTCCTGTGGGGAATCCAAGTGCCTCCTCTTGCACAGTCTCTTCCTACGTATTTCATCAGTGGGAGCGTCCGGTGAAGTCCCTGTAGAGGAGGGGCCACCCAATGGGGATACCTGAGGCCCTGGATCTCAATGCTTGGTAGGGACCTGTGGGGAAGAGGTAGAACGAGGCCCTTTAGGGGGAGGGGAAGAAAGATCCGAGGAGGTAGTGGTCTTAGCAGACATGACCTTCCTCATGGCATCGAAGGCACCAGAATCCCAGTCTGAGAAGTTTGTCAGCTCCGAAGAGGCCGGCAGCACTCCCCAAGCAGAGACCCCCCACTCCAATCCAGAGGACGGAGCTGAAGCAACCTGCGCCAAAGCCCCAAGGGGAAGGATCGGAAATGAAGTATCGGTCTGACTCTCCACCCCGGAGCCAGCGAGGGACTGTCAGCCCCGAGACTCCCCGGTCGGAACAGAGGAGACCAAGGTCGATGGAGCAGAGGGAGGTGGATCAAACCTCGGCCCCGAGGGCTCTACCAACATCGGTTCTGTCCACCCTGGCTCCAAGAGCTCGAATGGCTTCGGAGGAGAAGAAATCAGGGCTGGAATTTCAGGCTTCAAAGCCGAGTGGCTCGAAGCGGAAAGCAATTTGGCCAGGGCCTGGTTCTCTAACAGCCTCTTAACCACTCGGTCCAGGTCCACATCAGAAAGCCTCGAAGAATGTGTCGAGGGATGGGTCGAAGGAGCTGAAGACGGTACCGATTGAAGAATTGGAGACTGAGGAGTCTCCAACATCGGATCCACAACTGGGCTCCGAGGTAAAGGATTGATACACGGCTCTGAGGGTTGTGGAGCCAATGAACGAACCATACCAGAGGAACTTGGAGCCGATGACTTGGGCTCTGAGGACCCCTTGGACGACTTCAACGACTTCAACCCCTTCGAAGCCTTGGAAGAAAGGTCGGCCTTGTCCAACGCAGGAGTCCCCTATCTACTAGCTTCCTGCACCTTTCCAAAAGAACCCTGGCGCTAAAGGAGTGGCAGATAGAGCACACCTCCTGCAAATGAACAGAACCCAAACAGTACACGCAGATGGAGTGGTTGTCTGTAACAGACATTTTTTGACCACACACACACCTTTTAAATCCTGACTTTTGTTTTTCTGACATCTTAAACGATATAAATTCAGGTCCCTGAATCTCAATATTAAGCCAAAGAAATAACACACCAGTTATCTAAGTATCTAAATTTTAACTATTATAGTTATTGACTATGAACTAAGCACTCTACAGGATATATTTATTTATATATATATATATATATATATATATATATATATATATATATATCTAAGGTTATTTAAAGGTGACAGAATCAAGAAGTGCACACACACACACGCAAGAGCTGACAGAGCCGTGTCATGCCCAAACAGATAAGAGAGGCCTAGAAAAACCTTAAAGAGAAAACACTTCAAAAATTACGAACTAACTAAACCCTAATACTATAGAAACATCACATCTATTTTAACCATATAAAGATAAACTTATCCACAAAAATTCTCTATAAATAAAGAAAAAATAAGTCACTGGCCTGAGCTTCCTCCGACGAGCTGTAGATCCGTTGCAGTGGCAAACTAGATCTGGGGATTTACAGTAGAGCATCATGGGATATACACTAGGTCTTGAGCTTCTCTGAGAGTCTGAGCTTGAAAAGTGGCCGACTCGGAGCTGAGGGATTGGCTCCGAACCCACGTGTAAGAACAAAACGGCAAGATAGAACACCTTCACATCAAAGGCTTTCCTATACCTAAGCCAATTAGGAGGGTTTCTTTATTTTCATTATTAACAATCTATAAGAGAAATTATCCTTTTAATACTGTCATGTGTGTGCCTATGATATATAAATCTAGTTTGATCATTATTTATTGTTTTGGATAGTGCTATTTTCATTCTGTTAGTTAATATTATCGTAAATCTCTTATAGTCATTATTTAATAATGATACATGTCTATATGAGATACAGATGTTTGGGGATTTGTTTTCCTTTAGGATTGGTGTGATTAAGGAATATCTCCAGAGGGTGGTATTAAAGCTTGTGACTGAATAATTTCTAAGAGAGTTTTATGGAACAGGGATAGTATCTCTGAAGGAAAAAGTGTATATATTTCCATAATTATCCCATCTATACCTTTTATTATATCTGTGGGGTGTTTGCAGATCTAGTTTTATTTTTTCTGGCATTTTTTTCATATTAGAAAATTTTTCATCTAGATTTAATTGATCGATATGTATATTTTCTTTTTGGAAATGTTCCATACAGTGATTTCTATAGGCATCAAGAATGTCACCTATATCCAAGACATTTTTCCCTTTCTTTTCATGGAAGACACTTTTAATGTTATTAGCTTTTGATTGTATTTTGATTCTTGTGGATAAATTACGTAGATATTAGGGAGAAGTGGCCAAGGTATGAAATTTTAGTTTTTCTAAAGCTAAACTAGTTTTATGTGTTAGAATTTCGCTGTATTTATTGTTTAATACTTCTACTTTCTTTTTCATTTCCAAATTATGTTGATTTTTTTCAGCTTTTACTGACAAAAGTTTGGATTCTAGATCTAATAATTCAGAATCACACACTCTGATTTTTTTTATACCAAGTTAGGGTTTTACCATATATGTAAGCTTTTAATGAGTCCCATACCATTATTTTATCTCTTTTTTTGTTTTATTGTGACTATTAAACATTTTCCTCTGATAACTATAAAGTATATGTTTGAGGTTTTTAAAGGAAATTATCAGTTTTATACTTGAGTGTTTACCAATAAAGTAATGTTTTGGTCAGGCATACTAAAAATGTTTTTGTGAAATAAATTTAAATTAATTAATGTTAACAAAACTAAGATCCGCACTAGCCATAGAATGAAAATCATTCCTAATTGATGGATAAACCTAAATCCATCAGATTACCACTCATACCTTGACAATCCAGAACATCTGAGGTCCATAAACTGAATTATCATATAGAGAATATTTTAATAGGAAAAACAATATTTATATTATTTTGAACAAATATAGTACTATTGTAGATTGGACAGAATTCTAATATAATATAAATGTCTACTTATTGTATAAGCAATTAACATTTACATGATATATGACAAGCAATTCAATCATAGTAAAGAAGGATGTATCATATATAAAACCTCAGTAAAAAATTATAGCAGAGTTATTTAACATATTCGCCCTTACTGAAGAAGTCTTTCAAAATGTATTACTTAATATAAATAGACAGTAATATTTATACCTAATGTTTATAATACAATTAAGCAATAACCCATGTCTGGGTGTGGGTAATGCTAGATTTACCCACGGTTGGTGTGGTTTGGTCACGAGGACGAAGCCCGAGTGGCCAAAGACAACCGTGGGTAAATCTACCCACACCCAGACGTGGGTTATTGCTGTTATACAATGACATTATTTAAGAAAAAGACTACTTACATTTCTTAAATAATGTCTTTGTGTAATACGTCCATGCTGCCCTTCCACATCTCGTTGGTATCCTGGAGCATTTTTTATGTACTGAGCATGCGTACGGGACTTGTGTTCCACTGTTTACGCAGTACATAAGTGCTGTGAAGTGTTAGCAAGGGAGAATGGAAGATCTCTGTTGCTTCTTCTTTTTTATAATTAATAAAAAAGAAGAAACCGGGAGCATTTTTATGTTCGTGAGAGTCAGGACAGACTAAATAAAAGGATAATCAGGTAAGTTTTTAAAGATTTGTGGAATGTACCTGATTATCCTTTTATTTCTGTCTGTGCCATCTCCTGAATGTAAAAAGTCTTCAGTTTTCTTTTGTTTATAAAAAAAAAAAAAAAAAAAAAAAAAAAAACAAAAGTAAAAAAAAAAATGAGATATACTAATTGGAAAAAGTCTGGACAACCGGACTTTTTTCCTTTAGTATAGTCTCGGACTTACAATGGCCATGCGGGTTGGGTTGGGCCAATCAGCGTGCTCGATTTTGAATATTTTAGGCCAGCCATTGTATCATGTATTTTACTAGATATATCAGAAGTTATATTTCATTATTTGCCAGCATTAAGTTATCACTTTATTTGTTGCTAATTTACTTAAAGCATCAAGTTTGTTTTATGTGAACATTGATGAATGTTAGTGCATTTTAATTATTAGTGCATCCCACTTCCCCCCATTTCCTACACACAAGGACTTTCATATCGGTCATTTCTTATTATAAAATTAATGAAATTATAGGTTAAAAACAAAGAATTCACTTATTGTGATTAGTAATTATAAATTCCCTTTCCATATTTATAAATTGCCATTTTATGGCATATACTGAAAGTTTTTAGATTTAAATGGCAACATTCTATTTTGTATAATCAGCAAAGGATAAACTGAGTGTTTGTTGTCAAGTTAATATTATTTCTTCAGAATATGATTGTTACATTCTATGACATTCCTAGTTCAGGCTTCTATTGTTTCCCTTGAACAACTTTGTCAGTTTGAGGTCATGTATAAAAGTACAGTTTTGTACACTTACCATAAATGTAGATGTTTGAGTATATTCACTGTTGCAGTCATCACATTTGGGTTATCTGCCTGCAGGTAGCCCTCAGCCGGCCTGAATATCAGAGTCTTGGATTCCTGCGTCAGATGTTGTCTCTTCTTCCATGACATCAGGGGTATAAAGCATGCAGCAGACGCCATTACATCAGTTTTTCTTGCTCCAGATGTCAGATGCCCCCACAATGGGAAGAAATTATATGTTATGTTACACCTGCATCAAAAAGCAAATACATCAGAAATCTTAAATATACCAAACAAGATGGAAAGGCAGAGCTAAGAGAAGTCAGGGGGCAGGAGGGATGGTAACCAGGACTGCAACAGTGAATACACTCTAACATCTACATTTATGGTAAATGTACACAACTGTACTATGTTCTTCGTGTTTCACTGTTGCAGTCATCACATTTGGGTTGATTCCCAAAGCTAAGGAAGGGGGGAGGAAATTAGAGAGCATTAGGGCCAGCTATTAAGCCCTGCAAGACTGAAGTGGCAAAACCAGCTCTGGATTTAGAAAAAAGAGGCATGCGGTAATGCTTGGTGAAGGTATGTGCAGAGCTCCAGGTAGCAGCTTCTAGGATGGCCCTGAGAAAGGCTGCAGAGGCAGATGCAGCCCTGGTGGAATGTGATCTTATCCCCTGTGGGGTAGGTTTTCCATGGTGCTTGTAGCAGAAATGAATGCAATGGGCTATCCATTTGGAAATGGTTTGCTTTGAAATGGCCTTCCCATCTGCCCCTGCAGCAAAGCCAACTAGCAGCTGTTCAGATTTTCTGAGAGGCTTAAGTCCTGTCCAAATAAAATCTAAGTTGTCTGTGCACATCCAGAGAGTGCAGTATTCGTTCTCCCTTGTTTTGTGGATTAGGAAAGAAACTAGGCAAGTGAATGGACTGATTTAGGGCCACACTAGACACAACCTTGGGCATAAAGGAAGGATTGGTCCTGAAGGAAACCCTGTCTGCATGGAAGATAATGAAGGGTTACACTGCCATGAGGGCCTGTAATTCAGACACTCTTCTTGCTGAAGTGATGGCTAGAAGGAATGCTGTTTTCCAAGAAAGAAATTTCAACTCTGCTGTTGCAACTTGCTCAAAGGGAGGGAGAGTGAGCTTTTCCAATACAAAGTTAAGGTCCCAAGCTGGAGTAGGTGCTCTCCTGGGGGGTCTTAAATTTATGGCCCCTCTTAAGGAATTGTTTTAGCAGAGGGTGAGAGAAGAGGGGTAGCTCAGTATTATGATGATCTGAAATGGCAGAGGCATGAATTTTAATTGACGAGAAGGACAGGCCCTTATGGAGCATTTCTGTTAAGTACAGAAGAATATTAGGTAAGCTGGGCACCATTGTGCCCATCCCGAGTCTGGCTCCAGGAACAGTCTCTCTTCCACTTTTCAGCATAGGATTTTCTAAGTACTAGGCCTCCTTGCCTCCAGAATGACATCTAGCACCTGCTTACTGAGGGATGCTCAAGGAATTAGCCAGGCTGCAAGGTTCATGGTTTGGAGATGTGGGTGCAGAATCTGGCCCGTCTGCTGGGACAGCAAGGAAGGGGTCTAAGGCAGGTGCCATGGTTCCAGCAGTGTCACAATGCACAAGAGGGGGTACCACTGCTGGTGTGGCCAGTCTGGTGCAATCAGAATTGTCCTTGGCTTGTCCTGTTTGATCTTTAGCAGAACCTTCGAGAGGAGAGGCAGAGAGGCAAAGGCATAAACCGAGAAGCTTTCCCAGGTAAAGGACAGGGCATCCACTTTCCCAAGCGTGACTGTGGGAAGTCCTTGTGCAGAATTAGTCCAATTGGTAGTTCTGAGGGGAGGCAAACAGGTCTATCTCTGGAGTCCCCCATTTGTTCCTCAAGAGGTTGAATATTTTTGGTTCCACTTTCCATTTGTGTGGGTCCATGAGATTTCTGCTTAGGTTGTCTGCCAGAGAATTTAGCTTGCCTGGCAGGAATTGAGCCTGTAGATGCACTTGGTAGCTCAAGGCTGTGTTCCACAGAGCCATGGCTAGTCTGCAGAGAGGGTACAAGTGGGTTCCCCCCTGCTTATGTACCACATAACTGTGGTGTTGTCTGTCTTTACCAATAATTGTCCTGGATGAATGGGGTCTTTGAAGGCTGTCAGGGAATTCTGTACAGCTAACATTTTGTTTTGGTTGATATGCAGGTGCATCTGTCTCGGGTTCCATTTGCCCTGAATGCACTGCCCTGCCAAGTGAGTCCCCCATGCATAGTTTGATGCATCTGTTGTTAGGGTTTGGGCGGCAGGTAGTAGAGTGAAAGGGAGCCCCTTGTTGTGGTAGCAGGCCTCTGCCCACCAAAGGAACTCTGTCTTTATACAAGGAATGATAGGAATCATTGATTCCAGGTCCTGAGAATGTTGACACCATAGGCTTTTTAGATACCATTGTAGTTTCCTCATATGCATTCTTGCATATGGAATTAGTAGAATGCAAGTGGCCATGAACCCCAGGGTTTGCAGAATTTTCCTTGCAAATAGCTGGGTCTTTGTGGCCAGTAGTTTGAAGTAAGTTGTCAAATAAACTTGTTTCTCTGGAATGAGGAAAGCCATCTGGGAAGTTGTGTTCAAGCTTGCTCCCAGGAATACAATCTGTTGGCAGGGTACAAGATGAGATTTCTTTTCATTTATGGTGTACCCCAGTGAGGTTAGAAGTTGCTTTACGAATGCCAGATGTTTTAATAGCAATTCCTGGCTTTCTACCTGAATCAGACAATCGTCCAAATATGGGTATATTTGACTATTTCTCTGCCTGCAAAATGCAATGGCTGGAGCTAGACACTTTGTGAATACCCTGGGTGCAGTAGATAAGCCAAAGGGAAGTGCAGAGAACTGATAGTGCATGGAGCCTGCCCTGAAGTGTAAGTATTTCCTGTAAGATTCCCTTATTGGAATGTGCAGGTAAGCTTCCTTTAAAAGTCTAAGGTTGCCAACCAGGGATCCTTTCCTAGCATAGGAAGCAGCTGTAAGTGTTAGTATTCTGAATTTTGGGATTACCAAAAAGGTGAGTAGAGAGGTCCAGGACAGGACGCCAGGAGCTGTCTTTTCTGGGTACCAGGAAAAGTCTTGAATAAAAACCTTGTCCCCATTCTTCTGCTGGGACAGGTTGAATAGCCCTGATACTTAGAAAAGAGAGAACCTGCTGTAGAGCCTCTGCCCACGGATTTGGGGGTAGGTCTGGCCAACCGTTTGGGATTGGTAGGGTGGAAAAGTGGAATCTGTATCCTTGGGAAGCTATATTCAAAACCCATTTGTCCTGGCTAAGGAGTTTCCAGCTTTTTGCATGCAGGGCGAGTTTTCCTCCTAAGGGAGCAGGCAGTTGAGCAGGGCTTGGAAGGGTTAAGGTTTAGTCATTGTGTCATTTTTCTGCAGGGGGGTGTCTTACTACTCCCTGCTTTGGAAGTGGGAGCCCCCCACTGCCTAGACCTGTGCGTAGCCTGAGACTGTAACCTAGGTGGTATGCTGTTCCTGGGTTTGGACTGAGAAGGCCTGGAAGAGGCTGGAAAGGATCAATTCTTTGAAGGCCAATGCCTACTAAATCTGGGAGGTTGTACTTGCAGGAAATCTTTAACAGTTTGCATAGATTTAGCTTTTTCCTCCATCCTTCTGAGGACGACTTTTGCTTTGTTGCCAAAGAGGCGGTCTTGATTTAAGGGAGAATCCAGTAATTTAGCTTTAACATGATCTGGCAAGTTTTGCTCCTTAAGCCAAGTATGCCTTCCAAGTACAGACCCAGCGACAGCAGCCCTGCAAGATGCTTCTAAAGAATCAAAACCACATTGCAAAGTATGTTTACCAACTTGTTCTGCAGAATGCATTAAATCCTGTAATTCTTTGTGTTCAGCACAGTCCGATATCAACATAATTTTCTGTTTAAGTAGTCCCATAATATGCTGCTGGTACTTTAACATATGAAACTGGCAATTTAAAGCCCTAATGGCCAAAGTATATACCTTCTTACCCTATCTGTCCAAGGCTCTAGAATCTCCATCAGAAGGGGTAGGGTTTTGGCAGCAGTAGCCTTAATACTTTTAGGTCCTTGGGAAATGGTCTCTGGGTCCTCAGTAGGATTCTTGAAGAGGAACTTGTGAGAGTCAGGTAATGTGCAATGGCGGTCAGGTTTTCTGGAAGCTGGAGGTAAAGTGTCTGGGGAAATGCTATATTCCAAGAAAGCATCATCCACTATGTCCAGAACAGGAGGGATAGCTAAAGGCCTGTATTGAGGGAGGAGTAAGAACTCCCTAAGCCTCTTTTTGGAGTCAGAGTAATCCTGGCTTTCCCACCGGAAATGCTCCCTAAGAGTGTGCAAGGTTTCACCAACAGAAAAATCTTCTGGAGGGAAAGCAGAGGGAATGGAATCCTCATAGGTAGATAAGGGCAAATCCTGGTAATCAGAAGAAACAGAAATATCATATTCCTGAACCGAAGAATCGGAAGGAAAGTCAGTTCTAGGTCTCTTAGAGGGGGAAGGCTGGCTTCCCCTAATTAAGGTAATAAGGTCTTCAGCCACTCTAAGCATTTGTTTTTTAGGCATATGGGCCTGAGCATGTGGTTTGGACGTCGGTTTTCTGGGCATGGGTCGAGTTTTAGGCCTGGATGACAAAGATGGCATTGGTTTAAAATGCAAGTCTGTAGGCCTGAACATACCCTCAGAAGCCAGTGCCTGCACAGCGGCTCTGGACCCATCCAAGGTAGAGACATCCGCAGGTTCCATAGTCGAGGAAGCATCTCGCAACATACCGGTCTCTGAATGGGTCTCAGTAGAGGCCTGCAAATCTGAAGTAGCGGGTATCAGGAGCTGCAAAAGCACCTCACTGAGTACCGGTGGACTGGCGACTAACTTAGTGGAAGCGTTGTCGGCAGTTTTGGACCCATGCGGTCTGTCTCTGTCTTTATGCTTACTTTTTTGGAATATCGGTAGTCAGATGGCTTACTGAAGCCATTTCTGGATAGTTATACCGAGTACCAAAATGATTTGCTGCAAATATAGCCCGAAGACATAGTTTGGGGGATGAACAAGGCACAAAACCGACAGCGAGGGACGTCGTGGTCTGGGCCTAAACAAGGAATGCAGTACAGATGAAAATCTTTATGAGGTATTTGCTTTCCACAGTTAAGGCAATTGTTAACTTTACAGCCCAAACAACCAAGGTGAAACAGCAAATAATGACCTCCAAGGAAAGAGCGTATCAAAGATTTATTTATCCGCTTTCGTCCACAAGACTTCATCAGAATACAGAAAGTAAAAAAATACCAAACTTAAATAGTTAAAACATAATTAAGAAACATCACATCCTAATTGGTTAATGACCTTAACAATTAATACTTAAAGCACCCAATACAGTTTTCACAATAGGTGAAAGGAAACACTGCCCTTGTCCTTATTAATTCTCAATTTTCGATACTTCAAAAAACATTTAATGTTGATAAAATCATTAATACCAGGAGGGCAGTCGGATCTCAGCCTGATCTGCCAACTAGTTTCACGCTGCATTAGGTAATTCATAAAATCACCATCTCTTAGGTCCTTGTGACAGACCTCAAGAACAGAAAACAGAAACTTCTTGAAAGTTGGACATCTGATGGAATGTTTATATAATGCATTAGTAGCATCACCTTTTTTAATGCTGTATAAATGTTCTCTTATCCGAACTTTCAATTGCCTGGTTGTCATACCAATATAATAAGCAGTACATGACGAACATAGGGCAATGTATACAACGCCTTGAGTGCAACAATTAACATAACCTGGAACTGCAAAAGTTCTGTCAAAAGAAGCCACGGTAACGAAAGGCCCAACAGAAATGTACCTGCACATGTTGCATTGATTACAACAATGCATTCCCCTCTTTCTCGTAAGGGCTACGCTATCATGTGTAACCTTGTGTCATTATGTTCTAAAATCTTTTTAATATTAAAATCATTCCTTTGTACAAAAAATGGTTTGTCCCCTAAGACACTAAAAATATCTGGATTTCCTCTAATGACCCTCCAGTTCTTTGTCAACAGGTTCTTAATACGATGACAGTCAGAGCTCATACGTAATGAACATACCAAGTTGGCATTAGTGTGACTATTGTTAACCTTCTCAGAGGTCGAAAAAGCTACTCCAGGGGTAGTGTTTAACAAAGATGGAAAGTGCGTATCACGTTTACACATAATTTCATCCGCAATTTGCTCCAACATTGTTTTGTCGTACCCCCTCTCAACAAACAATGATTTGATAAATTGAAACTCAAGCTTTAAATCGCTCAACTTAGAAGTCATGCGACAAGCCCTGATAAATTGCCCCCTTGGGATGTTGTTAATTATGTGTCTTGGATGACCACTTTGATAGTGAAGGTACCCATTACTAAATGTCTTTTTCCTAAAAATCCGACTGTGAAATCTCTTATCTATTTTGTCCCACTGTAAGCACACATCTAAAAAATTAACACTGAGCCCACTAGAGCCCCTTACAAATTGCAGATAATGAGACAAAGAATTCACTTCAACAATGAAAGTATCAACTTTAACTGAATCACCTTCCATAATAAAAATTAAGTCATCGACAAAACGGGCATAGAACAATATGTTGTACTTTGTAGTCAATAAGGGAATAAATTGATGTTCCCACCAAGTTAAAACTAAATTTGCATAAGCAGGTGCTGCAGGTGACCCTGCGGCCTCTGTTTCCTCTTTTTTCAACAGGAGGAATCAAACCAGCACAAAAACTGTTCTGACAAGGAGTCAGACATTTTTGGGGTCTCAATCCTCAGGGGAAGAGACTTAGATAAGTTACCGGACAGCTTTAGAGTTATTAATTTAACTGATTATTCCTTTTCAGATGATGAAATTTTTGTTCTGAAAATGGGCTTGAATTTTGTTCCGAGTTCACCTGCCGATTATGTTGGTACTGTTATAGACATCAAGCAATATACAAGGAAACTTAATTTATTTTATCTATTACATAATTTATCTGACAACGAAAAGTTTTTTAGTAAGCCTTCTAGCTACACCCCTCCATTACAGCACACTATAAGAGTGTTTGAAGAAATTTGTATGCAGGATGTCTACGACATGTTAAATTCTGGGTCTGGGAAGTCTAGATCTAGGTATCATCACAATTTGACACCAAACCACAGGAAAGCTTTAACGAACCTAAGAGACTTGTCGAGGGTTCTTAGGTTCATGAAAAGCGACAAAGGGGGCAACATAGTTGTCATGAAGCAAGATACATACAGGGATGTGTTGAATGATATTCTTAAAAATAAGGAAGAATATGAGGTTGTTTCATTACTTAATATCCGTCGCTGTCAACGTCAAATTCAATCATTATTATATGATGCACTCATGACCGGGGACATTAGTCATGAAATGTACGAGTTTTGTGTTGTGGAACAACCTAGAATAGGTGTTCTTTTTGGGATACCAAAAACTCATAAGTCATTGACACATCCACCTTTTAGGCCAATTGTGTCTTCTCCGCATTCTGTTACTGAGGGTTTGGCCCTTGTTATTGATGCCTTGTTAGGACCCCTCATTGTAAATGAGGCATCGTATCTTCGTGATTCCTGGCATTTTTTAGGTAAACTTTGTTCTTTTTCTTCAAACACGTTATTCGATCCAGACCAACATGTCATATTTACCATTGACGTTGTTTCCTTGTTTACCAGTATTCCACATTTAGATGGGATTGAAGCAGTGCGAAGTTTGTTAAGTTCTATGGGATCTGAGTTCAACAATGATTGTGTTTCATTGGTTTGTAGATTCTTAGAAATTATTTTATTTAATAATTTCTTTTTATTTGATGGGGTCTATTACAGACAAAAAAGAGGAGTAGCCATGGGGTCACCTGCAGCACCTGCTTATGCAAATTTAGTTTTAACTTGGTGGGAACATCAATTTATTCCCTTATTGACTACAAAGTACAACATATTGTTCTATGCCCGTTTTGTCGATGACTTAATTTTTATTATGGAAGGTGATTCAGTTAAAGTTGATACTTTCATTGTTGAAGTGAATTCTTTGTCTCATTATCTGCAATTTGTAAGGGGCTCTAGTGGGCTCAATGTTAATTTTTTAGATGTGTGCTTACAGTGGGACAAAATAGATAAGAGATTTCACAGTCGGATTTTTGGGAAAAAGACATTTAGTAATGGGTACTTTCACTATCAAAGTGGTCATCCAAGACACATAATTAACAACATCCCAAGGGGGCAATTTATCAGGGCTTGTCGCATGACTTCTAAGTTGAGCGATTTAAAGCTTGAGTTTCAATTTATCAAATCATTGTTTGTTGAGAGGGGGTACGACAAAACAATGTTGGAGCAAATTGCGGATGAAATTATGTGTAAACGTGATACGCACTTTCCATCTTTGTTAAACACTACCCCAGGAGTAGCTTTTTCGACCTCTGAGAAGGTTAACAATAGTCAAACTAATGCCAACTTGGTATGTTCATTACGTATGAGCTCTGACTGTCATCGTATTAAGAACCTGTTGACAAAGAACTGGAGGGTCATTAGAGGAAATCCAGATATTTTTAGTGTCTTAGGGGACAAACCATTTTTTGTACAAAGGAATGATTTTAATATTAAAAAGATTTTAGAACATAATGACACCAAGGTTACACATGATAGCGTAGCCCTTACGAGAAAGAGGGGAATGCATTGTTGTAATCAATGCAACATGTGCAGGTACATTTCTGTTGGGCCTTTCGTTACCGTGGCTTCTTTTGACAGAACTTTTGCAGTTCCAGGTTATGTTAATTGTTGCACTCAAGGCGTTGTATACATTGCCCTATGTTTGTCATGTACTGCTTATTATATTGGTATGACAACCAGGCAATTGAAAGTTCGGATAAGAGAACATTTATACAGCATTAAAAAAGGTGATGCTACTAATGCATTATATAAACATTCCATCAGATGTCCAACTTTCAAGAAGTTTCTGTTTTCTGTTCTTGAGGTCTGTCACAAGGACCTAAGAGATGGTGATTTTATGAATTACCTAATGCAGCGTGAAACTAGTTGGCAGATCAGGCTGAGATCCGACTGCCCTCCTGGTATTAATGATTTTATCAACATTAAATGTTTTTTGAAGTATCGAAAATTGAAAATTAATAAGGACAAGGGCAGTGTTTCCTTTCACCTATTGTGAAAACTGTATTGGGTGCTTTAAGTATTAATTGTTAAGGTCATTACCCAATTAGGATGTGATGTTTCTTAATTATGTTTTAACTATTTAAGTTTGGTATTTTTTTACTTCCTGTATTCTGATGAAGTCTTGTGGACGAAAGCGGATAAATAAATCTTTGATACGCTCTTTCCTTGGAGGTCATTATTTGCTGTTTCACCTTGGTTGTTTGGGCTGTTTTGTTATTAGCACTTTTTTTTGCTTCTTAATTGTTAACTTTAACTGACATTGGTTAAGAGCAAGAAAAAGGATCCCCAACGGGGTACTTAGCTTTTTGGAAGACTTTGGTTCTGAAACTCGAAAACGAAAATTTCCAGAGTTGGCCGACTGGCACTTGCGAACTGCTTCTGCTTCGGGCACCGCACGGCAAGAAAGACTGATGTAATGGAGTCGGCTGCATGTTTTATATCCCTGATGACCTGATGTCATGGAAGAAGAGACAGCATCCGATGCAGGAATCCAAGACTCTGGTATTCAGGCCGGCTGAGGGCTACCTGCAGGCAGATAACCCAAATGTGATGACTGCAACAATGAAACACGAAGAACATCAGTAGTGCTATTATACACAAGCCCATGTTATTAAAACCCGTCTAATATCTAAATTCAGCAGACTGTTTTATCTTGTATGACGATTATATATTTTATGTCTAGATTTACTAAAATCATACATTACATAACTACTGTGTGTGCTTTTTTTTTTTTTCCGGCTGTTGCGTAGTTATTTGAGAGACCACAAGCTGTAATACTTATTCTTATTATTAGCTCCTTCCAAGCATGTTTATACAGTCCATAGGCTTTAAATTATGAGACCAGTCTAGTTTTTATTTGTTATATTTCTATCCTTACATACACAATCAGTACTTCAAGCACGTGCAACAATGCCCATCCAGTTTTGCCAGAATACCATTCACTAGTTCATGTGGTGTTTTCCAGGCTGTTCTTAAAATATCTAAATCAATATTTGTCCTGTTCCATTTTACCAGCCTGTTCCATGCAGTGGCCCTCTGCCAGTGAACCACTCAACACACCTTCCATTCCCACAGATATTTATCTCTAGCACTTCCTGGCAACTCAAAACACCCCTAGAATCAGTTATCCCCATATGCCCAACACATCTGAGGTAGCTCTCCTCCCAGACCACTGCAAAGGGTACTGCACAAGACCAAGTGCTCTTAGTCTTTCACAATAACTCAGACTTCCACTCTTAAGCAAGTCCTTAATGTGTTTGTACCAAAATACATTTTAAATATAAAACTGCACTTATTATTTATTTATTTATTTTTTATCTATCAAGAATCAACTTAATGAACTAAACAAAGCGTTGGGAGACCATCAATATCTGTACATGCGGTTTGAAACAGCCATTTTGCTATATACTTTTCTTTCTTTTCTTTTTGAAAACCAAAAACTTCATTGCCGAGAATAATCTCGGAGGCTCCTCAGAGCCTTTAAGCATTAACGTCACTCTGTCTCGATTACCATAGCAGCCTGGGAGCATCTGTTTTGGTTAGTGTGTCTGTGTACAGCATACCAGAAGCTCACGATGCATCTGAAGCAAAGCTTCACTTCACTGCAACTTCAAGCCTAAATTCCCTCCCTTTCTGCAAGGCAGCAGCCAGGAAAATAACAGAGAACAAACAGATAAAAAAACTCCCAACAAGCCACCACAACAAGCGATAACACATTCTTCCAGCCTTCCCACCTCTCACTCAGCAGATGTATAAACAAACTATTCTCTCCCAGAATATCCCAATTCACAGTTTTATCCACCTCCTTCCCCTGAAACCAGGCTAAAACACCAAATGTCTCTTCCTAATACACAAGTATCAGTAACCTCGCTCACAGGCCGCAACCCATAGCTTCCCATAGATGAAAATAGCAACATACAAACAGCTGCACAGACACAGCTGTATCCACACACACTATGTGCGGCTTAATCAAACGGCACTCGAAGCTATGATACCTGCCATAATTGACATTAACTATATTTAGATAGAATAATAATGACATTTTTACTAGCTGCCAGACACAGCTGCATCCATGCACACCATATCGGGATTGACCAAAAGTACAGTTGTGTACCTACCATAAATGTAGATGTTCGAGTGTATTCACTGTTGCAGTCATTACACTTGGGTTATCCTGCTGGCAGGCTACCCGCAGTCGGCCTGAATTCCAAAGTCCTGGTCCGGCGTCAGTTGCTGTTGCCTCTTCCCTGACGTCAGTGCGCCAGGGGTATAAAAGATGCAGCCGACGCCATTTTCTTCAGTTTTTCTTGCCCCAGATGTCAGGTGCCCCAAAAGGGTAGGCTAAAAAACATTGCTAATAAAAGCATGCACTAAAATAAACAATACCTTCCTCTACAAGTAAATACACCACATAGGTTGTATAGGAGACAGAAGTACAGATAAGTCCCAGCAAAATGAGGAGGATGGTGGGTGGGTAACCTGGAATGCAACAGTGAATACACTCGAACATCTACATTTATGGTAGGTACACAACTGTACTACGTTCATCGTGTTTCACTGTTGCAGTCATTACACTTGGGTTGAATCCCAAAGCTGAGGTTGGGCGGCTGGGCCTAAACAGAGTTAGGAGTGGCTATAAGGCCCTGCAGAACTGCAGTGGCAAAGCCTGCTCTGGATTTAGAGTAAAGAGGTAAGTGGTAGTGCTTAGTAAAAGTATACACTGAAGTCCAAGTTGCAGCCTCCAAAATATCCTTGGTTGGTACTCCTCTGAGAAAGGCTGCTGAGGTGGCTGCTGCCCTGGTAGAATGTGGTCTAATGCCCTTAGGCACTGACTTGCCATGTTGTAAATAGCAGAAACGAATGCAGTGTCCTATCCATTTTGAAATAGTCTGCTTTGAGATAGCCTTTCCTTGTGATCCTGCAGCATATGCCACTAAAAGGTGCTCAGTCTTTCTGAAAGCTTTAGTTTTGTCCAAGTAGAAGCGTAGCTGTCTGTGTATGTCCAAAGAATGCAGAAGTCTCTCCCCTTTATTCTGTGGGTTTGGGAAAAAAGTAGGCAAATGAATGATTTGGTTAAGAGCCACACTGGACACCACCTTAGGCATAAATGTTGGATTTGTCCTTAGAGAAAAACCCTGCCCTGATGGAAGATAATAAAAGGTTCCACAGCCATTAATGCCTGCAACTCTTCTTGCTGAAGTTATTGCTAGGAGCAGAGCTGTTTTCCATGATATGTATTTTATCTCAGCTGTATTGGCTGGCTCGAAAGGAGGCAGAGTTTTCCCAAGACAAAATTGAGGTCCCATGCAGGTATTGGTGCTCTCCTTGGAGGTCTTATATTCTTTGCCCCCCTGAAGAACTGCCTAAGCAATGGGTGTGAAAAAATAGGTGGATCTGCATTGTAATGAGCTGAAATGGCAAAGGCATGGATCTTAATTGATGAGAAGGATAGGCCTTTGTCCAGCATCTCAGTTAGATATTGTAAAATCTGAGACATATTTGGGACAAGCATGTCAATTCCTTGTGCCTGGTTCCAAGCACAGAATCTCTTCCATTTTTCTGCATAAGATTTTCTGGTGCTGGGTCTCCTGGCCTCCAAAATAGCATCCATAACCGCTTTAGAGAGAGGTGTATTCTGAATGGTTACACTATCTGCCATGCAGCCAGATTTAGGGTTCTGAGTTGGGTGTGCAGGATCTGATTGTTTTGTTGGGTCAGTAAATGAGGAATTTGAGGCAATGTCCAGGCTGGGCCTTGGCACAAGCTCCTTAGGATTGGGTACTAGTGTTGGCGTGGCCAATCTGGGGCAATTAGTATCAATTGTGGCTTCTCTTGTCTGACCTTTAGGAGTACCTTGGGGAGGAGAGGCAGTGGAGGAAAGGCATATACTGTAAGGTTGTTCCAACTGAATGACAAGGCATCCACTTTCCATGCTTGTTTGTGATAAGTCCTTGTGCTGAATCTTTGAAGTTGGTAGTTGTGAGGGGAGGCAAACAGATCTATCCCAGGGCATCCCCATTTCCTTGTTATCATGCTGAAGATTTGTGGATCTAGTTTCCACTCATGAGGATCCATGAGGTTTCTGCTTAGTTAGTCTGCCAGAACATTTGTTTTTCCTGGGAGGAATTGTGCTTGCAGGTGTACTTGGTAGGTCAATCCCGTGCTCCACAAAATCATGGCTTGTCTGCAGAAGGGGTAGGAAAGTGTGTCCCCCTGCTTGTTTATGTACCACATAACTGTGGTGTTGTCCATCTTTATCAGCAGTTGTCCTGGATGAAGTAGGTCCTTGAAGGCTGCCAGGGCATTTTGTACATGTAGCATCTCATTTTGATTGATGTGAAGATGCCTTTGGCTTGGGGGCCATGTGCCCTGAATAAATTTTCCTGCCATGTGGGCCCCCCCGGCATAATCTGACGTGTCTGTTGTTAGTGTTTGCCTGGCTGTGGGTAAAGTGAATGGCTGTCCCTTGTTGTGGTGCAGGCCTGTGCCCACCATCGAAACTCCTGTTGCAGGCAGGGAATGAGTGAAATTAATGATTCCAAGCTGTGGCAATGTTGAGTCCAAACACTTTTTAGATACCATTGTAGTTTCCTCATATGCAGTCTTGCATATGGAATTAGCAGACTGCAGGAGGTCATGTAGCCCAGAGCCTGCAGAATTTTACTTGCAGATAACTGGGTCTTTGTTGCCAACATTTCGAAGTAAGAAGTCAGTTGCCTTTGTTTGTCTGGCGTGAGATAAGCCATCTAGGCAGTTGTATTTAAGCTTGCACCCAGGAATATTATCTCTTGAGAGGGTACTACTTTTGATTTCTTTTCGTTTACTATGTACCCTAGGCAAATTAGTAATCTTTTTATAAACGCCAAATGCTTTAGTAGAATGTCTTTGGTCTCTGCTTGAATAAGGCAGTCATCCAAGTAGGGATATATTTGAATTCCTCTTTGTCTGCAAAATGCAATTACTGGTGCCAGGCATTTTGTGAAGACCCTGGGTGCAGTAGATAAGCCAAAGGGCAGTGCAGAGAATTGGTAGTGCATTGAGCCAGCTATGAACCTGAGGTATCTTCTGCAAGACTGTCTGATTGGGACATGCAGGTATGCCTCTTTGAGGTCCAAAGTTACAAGCCACCTTCTTGCCCAGCATGGGCAGAAGCTATTGCAGAGTCAACATTTTGAATTTTGGAACGTCCAGAAAAGTATTTAGAATAGACAGGTCCAGAATTGGTCTCCATGCTTTGTCCTTTCTTGGACACTTGGTACTAAGAAAAGTCTTGAGTAGAATCCTTGTCCCTGCTCTTGTTGTGGCACTGGTTGAATGGCCCTCATGTCCATGAGAGATGAAACTTGTTTTTCTGCCTCTGCCCATTGATTGTGTGCAGGTCTGGCATACCTTTTGCCTTTGGAAGGGTGTGAAAGTGGAACCTGTAGCCCTGAGAGACTACATTTAGGACCCATTTGTCCTGGGTGATCGTGTGCCAATTTTGTGAAAAAAGTGCTAGTTTTCCCCCTAAGGGTGCTGCCAAGAGGTAAGTGCTTGGCATTGGCAGAGGGAAGTCATTGGGACTGTTTCCTATATGGCTGTTATTTGTCTTCTCCGCTTTTGGGGGTAGAAGCACCCCATTGTTTGGGCCTGTATGAGCCCTGGGGCTGTTGTCTGCCTCTAGGGTGTCTGTATCTGCCTCTTTGTGGCCTGTCTGACACGGGAAAGGACCAATTCTTAGAAGGCCAGTTCCTGCTAAATCTAGGTGGCTGTACCTGTAAGAAATCCTTCACTGTCTGCATAGATTTAGCTTTAGCCTCCATTTTCTTCAACACCTCTTCTGCCTTAACGCCAAACAAAGTATCATGCTGTAATGGACCATCCAATAATTTTGCTTTAACATGATCAGGCAGAGTCTGTTCCTTTAACCAAGCATGCCTTTTAATAACAGAACCTGTTACAGCGGCCCTGCAAGAGGCCTCCAGCGAATCATAACCACATTGCAAAGTATGTTTTCCCACTTGTTCAGCTGCATGCAATAAATCCTGCAATTCCTTGTTCTCAGAACATTCAGAATTTGTCAATATTTTCTGTTTTAACAGAGACATTAAGTATTGCTGATATTTAAGCATATGAAACTGACAATTTAAAGCCCTTACAGCCAAGGTAGCAGAAGTGTAAACTTACTTCCCCCATCTGTCCAGTGCCCTAGAATCTCTACCTGAGGGGACAGGGTTTTTTGCAGTAGCAGACTTGACCCCTTTGGGACCCTGAGAAATAGTTTCTGGGTCAGCAGCAGAGTTTTTATATAGAAATTTATGAGAATCTGGAACCCTGTAGTATCTATCTGGCTTAACATGTGCAGGAGGTAAAGAGTCGGGAGACTGGCCGAACTCTGAAAATACATCATCTACAATGTCTAGAACAGGTGGAATAGCAGGAGGTCTTTGCTGAGGTAGTAGAAGAAAGTCTCAGAGCCTTTTCTTAGAATCTGAGTAATCTGTGCTCTCCCAGTGGAAATGCTCCCTCATGGTTTGCAGGGTTTCCCCAAAACAGTAATCCTCAGGAGGAGAAGCTGAAGGAATAGATTCTTCATCATCAGAATCCTCATAGGGAGGAATAGAGTATCCCTGTTCTGAAGAAGAGTCAGAGGAAATGGAAACCTGATCAGAGGAATCATATTCAGTATCTTGCCTAGGCCTCTTATCAGGAGCGGGATTGGAACCCCTGATCAAAGTAATTAGGTCTTCGGCCATTTTGAGCATCTGTTTCTTAGGCATGGAAGTGTGTCCTGGAGAATGCTATACTTGTTTCTTTGTCTTTAAAACTGTTCTAGTCTTTGTCTTTGATGTTGAAGTTGGCTTGATATAAAGCTGTGTAGGTCTGAAAACACCCTCAGAAGCCGATGCCTGCTCAGCGGCTCCGGACCTATCTGACGGATTAGTTTCCGAAGGCCCAATACCTTGAGTATCCAGAGGCCTAGCTGTCTCCACGTGGGAGTCGGAGGCGGCCTGTGGCTCTGAGGTAAGGTGTCAGGGGCTGCGAAAGCGCCTCACTGAGAACCGGCGGCTGGCCTAGAAGAGGCTTTGTCGTCGGTTTTGGACTTCGGATGCCTGTCCTTTTCTTTTTCCTTGCGCTTTTTATGAATTCTGGTTGTCGGTTTTTCCGACGGCATTATATAATTAAACCTTCAGCCAAAGTAATGAAAAGCAAAATCGTACCGACACTTAATAGTGCGTTGGTTAAATCTAGCACAAAACCGACAACTAGCTACGTCATGGTCAGGGCCTAGGCAAGGAATACTGTAAGAATGGAAATCCTGATGAGGTATTTGCTTCCCACAAGAAATACAACTGTTAACTTTTTCTGACATCGGTCTGCAGCAAGAAAAAAAGTTTCCCCAATGGGGTACTTCGCTTTATAGAAGACTTCGGATCTGAAATTCAATTTCGAAAGTCTCAGGAGTCTGCCAACCGGCACTTGCGAACTGCTTTTGCTTCGGGCACCGCGCGGCAAGAAAGACTGAAGAAAATGGAGTCGGCTGCATCTTTTACACCCCTTGCGCACTGACGTCAGGGAACAGGCGACAGCAACTGACGCCGGACCAGGACTTTGGAATTCAGGCCGACTGCGGGTAGCCTGCCAGCAGGATAACCCAAGTGTAATGACTGCAGCAGTGAAACACAATGAACATCAGCACTTATAGCTGTGATACCTGCCACAACTGATAACTATATTTAGACAGAATAATGATGACATTTGTACTAAGAGCTTGCTATTATTTAATCAGGATATGCATGACATTTCTAAATCATACTTTAACTGAAGAAGGCATTATTCTCCATGACAGCATTTTTTTTTTCAAAACACTCTACTGTTACTGCTATTATATATAATGTTAATTTGTTACATTTGAGTCAAACTCTCACGAATGATACCTTGTTGAATTAGTTAATTAAGTAAACTCAATGAAAAATGAACAAGATAAGTATTCATTGAGTTCAAGTAGGGCAATAGTAACATATAATACAAACACAGAAGTTTCTATTTACATTATATACAAGCCAAACAAAGTAACCCATCTAGACCTACCTTTGTGAAGAATTATTGGACTCTCTGAACATTTGAATTAATCATTATTGTTTCTCTGTTGTTTAAGAAACCCTCTTTTTTTAAATAAAAACATATGACAAGTGATGCACCATATCAGATGATACTTTGAGAGATGTAGTTGTAAGAGTTATTTTTGGGACAGCTATCTTGGAATCAGTTTTTTGTTTCTTCTTTCTAGCATCAGTCCAAGGATTTGTTTATTTTATTCTTTTAAGACTAAGTCATCCATTCCATTTCTTCTGTAACAGACACTATGTTATTGTTTTTGATGAATATAGTAGCTTCTTCTAAATCATCATTAAAGGTTCTCTTCTCATTGGTAAAAAGTAGTTTTATCTTGGCTGGAAAGGCCAGCTGTGCTTTAATGCTGTTTTGTTTCAACAGTTTTATTATTGGCAAGACTTTTTTCCTTTGTTCTAGTATTCTGGAAGAATAATCACTGTCAAACCTTATCAGGCTGTGATTGTATTTTAAGTATGATTTTCTCCAAGCAGATTTTAATATTAGTTCTTTGTACAGAAATGAAAAAGATTACAACTATGGATCTAGGTGGAATATTTGTTGAGTTAAAAGCAGGTTTCCTCAGAGTTCTATGTGCCCTTTCAATTCCAAATGAAAGTCCCTATTTCAAGTCTAAAAATTCAGGAATCCAGGTTAAGAATGAAATAATATCTTCATCTTCAGTGTTTTCAGGCAGACCAAAGATCCTTATGTTGTTTCTCCTTTCCCTGTTTTCTAAGTCATCTATTTTGTTAAGCAGCCATTCTGTTTAAGCAGAAATTCTTTTGGGGATTCTTCCTCTTTGAGTCTCCCTTCAATGTCATTTAGAGAAGTTTCTATAGTTATTTTTGTATGGTATTGCTGTAATAGTTCCTTAAGAGTATCAGTCTGTTTTTTAGAATTTAATTTGAGGTTTTCTAAGTCATTTTTAAAGCCATCCAACTTCAAAGATAGTTCCTGTAAGGTAGATGTAATCAATTGCAGTTCTTTTTTCAAAGCAGCATCTGGATGAGAATTCCTTGAGTTGTTCATATTCAGTGAATCAATACATCTCCAAGTTGCATGATAGGAAAATTTTTGTACATCTACACCAAAATTGATATTTATGTAGTTTAGTAGTTTATCTATACATTTCTGATGTTTTAAACTTGAAAATAATACAATTTTCCTATATTATTATACTAGTTTATGGCGCTCTCAAAATTCATTGCTCTCAGTTGAATCATCTAGGCTTCGCCCCCTTCCTAAATGAAGAAATTTATTTGAGATGGATCCTACTCTCCAGTGTGTGTGTGTGTGTGTGTGTGTGTGTGTGTGTGTGTGTGTGTGTGTGTGTGTGTGTGTGTGTGTATAGATATATATATATATATATATATATATATATATATATAAAACAGAGACAGAGAGAGCTGCTGTCTTCTGATTTTGGTTGTCCGTTTAATTTCTTACTGTGTTGACACTCTCCGACACTGTTGTCATACCCCAGTCAAAACAAGCCTCAAATCCTAGTGATACCTCCAGATGTTTTTCCAGAATAATCCTAGTGAATCCTCCAGACACTAATACTACACACAAGCTACTGAAAGGGCTCCTTATTGAAATTATCAGGACTTGCAATACTGAGTCCCAAAATGCACATAAAAGACAGAAAACAGAAGACAAAAAGCTCACCACTTTTTCCTTTATTCATGTTTTTTGCAGATCCCCCCCCCCACACACACACACAGCCTAGTGTAGGGATAAGTCCCCACACAGTCCAGACATAGGGCTCCCTATTGAAATTGTCAGGACTCGCAATACTGAGTTTCAAAATGCTGGAAAAAAGACAGAAAATACAAGGAACACAGAATGCTAATAATCACTTTTCTACGTTATGCTTTGTTTTCTTCAGAGGAAAAGCCCTCCTGTATGCCCTGCCCTGCCCTACCCTAACACACACACTCTCCCAGAACACCATACATTGGAGAAAAGGAAATATTTTGAGAAATGGCTATCTCAGA
Source organism: Protopterus annectens (assembly GCF_019279795.1). Taxonomy (NCBI): domain Eukaryota; kingdom Metazoa; phylum Chordata; order Ceratodontiformes; family Protopteridae; genus Protopterus; species Protopterus annectens. The sequence continues at coordinate 477,707,771 of NC_056746.1, forward strand.
CTTAGTACATCTAAGTCTAGATTCTTGGTCATTCAGTGGCCATATCCCAGGACTCAGAATTGTGAGTCTAAGCAATTAAAAGGATTACCTATTGAAAATTTTTTACCTCAAAGCTAATATAATGCTACCACAACTACACTGATACTTTACCTCTGTCTGGTGCTGCTTAAGAGGCATTAAATAAGGTTCGTAAACTAATTTTCACAGCTGTTGAAAAAGCTAAAAAAACAAGCAATGCTAACCTCTCTGGTTAGCTTCCTATGAAAGGTCACTGTGGATGACCAAATTGCTGCTGACAATCTCTCTCTCTCTCTCTCTCCGTCTACATAGCTATACAGTTATTTATATATATATATATATATATATATATATATATATATATATATATATATACACACACAGACACGTATATGTATGTATATATATATATATATATGTATATATATATGTATGTATATATATATATATATGTATATATATATATATATATATATATATATATATACATATATATATATATACATATATATACATATACATATATATACTGTGTGTGTGTTTGTGGCTTGAGTAATTAATTAAATACCGAAAGCAGTTTACAAAAATTACAAAATCTGGTAATGAAGAACCACAGCTCACCAACTAAGAATTATGCACAAAAGAAAGAGACCAAGTCCCAAGATCCACTCCATTTTTATTAGTGCTTTCGTCACAGAGACTTCTTCAGATAAACACTACAAAAACAGAAACAAATGCAGTTTACCCAACAGTCTTATATATACCACTCCAAACACAACACAATTAACCTCTTAAAGTTGTAGGCACAATTATGTACAAAAAGATACATACATTTCCCACCAATAAATACTAAAATGATACAAAAAACATTATTCTAATGTATAATAAAATCAGCTCTAAGCCTTAAAATGGAGATGATAGATATAAAATCATTTAATACTGGATATACTGTTGCTTGTGACCTAAGCTGCCATCTCAGTTCTTTTGCTTCTAAAAATTCATTCAAAAATCCCCCCTCTTTCACCTATTACAACCCGGACTATAATCACAAACTTGAAAGAATGTGTACCATTTTCTATAATGTGTTTTGTCAAGGCGTTGTTGATGTTCTTTTTTGAAAATATCATAATAGTGTTGATATACACAGGTCCTAAGGGAGTTGATCGTTTTTCCTATATAGAACCCTAGACATTCTGTGCATAGGGCTAAATAAACAACCCCCTTACTATTACAGTTGTATTTCTTATCTAATATGTATTTACAATAATTAGGAATGGCAACCTCCTTGGTTTCAAACACATATTTAAATTGTGCACAATATCTACACTTATTCATTCTACCCTTGGTTCTTGTATAATTAAGTTTCCCTAACATATTTATTATGTTAACATCTTTGTTGTAAGCAATCCGAGGGTGTGCACCTACAATATTTGAGTATTCAGGCTCAATCATAAAACTACCCAGTGCCTTTTTACAATTTTACCTATTTCTACAAACAGTCAACACCATATTCTTGGTGAAGTCAATGGTGTTACTATTTTCCGCCTGCATATTATGGCCCAGATTATTATTTGTTGTTCCCAACAGGGGGCAAAAATGTCCACTAATCCGCTTCCTTATTACTTCTGCCAGTATATCACTAAGAAATGATATTGGGTACCTCTCCTCCTAAACATGTCCCTCAAGATGTTAATCTGGACCAAAAATTCAATTAAAGTCAATGACCATTCTTGCAAATTGAACACCTTTCCCTTTCATCATGGACTTCTTTTGTTCAACTGGGTGCCAACTACTTAAGTGCAACAGAGTGTTAGAATAGGTTGCCCTTCTAAAAAATAGCTGAATTAAAGCCCCCCTCATCCTGTCCTTCTTTACTGTAATATCTAAATAACTGACATAGGTGTCTCCGACAATACTGGTAAATTCCAAAAATAGTGTAGTACTATACATATATATATGGAACTCGTCCAATAACCTCCTGCTACCTTTTGAAAATATTATAATGTCATCCAAATAACGACCGCAGAATTACCAGTACTGAGAATAGGGGGAGTGAAATATATATTAATTTTTGCAAAATGCAAGTGCCACGTTTGCAAAAATGGGGGCACAGGTGGCACGCATGACCACCCCTTTTACATTGAAAAGTTATGAAATTATTGTCCAGTACTAACTCCATAAGCATTCTTATAGTTAATATTCTGTCATGGCTTAACTGTGTACATTGACATAAATAGGAGTAGAACCATTCAATGCCAGTATCACATGGTATGACAGAGTACAAGTCTCCAGTATCAATCGTAACAAATAGTAAATCTTCCACATATAAATTATTGTTAATTCTCCCAACAAAATTCCATGAATCCTTGAGCACCCAGATACGGTCTTTTAATACTTTTTTAAGATGCTGATCTATAAATTTTGCTATTAAATAGGTTTTTGAGGCTCTGGCATCCACTATGGGTCTTAAAGTGGGGTCCCCTAAGTTTTTATGCATTGCCTCAGGCTTTGTGCCCACTGAATGGCGCACAGCAATGGTTATCCCACTCCACATAGGGGGAGCCACCACAGACCCCGGGAACTACCGCCCCATTAGCCTGACGAGCCTGGTCTGCAAGGCTATGGAGCGTATCATCATGGAACTTACAATGACATTGGTAATCTTCAAACTCTGGACCCTACCCAGTTCGGGTTTGTAAAAGGCAGATCATGTCTCCTAAACCTGACAGACTTCTTTGAAGCGGTCACCAAAGCTGTAGATGAGGGTAAGGTGGTACACACAGCCTATCTAGAGCTCGCCAAGGCTTTCGACACCATCCCCCACTCTGGAATTATAGACAAACTTACTAAACTAGGTATAAATCCCTATGTCACAAGATGGGTTTCCAACTGGCTTACTGACCGAACCCACACTGTGAAAGTAGCAGACTCTAAATCCAACATCATACCAGTGACAAGTGGAGTACCACAGGGTTCAGTCCTAGGTCCTCTCCTGTTTGGTATCTACTTCTCTGAAGTATAGGCTAACACAGAAGGTCTTTGGCTAACAAAGTTAGCAGATGACTGCAAACTAGGAGCCATAATCAAATCTCCTAATGATGTGGACATCCTACAAAAGGGCCTCACTGAGACAGATGCCTGGTGTCAAAGCCATGGCCTCAAGCTCAATGCCAAAAAGTGCATTGTCATCCCTTTTGGTAAAAACTCTGTACCCATGGACTACCACATAGGCGGTAGTCTACTTAACAGCTAAAGTGTGATAAGAGACCTTGGGACACAGGTGGACAGTAGTCTCTCCTTTAATAATCACATTGTCACAGTAGTCAGGAAATCCTTCTACATGGCACATCTCATCACAAAAGGTTTCTCATCCAGGAAAAAAGAGGTCATTGTTCCCCTCTACTCATCACTCATTAGACCCATTATAGAGTACAACGCCCCTTTTGCTATGTACCTCACAAGACATCTACAACAACTGGAAAGGCCACAAAAATACCTCACAAAGAGGATTACTGGCCTCAAACAGATGCCCTACACAGACAGTCTCAAAAAACTCCAGCTTTACTCTGTCGCATATCGCCTACTCAGAGGCGATCTCTGCCTAACATACAAAGCTATGTCAAACCCAGAGCTGTTGGACATGCTCTAGGTAAAGAAATCCCAATCCCTCCGAGCTACACGCTCTAGGGACCTAAACCTTGTCACCACAATAAACAGAACATGCTGGAGGGATAGATTCTTGTCTCAGAGACTTCCCATACTCTGTAACAAACTACCTATCTGTATCAAACAAAGCTCCTCATTAGTACTCAAGAAAAATCTTGATGATTTGATGGGAGATAAGAAATTCACCCCGGGGTCACGTCTGTGGCTCTGCTTGACAGGGGCACAGGAAAATAATTTTCTTGGGTGGCAAAAGCCAGGGTACCGTTTGGCTAGGCTTATATAGGCCCTAGGGCCAAAAGCCTAGTATCTACCTATGAAACCACCTATGAAACTATGGAAACTCCAAAAATAGTGGGGGTTCTAGAATGTTTTACCACTAAGAAGTTGTATTCATCCACAGTAATTTGGTTATTAAGTACTAGCTCTTCCAGTGTTAAATCCACTTTCTGATTGGCAATATTCATCTCATTTAGACTTATTTCCGTATAGGTTTCTGTAAAAAGCATGGTAAATATTTTATTATTATACTCATTAATACTGATAATAACAAGGCCTCTGCCTTTATCCAGCTTCATCACTCTTAATTCTTTATTGTTACAAATACTAACAAACATATTTTGCTCATCTTTAGTTAAATTTGACATGTTGCCACTTCTACATTTTTTCTTTGATTGATAACATTTTTTGGATGTCATGTTCACATAGTTTCTCAAAAATCTGTATAACCGGGTGTAGTATAGAGTTAAATGTAATTGTCTTTTTACATATCTTATTATTTTCCACTTCCCCAGTGGAGTCTTTGAAATAAAAAAAAAACAAAATTTTATTTTCTTGAAAACAATTTTAAGTTTATAAGTACCTCATCAATCAATGCATTTCTAGCAGGCACATAGGACAAGCATTAAATGACTTTCTATCAGCTCCATTTTAAGGCTTAGAGATGACTTTATTATACATTAGAATAATGTTTTTAATGTTTTTTGAATAATTTTTAGTATTTATTGGTGGGAAATGTATGCATCTTTTTGCACACAATTGTGCCTACAACTTTAAGAGGCTAATTGTGTTGTGTTAAGGGTAGTATATACAAGACTGTTGGGTAAAGTGCATTTGTTTCTGTTTTTGTACGGTTTATCTGAAGAAGTCTATTTATGGGACAAAAGCGCTAATAAATACTCTTGGAGTGGATTGTGAGACTTGGTCTCTGTTTTGTGCATAAAAATTACAAAATATTCGCTTGTATGAACTGTGACTTGATTATCAAATCCAGTTTAAGACCTGGAATTTAATGAATGCTCTGTAAATACCCGTTTTTAACAGTTTTCCCTTTGCATTTCTTTAGTAACACATATGATTCTAGAGATAGAAATACTTGTTTGAACTGCAAGGATACAACCAGATATTGTCAAAAGGCTCAGGATGCAACTAATGAAAGTAACTGTGCAAACTTCTAGAGCTCCACTGGTGTGAAAGAATTGGATAAAAATATTAATAAGCTACTTTTCTACTTCTTCTTTTGGCTTTTCCCGGTTAGGGGTCTCCACAGCGGAACTCCGGTCCACTAATGATTGGCAGTAGATTTTTACAGTGCCAAGGTGCCAGCTCGACGCCCAACCTTCAACGAAGGTACGCCCATTCACGCATGTCTTTCGAATGCCACACGACCGCGGGGAGGACATGCAGACTCCACACAGAAGGCGCTCCAGCCGAGAATCGAACGGGAGAACCTCTTGCTGTGAGGCACTTTTCTACTACAATGTTATTTACTCACAGATTTTAGAGCATTATTTGGGTGGTAAAATAACACACTCACAGTGGAATGAAATCAAATTTAGCTACTGAAATGAAGAAAGGTAGCTGTACAGTAAAAAAATACTTCAGGCAAGTCAAAAAAGCTCACATGTTGAGCTGGGAATGTGTGATTAGACAGTGTACCAGCGTGACAAATGAAAGTATGTCACATTTACACCTCCATAATGGAAAGAAACAAGAGCCTTCACTAGTCTATACAGGGAAGATAAATGCAGACCATGAATGAAAAAGAAAACCATACTGTTATAATACATTGTTTCAGTGACTGCACCGCATGAGATATGCATTAATGTCAAAAATTAAATTAGTAATAAAAAATGTCTACAGGCTAAGTAAATTCTTAGCATTTCAGAGCAGTCATACTTTAAAAAACATTTTACAGTATAACTTAAAAATCATCCTTTCCAGTTTATATTATATTCACTGTAGTAGTGGCTTACCAAATGACTGCCAAGGGTCAGAAGCAGCAGCTCCGTTTGCTGCTTCTCCTCCCCATGGATCAGACTTGCTTCCTGCATCAGTAGTTCCCCATGGCTCAGCACTCTGGGCTGCACGGGTCTCTGTAGGGAATGAATCGATAAGATCCACTACAGCAGCCTTCTGTGGAAGAAATGTTGAACACTGATTACAAGTATGATCTTTAGAAAAAAAAAAGCAAAGAAAAACAGGAAATAGCTGATTTTCAAGCTGATATGTAATAATTTTCATTTAAAAAGTTCTGCTATGGGAGTATTCACTGCATCTAAAGATCTTCAAGTTGGAGCTCTGGAGAATGTCCAAACTAAAAGATTATCTTCTTTCAGGAATTCTGCCTTGGATAAGAAAAATAAAACACCACATCTGTGGAATTCATAATCCCATTGTACCCATTTTAAAGGTAAGAAAATGAAGACTTGCTACCTCTCAAATTGCACATGCACAGTTTACATTATCTGCACATACACATCCACATACGTGCACACACACAAAACACACATACACGCACACACTGGTGCAATACAATTTGTCAATTGTATGCTCAAGTTGACTGCAAGTCCAAGTGCAATCCTTACTCAACTGCAGCTTATGATGACTAGTACAATAGCTGAATTTCAAGGGTCGGCTATAATGCAATGGGAAGGGTTCACTCTACAGTCACAATGTACTGCAACTGTGGCTGTGTGACCATGTAGTTAGTATATATGAACAGAGACCCCATCCACACACACATAAAGCAGATGCTGTTGTGATATCAAAAGTAGTTAATGCTTTTTCCTGAATTCTGCCATATTTCTAAGGTTCAGTTGCTGTGGACTGCCCTGTAAACAACATCTAGTGGAAAGCTGGCATAGTCATGTGCATTACATCCTTAGTAGGACAGCTCCTTATTTTCACACCACACTGAATGCACTGTTTAGGCAGCAAATGAGAGATTATCTGAAACTACAGGCATCCTAAGGCATTACATTTACTCCACCTAAAAGGACTCTGCTTAAGACAGATCAGGCTTACTTATGTTGCAGATCTTCTTATCCTGTCCTTCAGTTTCTGAAACTGGTTGATTTACATCTACTTTCATTATTTCTTAAAACCCTATGTTGCAACCATGACTCACCATATTGTTATGTACCAGATGGTGGTACAGTAACATGCTATAAATGTTGGCGTCAATGAAATGAGCTCAATAGCTTTCAGCATGAACTGGTTGCATATGCAATAATTTGAGGTTAGCATATGTATTGAAGGCCACTGGAGTATGCATTCACTCTTTGTGGATGTAATCATATTTTCACACATACACACACGTGTTATATTATTTATATATATATATATATATATATATATATATATATATATATATATATATATATATATATATATATATATATATATATATATATATATATACACACACAGACACACAATGGTGGTTCTTGCCAGGATAGTGTCTCAAAATGATGCAAAACAATCCAGATATTGTGTGAAATTAAAATTGTTGCTTTGAAAAGTACAATTGTGTACACTTACCATAAATGTAAGGTAAAAAGTAAAAAATGCATGCACCAAGATAACACACAGCAAACGTTTAATCACAGCAAAGTACAAAGTGGTAAGCGCTTTCACAACCGAAGTTGCTTCATCAGACACCACAATAAAAAATGCACAGGTTTAAATAGAGATTCTAAAATGCCAATTAATCAATAAAAATCACACAATGATTAAGTAGCAGTGAAAAACAATTAAGCCTCATGCTCAAACTAAAAAAAGCATTGCTTAAAAACATTGCTTAAAAACATTGTACAAGAAGGAATCAAATACTATACATGAGAAAGCACTTAAAAAACTTATAAAATCATTATAAAACATGGAAAAATACTACATTTTTTACTTTTTACCTTTCATTTGGATTTATTTCTGCACCAAGGTTTTACCATAAATGTAGATGTTCGAGAGTATTCACTGTTGCAGTCATCACATTTGGGTCGATTCCCAAAGCTAAGGAAGGGTGGAGGCAGTTAAGGAGCATTAGGGCTAGCAATGAGGCCCTGTAAGACTGCTGTGGCAAATCCAGCTCTGGATTTAGAAATGATAGGCAAGTGGTAATGCTTGGTGAAAGTATGTACACAGCTCCAGGTTGCAGCTTCTAGGATGTCCATGGTAAAGACTCCTCTGAGAAAAGGAGTAGAGGTAGATACAGCCCTAGTGGAATGTGTTCTTATAGGTTTTCCATGGTGCTTGTAGCAGAAATGGATGCAATGTGCTATCCATTTGGAAATGGTTTGCTTTGAAATGGCCTTCCCCTCTGCCCCTGCAGCAAAGCTGACTAGCAGCTGGTCAGATTTTCTGTGAGGCTTAATCCTCTCCAGATAGAATCTAAGCTGTCTGTGCACATCCAGGGAATGTAATATCCTTTCCCCTTTATTCTACGGATTAGGTGAAAAAAGTAGGCAAATGAATGGACTGATTCAGAGCCACACTAGATACCACACTGGGCATAAATGATGGATTAGTCCTGAGGGAAACCCTGTCTGCATGAAAGATAACGAAGGGTTCCACTGCCATAAGGGCCTGCAGTTCAGACACACTTCTTGCAGAAGTGATGGATAGATGTAAAGCTGTTTTCCAAGAAAGTAATTTCAACTCTGCTGTAGCAGCTCATTCAAAGGGGGAAGAGTAAGTTTCTCCAACACAAAGTTTAGGTCTCAGGCTGGAGTGGGAGCTCTCCTGGGGGGTCTTAAAGTTTTGGCCCCTCTAAGGAATTGTTTTAGCAGTGGATGAGAGAAGAGGGGTGGGCTCAGTATTATAATGTGCTGATATGGCTGAGGCATGAAATCTTAATTGACGAGACAGATAGGCCCTTGTGGAGCATTTCTGTTATATAATCTAGAATATGAGGCAGGTTGGATACCGTTGTGCTGATCCCTTGAGACTGGCTCCAGGAACAGTATCTTTTCCACTTTTCTGAATAGGATTTTCTAGTACTAGGCCTCCTTGCCTCAGGAATGACATCCAGCACCTGCTTACCGAGGGTTGCTACAGGTGAGCTCAGGGGATTAGCCAGGCTGCAAGGTTCAGGGTTTGAAGCTGAGGGTGCAGAATCTGGCCCACCTGCTGGGACAGCAGGGAAGGAGCCTGAGGCAGGTACCATGGTTGTAGCACTGTCAGACTGCACAAAAGGGGGTACCAGTGCTGGCGTGGCCAGTCCGGTGCAATCAGAATTGTCCTTGGCTTGTCCTATTTGATCTTCAGCAGGACCTTCGAGAGGAGAGTTAGAAGGGGGAAGCCATAAACTGAGAGGCCCTCCCAAGTAAAGGACAGGGCATCCACTTTCCAAGCTTGACAGTGGGGAGTTCTGGTGCAGTACTTTTTCAAGTGGTAGTTCTGAGGGGAGGCAAACAGGTCTACCTCTGGAGTCTTCCATATGTTCCTCAAGAGCTTGAATATTTTGGGTTCCAGTTTCCATTCGTGTGGGTCCATGAGATTTCTGCTTAAGTCATCTGCCAGCGAATTTAGTTTGCCTGGCAGGAATTAAGCTTGTAGGTTCACTTGGTTATTCAAGGCTATGTTCCACAGAGCCATGGCTAGTCTGCAGAGTGGGTAGGAATGGGTTCCCCCTGCTTGTTTATGTACCACATAACTGTGGTGTTATCTGTCTTTACCAATAGATGTCCTGGAAGAATAAGGTCTTTGAAGGCTGTCAGAGCATTCTGTACAGCTAACATTTTTTTGATTGGTATGCAGGTGCATCTGTATTGGGTTCCATTTGCCTTGAATGCACTACCCTGCCATGTGTGCCCCCCATGCACAGTCTGATGCATCTGTTAAGGTTTAGGGGAAAGGGAGTAGAGTGAAAGGGAGTCCCTTGTTGTGGTTGCAGGCCTCTGCCCACCAAAGGAACTCTGCCCTTAGGCAAGGGATGATAGGAATCATTGTTTCCAGGTCCTGAGAATGCTGACACCATAGACTTTTTAGATACCCCTGAAGTTTCCTCATATGCAGTCTTGCATATAGAATGAACAGAATGCAAGACGCCATGAACACCAGGGCTTGCAGGATTTTCCTTGCATATAGCTGGGTTTTTGTGGTCAGTAGGTTGAAGTAGATTGTCAAATAAACTTGTTTCTCTGGAGTGAGGAATGCCATCTGGGAAGTTGTGTTCAAGCTTGCTCCCAGGAATACAATCTGTTGGCAGGTTACTAGGTGTGATTTCTTCTCGCTGATGGTGTACCCCAGTGAAAGTTATAAGTCTCTTTACAAATGCTAGGTGCTGTAATAGCAAGTCCTGACTTTCTGCCTGAAACAGGCAATCGTCCAAATATGGGTAAATCTGAATATTTCTCTGCCTGCTGGAGCCAGGCACTTTGTGAATACCCTGGGCGCAGTAGATAAGCCAAAGGGAAGTGCAGAGAACTGATAGTGCATGGAGCCTGCCCTGAAGCGTAGGTATTTCCTGCAAGATTCCCTTATTGGGATGTGCAGATAAGCTTCTTTTAAGTCTAGGGTTGTCAGCCAGTCATCCTTGGCTAGCATAGGAAGAAGCTGTTGAAGAGTTAGCATTTTGAATTTTGGAACCACGAGAAAGGTGTTGAGGATAGACAAGTCCAAGACAGGACACCAAGAGTTTTCTTTTCTGGGAACCAGGAACAGTCTTGAATAGAAACCTTGTCCCCTTTGTTCTGCTGGGACAGGTTGAATAGCCTTGATGCTGAGGAGAGAGAGCATTTTGAATTTTGGAACCACCAGAAAGGTGTTGAGGATAGACAGGTCCAGGACAGGACGCCAGGAGTTTTCTTTTCTGGGAACCAGGAACGGTCTTGAATAGATACCTTTGTCCCCTTTGTTCTGCTGGGACAGGTTGAATAACCTTGATGCTGAGGAAAGAGAGAACTTGTTTTTGGGCCTCCGCCCACTGGTTTGGGGGGAGGTCTGGCCATCCACTTGGGGATGTGAGAGAGTGGAAGTGGAATCTGTATCCTAAGGAAACTATGTTTAAAACCAATTTGTCTTGGGTAATGAATTCCCAGTTTTTTGCATGCAGGGCAAGCTTTCCTCTTAAAGGTGACAGTAGTTGAGCAAGGCTTGAAAGAGTTAAGGATAAGTCATTGTGCAATTTTTCCATGGGGGGGTGGCTTACTACTCCCTGCTTTGGAAGTGGGAGCCCCCCACTGCTTAGATCTGTGCATAGCCTGAGATTGAAGTCTTGGTGGTCTGCTGCCCCTGGGTTTGGACTGAGAAGGCCTGGAAGGGACTGGAAAGGACCAGCTCTTTGAAGGCCAGTGCCTACTGAATCTAGGTGGCTGCACTTGTAAGAAATCTTTAACAGTTTGCAAAGATTTAGCTTTTTCCTCCATTCTTTTGAGGACTTCTTCCGCTTTGTTGCCAAAAAGGCGGTCTTGGTTTAAGGGTGCAACCAGTAATTTAGTTAAACATGATCTGGCAAGTTTTGTTCCTTAAGCCAAGCATGCCTTCTAACTACAGACCCAGTGACAGCAGCCTGCAAGATGCTTCTAAAGCATCAAAACCAAATTGCAAAGTATGTTTACCAACTTGGTCAGCAGAATGCAGCACAGTCAGGAATCAACATCATTTTCTGTTTACGTAGTCCCATAATATGTTGCTGATATTTTAACATATGAAACTGGCAATTTAAAGCCCTAATGGCCACAGTAGCAGAGGTATATACCTTCTTACCCCATCTGTCTAAAGTCCTAGAATCCCTGTCAGAAGGGGTAGGATTCTTGGCAATAGTAGCCTTAATGCTTTTAGGTCCTTGGGAAATGGTCTCTGGATCTGCAGTAGGATTCTTGAGGAGGAATTTGAGAGAGTCAGGTACTCTATAGTACCCGTCAGGTTTCCTGGGAGCTAGAGGCAAAGTGTCTGGGGTAAGGCTGGAATCCAGGAAAACATCATCTACAATCTCCAGAACAGGAGGGATAGCTAGAGGCCTGTACAAGAATTCCCTAAGTCTCATTTTGGACTGTGAACAGTCCTGGCTTTCCCAGCGGAAATGTTCCCTAAGGGTATACAAGGTTTCACCAAAAGAAAAATCCTCTGGAGGGGAAGCAGAGGGAATGGAATCTTCTGCATCAGAATCCTCATAAGTAGATAAGGGCTAATCCTGGTAGTCAGAAGGAATAGAGATATCAGATTCATGATCAAAAGAATCAGAAGGAAAATCAGTTCTAGGTCTCTTAGAGGGGGAAGGCTGGCTTCCACTAATAAAGGTAATAAGGTCTTCAGTCATTCTAATCATCTTTTTTTGAGGCATGTGGGCCTAAGAATGCACTTTGGTCATCAGTTTTCTAGGCGTAGTGTGAGTTTTAGGCCTGAGGAATTCTGTATTTTCAGCTTGAAATGAAGACGTCGGTTTAATATGAAAATCCATAGGCCTGAATACACCCTCAGAAGCCAGTGCCTGCACAGCGGCTCCGGACCCATCTAAGGTAGAGACATCTGCGGGTTCCATAGTCGAAGAAGCATCTCACGGCATACCGGACTCCGAATGGGTCTCAGCAGAGGCCTGCAAATCTGTAGAAGCAGGTCTCAGGGGCTACGAAAGCACCTCACTGAGTACCAGCAGACAGGCGACTAGCTTAATGGAAGTGTCATCGGCAGTTTTGGACCTATGTGGTCTGTCTTTATCCTTACGTTTTTTCATAAGATCAGTATTCGGATGGCTTAACAAAGCCATTTCGGAATATGGAGATAGAGAACGAAAGTATTTAGCTACAACAACAGTCCAACGACTAATAGTTTGGGCATTGAACAAGGCACAAAACCGATGAGGGACGTCGTGGTCTGAGCCTAAACAGGTGACGCAGTAAGAATGAAAATCTCTATGAGGTATTTGCTTTCCACAGGCAAGACAATTATTAATTTTTTCTGACATCGGTTAGAGCAAGTAAAAAGGATCCTCAATTATCTTTTTGAAGACTTCGGGTCTGAAACTCGAAAATGAAAATTTCAGGAGTCGGACGACCAGCACTTGCGAACTGCTTCTGCTTCGGGCACCACACGGCAAGAAAGACTGATGTAATGGCATCAGTTGCATGTTTTACCCCTGAAGATCTGACTTCATAGAAAAGCGACAGCACCCGAAGCAGAAATCCCAAGATTCTGGTATTCAGGCTGGCTGAGGGCTACCTGCAGGCAGATACCCCAAATGTGATGACTGCAACAGTGAAACACGAAGAACATCTCTGCAGCATCTCAAACTAAATGACAAGAAGTAACAACAAATGAGAGGAGAGGAAAGCCAGGTTAGACTTGAAAACTGTAAAGGTTAACATGAGAGTAGGGGTAGCTAATGACCCCAAAGAACTTGCACTGAAAGGCTGATCTTGTAGCTGTCAAATGTCCATTCTACATGGAAATCTGTGAAACCTGAGGGGACACTGGGCTTGAGAAGGTAGACAGCAAAGTCTGTAGGGATCAAGGTTGACCCCACTGAAGAAAAGACAGAACTCAAAGAAGACGTCAGTCTCAAGGAAATCTTGGGGATGAGACAGATGCAATGATCGACTGCATCGAGAATGATTCTGCATATTTTGAAGTCAATGACACTGAAGTCAATCTTGCCGGGTCATGGACACCAAGGGTTGAATGAAGTAGAAGTACAAACCAACAGTATGACAAGTAGACCATAACAAAGTAAGGTCAATTTTAAAGGGACACGTCAAACAATAAGGAGAGGTATGACAAACATGTAATATGACAAAAAAAAAAGGCATCTGGGGTTTCCAAGATGGCTGCACACCAAGTTACAGCTTAATTTCAGCTCTCACGGTGTGAAAACAGAAACTCAGAAAAGAGAACCACCGATTTTGCCTTTTTGGGTAAATTTCAGTTAGTGGTTAGTAAGTGGATGCCAGCAAAGAAGAAATTTAGATAACCTGAAAGAAAATCAACCACAAAAGGTGACGAGAAAACACTGGTTGGGAAGAATCCTGCAACTGTTCAGCAAAAAAGCAGTTCAAGCTCCAGCTTTGGTGCAAGACATGACTTCTAGAAGCACAAATATGTCAAATGTGCTCAGAGCTAATTAGAATAAACAAAAACACTGAAGGAGTACATCTACTCAAACAAGAAAAGGCTGGAAAAAATTGGAATAAGGTTTAAACATATGCTCAGATGAGCTGATAAAACTGCAAAAATCAGAGGTCGAAATGAAGAAAATGCTGGTTGAGTATGAGACAGCTCAAGATAAAGATTTATTTATTTATTATTTATTTATTTGCAGTTTGTTTGCCAGGATAGTACATTGGGCCACAAATGGTCCGTTTTCAATGGAGTCCTGGGAAGAAAAGCTCCAGAAGGTTGATTACATAATACAAAGTAGGAACAAATTTGAAGTACACATTTAAAAAAAAAAACACATTTGTCACACATTAAAAATGTAATTATGCATTAATACAGTAACTAAGAAAAATTATGTCTGAGAAAAATAGGTATTTACAATGAGTTTCATCAAAGATTGTCATATTTGAACAAACATCTGGATTAATAGTGGGTAGTAACAAAAATGCCAGTTTAACTTGCTTTAGTATTTCTAGTGTTAAAGAAGTAACATAGGCATTAATGGGTCTACAGGAGAGTTAGAAGATTAGGAAGAAAGTGTAGTAGTTATTAGGTAGGGTGGGGAGCATGAGCATATCCATTGTGAGGTTAGATATGAGTGAAGTGAAGTTTTGAACAAGGAGAGACTGTTTGTAGTGCGGGTGGAGGCTGGAAGAAAGTTCCAGAGGCGCGCTAGTGAGAAGGACATCAGTTGATTTCCAGCTGGACACAAGGGTCTGTGCAATTTGATTAAGTTGTGAGAATTTGATCTTAAGAGTCTGTCAGGTTTATGAATTTCAAAGGTATTTGCTAGGGAGGGACAGAGAGATGGGTTGTGGATCAGTTTATGAGCTTGGATAAGTTGGGTGTGACTGAGGAAATTGGGTAGCTCAAGCCAGCCTAGTTGATGAAGGAAAAGGCAGTGGTGAGAGGAGGCTCTGTGACCTGTGGCAAATTTGGTTATTTTATTGTAGCAACATGAGAGTTTTGCTTTAAGGGAGGATTGCAGGTTGGAAAGGATAGTTGCAGCATAAAGTAGAGATGGGATCAGTAAGTATTAGCTAGTGTGACTCTAGTAAAGGGAGAGATGAAGTGACTATGCCGGTAGGGCATACCTAGCTTTTTATGGGTTTTGTTGATATTGGGTTGAAGATGCTTATCACATTTCAGTTGGTCATCTATGATTATTCCGAATAATTTTGTGTCTAGGGAAGTTCTGTTTTTGCTGATTATTGTAAAGGTGTTTTTATCTAAAAGAGAGTTTTTAGAGGGGTAGAATAGCATAAGTTTGTTTTTTTGTAGCATTCAGGGCCAGATGGTTATCAAGCATCCACTGTTCGGTAGAAGAGAAAGCTGCTTGTGTAAGGTGGTTAAGAATGGTGATAGTGGGGGAGGAACAGATTATAGTAGAATCATCGGCGTATTGAATGAGGGTGGAGTCTGGGATGGCATGGTGAAAATCATTTATTAATATACTAAACAACAGAGGACCTAGAATCAAGCCCTGTGGGACGCCTGTGGATGTACTGAGGAATGGAGAGGAAGCCTTGCTCCACTTGACTGCTTGCTGCCTGTGGGTAAGATAGCTTGAGAACCATTGGGTAGTGGAAGGGGACAAATTTAGTTTAGTGAGTTTGGTAAGGATATTTCAAAAAATGCTATAATTAAAGGACAGACCATGTATGGAAAACTCTCGAGATTTTCTGCTGTAGCACAGAAACTGGAAGGAACAGACTGTATTCATTTTATGAAAGCACAAATAAGCAAAAAGACTGGTAGCTGTTAGCTGAAAGGGCACATCGTATGTAAGCTCCAAACCTGCCCATGAGAAAGCAGCCAAGACCTATAATAGTAAAGATAAAACCCTACCAGCAGAAAGAGTTGATTCTGATAAAAATGTAGCAGGAGGACAAAGTACTAACAGTTGGAGACAGTACAGTGTTTGTACAAATGATTGCTCACTATATATGCCAGGCGGAAGAGGAGTAAATTCATTCCAGCATTCAGGGAATGCTGGGAGGCAGGTGGGAGATTCACGTTGCTGTATCTAGCTATCTTCAGAATATTTTTTTCCTGGATGGTCAAAGTAATTTCTGATGCAGAACATGCTAAGGAGGAAATACAAAAGTTTGTCCAACAAAAAGTAACCTGTCAAACAGAAAGGAGGACCTGCTTCTTATTCTTCTGATAAAAAGGCTCATAGAGAGACTATGCCAGTGAGAGGTTTCCCCCTCCTCTCATTTGTTGTTGTTACTTCTTGCCATTTAGTTTGAGATGCTGCAGAGTTTCCTTTTCTCAATATACCTTTTCCAATGTTCTAAATGAAAATGCTTGAAAGACAGAGAAAAGCACAGAAGTTGACTAGAGGAACTAAGAGTACAATGGAAATGAACTAGAGACTGGAGTTGGGGATTAACAAAAAGAAAACCAGTAACTTGGAAAATAATGAATAAATGTGGGATTAATACACATAAATCACATTTGTTAAATATGGCAGAACAAGAAAATCTGGAAATATTGGGACTTTTTTGACTCTGATAAATATGTAGTGGACTCCAAAGCATATGTCCTACTTCATGTCATTTATGTATGGAAGAACATTAAGGAGGGGGGAACAGGAAAGAAAGAGGTCACTATAAGTAAAATATTTTTTTCTTAACAGTATTTTTATAAAAGACATATACTGTATGAAATATATTAAAACATTTTCAGTTACTTTTGTGCATTATAGAGATACTAAAGTAATGGGTGCTCCTTTTTTCCTTCTTTCTTCTTTTTTAGTTTTAAGAAATGTAGTACTGTAAAAACAGAGGAAAGCCTGAACAAAAGCATAGGATGCAATAGATTCAAGTGTTTACTAGGCTAATGGCCACAACAGCCTTTTTAAGTATAGCCATGTATTCCAAATCTCTGAGAAGTTCTCGTACCCTTGATAAGTGTAAGCAGGGGCTTGGGAAGTGAAACACATACAAGTAGCGGCTTGGGAGATGAACCATTTACAGACTGTCTGTTTCCATTAGAGAGACAGGTGCCAAACCAGGGATGAATTTTCTGTTCCCCATCAAATTGTCCAGGTTACAATTGAATTCCATTAGGGAGGAACTCTGCTTCATATGAATGAAGAGCCTGTTCCAGAGAAGTAGTCGTCTCTGGAATACATACCTGTCTCTCCAGCACAGGCAAGGTTCAAGTCTTTAGAATGGGTAATTCTGGTGCTGTTTGTATTGCGGATACACAGGTGGTCCATTAGAGTGGGGTCTGAGAATGCCTTGTATGCCAGGCATAGATCTCCCCTCAACAGTCTGTAGGAAGAAAGTACAGCTGTGTACACTTACCATAAATGTAGATGTTAGAGTGTATTCACTGTTGCAGTCATCACATTAGTATTATCTGCTTGCAGTAACCCTCTGTTGGCCTGATTATCAAAGTCTTGGGTCCTGCGTCGGTTGTTGTCTCATCTTCCATGACGTCAGGTAGTCAGGGGTGCAGCAGACGCCATTACATCAGTTTTTCTTGCCGCAGATGTCAGGTGCCCCCCTTAATGGGAAGCAACTAAATATATACATACAAGGTTATACCTCCAACAGAAAAGCAAATACACCCAAAAGCTTTTAAGTATAGTAAAGGAGAATAGAAGTATAGCCAAAAGAAGTCAGGGGGCAGGAGGGAGGGTAACCAGGACTGCAACAGTGAATACACTCGAACATCTATATTTATGGTAAGTGTACACAACTGTACTACGTTCTTCGTGTTTCACTGTTGCAGTCATCACATTTGGGTAGATTCCCAAAGCTAAGGATGGGAGGAGGAATTTAGATAGCATTAGGACCACCTATAAAGCCCTGCGAGACTGCAGTGGCAAACCCAGCTCTGAATTTAGAGAAAATTGGCAAATGGTAATGCTTGGTGAAAGTATGTACAGAACTCCAGGTAGCAGCTTCTAGGATGTCTCTGGTTGAGACACCTCTGAGAAAGGTTGTAGAGGTAGATGCAGCCCAGGCTGAATGGGGTCTAATCCCCTGTGGGATAGGTTTTCCATGGTGCTTACAGCAGAAATGAATGCAATGGCCTATCCATTTAGAAATGGTTTGCTTTGAAATAGTCTTCCCCTCTGCCCCTGCAGCAAATCCCACCAGCAGTTGTTCAGATTTCCTTTGAGGTTTAGTCTTGTCCAAGTAAAATCTAAGTTGTCTGTGCACATCTAAGGAGTGCAGTATCCATTTCCCTTTGTTCTGTGGATTAGAAAAGAAGGTTGGCAAATGAATGGACTGATTAAGAGCCACACTGGATACCACCTTGGGCATGAAAGAGGGATTGGTCCTGAGGGACACCATGCCTGCATGAAGGATGATGAAAGGTTCCACTGCCATAAGGGCTTGTAATTCAGATACCCTTCTTGCTGAAGTGATTGCTAAAAGAAAAGCTATTTTCCAAGAAAGGAATTTTAACTCTGCAGTTGCAGATGGCACAAAAAAAGGAAGAGTAAGTTTTTCCAATCCAAAGTTAAGGTCCCAGGCTGGAGTTGGGGCTCTCCTGGGTGGTCTTAAGTTTTTGGCCCCTCCGAGAAACTGCTTGAGCAGTGGGTGAGAAAAGAGGGGTGGTTCTGTGTTGTAATGAGTTGAAATAGCTGAGGCGTGAATTTTGATGGAGGAAAAGTAAAGACCCCTGTGAAGCATCTCAGTTAAGTATTGAAGAATTTGAGGTAAATTGGGTGCTACTGTGGCCATCCCTTGAGTCTTGTTCCAGGCATGGAATCTTTTCCATTTTTCAGCATACGATTTTCTAGTACTATGCCTCCTTGCCTCCAAAATGACATCCAACACTTGTTTACTGAGGGATGGTAACGGAGAGATTAGGTAATTAGCCAGGCTGCCAGGTTCAGTGTTTGAAGCTGGGGGTGCACAATCTGGCTCTCCTGCTGTGACAGCAGGGTAGGGAGTCTCAGGCAGGTGCCATGGGGCTAGCTGTGACACACTGCGCAAGAGGGGATACCACTGTTTGCGTGGCCAGTCTGATGCAATCAGTATCATCCTTGGTTTGTCTTGTTTGATCTTTAGTAGTACTTTGGAGAGGACAGGCAGAGGAGGAAAGGCATAAATTGATAGATTTTTCCAGCTGAAGGACAGAGCATCCACTTTCCAAGCTTGTTTGTGGGGAGTCCTTGTGCAAACTTTGTCCAATTAGTAGTTCCAGGGGGAGGCAAACAGGTCTATATCTGGGCTCCCCCATTTGTTGATCAACATGTTGAAAGTCTTTGGTTCCAGTTTCCATTTGTGTGGGTCCATGAGATTTCTGCTTAGTTCGTCTGTCAGTGTATTTAGTTTTCCTGGCAGGAATTGAGCCTACAGATGTACTTGGTAGTTCAAGGCTGTGTCCACACAGCCATGGCTAGTCTGCAGAGGGGCTAAGAATGGGTAACCCCCTGCTTGTTTATGTACCACATAAGAGTGGTGTTGTCCGTCTTTACCATTAATTGTCCTGGAATTATGTGGTCCTTGAAGGCTGTCAGAGCATTCTGTACAGCTAACATTTCTTTTTGATTGATATGCAGGTGCATTTGACTTGGGTTCCATTTGCCCTGAATGCACTTCCCTGTCAGGTGAGCCCCTCGTGCATAGTCTGATGCGTCTGTTAGGGTTTGGGCGGCAGGGGGTAGAGTGAATGGGTAGTCCCTTGTTTTGGTGGCAGGCCTCTGCCCACCAAAGGAATTCTAACCGTAGGCAAGGTATGATGGGAATCATTGCTTCTATTCTAGATCCTGAGAATGTTGACACCATAGGCTTTTTAGATAACACTGTAGTTTCCTCGTATGCAGTCTTGCATATGGAATTAGTAGAATGCACGAGACCATGAACCCCAAGGCTTGCAGTATTTGCCTTGCAGATAGGGTTTTTGTGGCCACTAGTTTGAAGTAAGTTGTCAAATGAATTTGTTTCTCTGGCGTGAGGAAAGCCATCTGGGAAGTTGTGTTCAAACTTGCTCCCAGGAATATAATTTGTTGACAGGGTACCAGACGTGATTTCTTTTCGTTTATGGTGTACCCCAGACAAGTTAACACCTTTTGTACAAATACCAGATGATTCAGAAGAATGTCCTGGCTTTCTGCCTGAATTAGACAACTGTCCAGGTACGGGTATATTTGAATATTTCTTTGCCTGCAAAATGCAATGACTGGAGCTAGGCACTTAGTGAATACCCTGGGCACATTGAATAAGCCAAAAGGCAGTGCAGAGAACGGATAGTGCATGCAGCCTGCTTTGAAGCGTAGGTATTTTCTGCAAGATTACCTGACTGGGATGTGCAGGTAGGCTTCCTTTAAATCCAGTGTTGCCAACCACGCATCTTTGCCTATCATGGGAAGCAACTGGTGAAGAGATAGCATCTTGAATTTTGGAATCACCAAAAAGGCATTTAGGATAGAAAGGTCCAGGATAGGACGCCAGGAGTTGTCTTTTCTGGGTACCAGGAAAAGTCTTGAGTAGAAACCTTGTCCCTTTTCCTCTTCTGGTACAGTCTGAATAGCCTTTAATCTTAAGAGAGAGAATACTTGCTTTTGAGCCTCTGCCCACTGATTTGGGGGTAGATCTGGCCAACCGTTTGGGGTTGGTAACATGTGGAAGTGAAATCTGTGTTTGCAGAGCAGTCTTTCCCACTAAAGGAACAGTCAGTTGAGAAGGGATTGGAAGTTTTAAAGTTAATTCATTGAGACAGCTCTCACCATAGGGGAGAGTCTTACTACTCCCTGATTTGGAAGTGGGAGCCCCCTACTGCTTAGTCCTGTGCATACCCTGGGACTGAAGCCTAGGTGTTCTGCTGGTTCTGGGTTTGAAATGTGAAGGCCTGGAAGAGGCAGGAAAGGACCAATTTTTTGAGGGCCAATGCCTACTAAATCTTGGAGGCTGCACTTGTAAGAAATTGTTAACAGTTTGCATAGATTTAGCTTTTCCCTCCATCTTTTTAAGAACTTCTTCTGCTTTGTTGCCAAACAGGCAGCCTTGATTTAAGGGAGCATCCAGCAATTTAGTTTTAACATGATCTGGCAAAGAATGCTCCTTAAGCCAAGCATGTCTTCTAAGTATAGACCCGGTGACAGCAGCCCTGCAAGATGCCTCTAGTGAATCAAAACCACATTGCAAAGTATGCTTCCCAACCTGTTCTGGAGAATGCATTAAATCCTGTAAATCCTTATTTTCAGCACAATCAGGAATCAACATCATTTTCTGTTTAAGCAATCCAATAATAAGCTGCTGATACTTTAACATATGAAACTGGCAATTTAAGGCCTTGATGGCCAAGGTTGCAGAGGTGTATACCTTCTTACCCCATCTATCCAGCGCCCTGGAATCTCTGTCAGAGGGGGTAGGATTTTCTGGCAGTAGTAGCCTTAATGCCCTTGGGTCCCTGTAAAATGGACTCAGGATCCGCAGTAGGATTTTTAAAAAGGAACTTGTGAGAATCAGGAAAGTACAGTTTTGTACCTACCATAAATGTAGACGTTCGAGTGTTCACACTGCTGCAGTCATCACACTTGGGTTATCTGCCCTCAGGCGGTCCCGCAGTCGGCCTGAGTTTTAAAGTCTTGGTCCGGCATCGGTTGCTGTCGCTTCTTCCCTGACGTCAGTGTGACAGGAGTATAAAAGTGGCAGCCGACTCCATTTTCTTCAGTTTTTCTTGCCCCAGATGTTAGGTGCCCCCAAATAGGAAGGCAATACATAATCCTAAGTAAATTACATAAGTAGAAAACAATAGCTACAGCTGTAAGCAAATACACCATATAGAAATACATCTTAGAGATTGTATAAACAGAGAGCTATAGGTAAAACCCAGGTAAGAAGAGGGGAAGGTGGGAGGTTAACCTGGACTGCAGCAGTGTGAACACTCGAACATCTACATTTATGGTGGGTACAAAACTGTACTATGTTCATCGTGTTACACTGCTGCAGTCATCACACTTGGGTTGAATCCCAAAGCTAAGGCTGGGCGGTTGGTACTAAACAGGGTTTGGAGAAGCTAGTAGGCCCTGTAGAACTGCAGTGGCAAAGCCAGCTCTGGTTTTTGAGTCTAGAGGTAAGTGGTAGCGCTTGGTGAAGGTGTGCACTGAACTCCAAGTTGCAGCTTCCAAAATATCCTTGGTTGGTACCCCTCTGAGGAAGGCTGCTGATGTTGCTGTAGCCCTGGTGGAATGAGGCCTAATGTTACTAGGTACAGGCTTCCCATGGTGTGTGTAGCAGAAACGGATGCAATGTCCTATCCATTTTGAAATGGTCTGTTTTGATATAGGCTTTCCTTGAGATCCTGCAGCATAGGATACAAAGAGCTGATCAGACTTTCTGAAAACCTTAGTTTTATCCAAGTAGAAACGTAACTGTCTGTGAATGTCCAAAGAGTGTAGGAGCCTTTCCCCTTTATTCTGGGGGTTTGGATAAAAGGTGGGTAAATGAATGGTTTGGTTTAGAGCCACACTGGATACTACCTTTGGCATAAAGGAAGGGTTAGTTCGTAAGGAGACTCTGTCTTGACGAAAAATGATGAAAGGCTCCACTGCCATTAGGGCCTGTAGCTCTGAGACTCTTCGTGCTGAAGTTATTGCTAGCAGCAGGGCAATTTGCCATGATAAAAACTGTAAATCAGCTGAAAAAGCTGGCTCCAAGGGCGGTAGTGTAAGTTTTTCCAAAACAAAATTGAGGTCCCAAGTTGGTGTTGGTGCTCTTCGGGGCGGTCTTATGTTCTTAGCCCCTCTGAGGTACTGTCTTAATAATGGATGTGAAAAAATAGGAGGATCCGTGTTGTAATGAGCTGAAATAGCTGAAGCGTGGATCTTTATAGATGAAAAGGAAAGGCATTTGTGCAACATCTCAGTTAAATATTGCAGAATATGAGGAATATTTGGGACAAGAGGATTTTGGCCTTTAGCCTGGTTCCAGGCGCAGAATCTTTTCCATTTGTCTGAGTAGGCTTTCCTGGTGCTGGGTCTCCTGGCCTCCAGAATGACATCCATAACAGCTGTAGAGAGAAGTGTTGACTGGTTGTTTAGATAATCTGCCATGCAGTCAGATTTAAAGTCTTGAGCTGGCTGTGTAGAATCTGATTGTTTTGCTGAGTCAGCAGGTGAGGAATTTGAGGTAAAATCCATGGTGGGCCTTGAGCCATGTTCCTTAATATTGGATACCAGTGTTGGCGTGGCCAATCTGGAGCAATAAGTATCATTTGTGGTCTCTCTAATCTGGCTTTTAGCAGCACCTTTGCCAGAAGAGGTACTGGAGGAAAGGCATACACTGTTAGTGTTTTCCAACTGAATGAGAGGGCGTCCACTTTCCAAGCTAGTGTGTGGTATGTCCTTGTGCAAAACTTTCGCAGCTGGTAGTTTTGCGGGGAGGCAAACAGATCTATGTCTGGGTTCCCCCATTTTTGAGTTATCATTGTGAATACTTGTGGGTCTAGTTTCCACTCGTGAGGATCCATGATATTTCTGCTTAGTTCGTCTGCCAATGCATTTTTCTTTCCTGGCAGGAATTGTGCTTGTAGTTGAACTTGGTAGGTCAGTGCTGTGTTCCACAAGGTCATTGCTTGCCTGCATAGGGGGTAGGAATGTGTGCCCCCTTGTTTGTTTATGTACCACATTACTGTGGTGTTGTCCGTCTTTATTAGAAGTTGTCCTGGATGTAGGAGGTCCTTGAAAGCTGTTGGGGCATTTTGTACAGCTAGCATCTCTTTTTGATTGATGTGGAGATGCATTTGATCTGCAGACCATTTGCCTTGAATACACTGTCCTGCCATGTGTGCTCCACAGCCGTAATCCGATGCATCTGTTGTCATTGTTTGCCTGGCTGTGGGCAAGGTGAAAGGCTGACCCTTGTTGAGGTGACATGCCTGAGCCCACCATAGAAACTCCTGTTGAAGGCAGGGAATTAGTGGTATAATTGTTTCCAAGCTGTGGCTGTGTTGAGTCCATACGCTTTTCAGGTACCATTGTAATTTCCTCATATGCAGTTTGGCATATGGTATTAGTAGTATGCAAGATGCCATGAATCCCAAGGCCTGAAGAATTTTTCTTGCAGGGAGTTGGGTCTTTGTTGCCATCATTTTGAAGTATTGAGTCAGTTGTTCTTGCTTGTCTGGCGTGAGATAAGCCATCTGGGCCGTTGTATTTAAGCTGGCACCCAGGAATATTATGTCTTGTGAGGGCACTAGTTTTGATTTCTTTTCATTTACTGTGTACCCTAGGCAACTTATTAGGTTTTTTACAAACGCCAGATGTTTTAAAAGAATGTCCTTGCTGTCTGCTTGAATAAGGCAGTCGTCCAGGTATGGATATATTTGGATTCCTCTTTGTCTGCAGTATGCAATTACTGGTGCCAGGCATTTTGTGAAGACCCTGGGCACAGTAGATAAGCCAAAGGGCAGTGCAGAGAATTGGTAATGAGTTGAACCTGCTATAAATCGAAGGTATCTTCTGCAATTTTGTCTGATAGGGACAAGCAGATATGCCTCCTTGAGGTCCAACGTTACTAGCCAAGCCTTCTTGCCCAGCATTGGAAGAAGTTGCTGTTGTGTGAGTATCTTGAATTTGGGTACTTCCAGGTATGTGTTTAGAATTGAAAGGTCCAGAATGGGTCTCCAGGCTTTGTCCTTTCGTGGAACCAGAAAGAGGCTTGAGTAAAATCCTTGTCCTTGCTCCTGTTTAGGAACCTGTTGAATGGCTTTCATGTCCATGAGAGCTGTAATTTGTCTTTGAGCCTCTGCCCATTGATTTGGTGGCAGGTTTGGCATTCCTTTTTCCTTGGTAAAGTGTGAAAGTGGAACCTGTAACCTTGAGATACAATATTTAGGACCCATTTGTCTTTTGTGATGATATGCCAATTGGCTGCAAAAAGTGCAAGTTTTCCTCCCAAGGGAGCTGCCAAGAGGGATTTGTTTGGCAGCCTGAGGGGTAAGTCACTGTGATTGTCTTCTGAAAGTTTGTGGCCTGTCTTCTCCTCCTTTCTGGGTTGTGGCACCCCATTGTCAAGGCTTGTAAGACCCTTGAGGCTGACCTCTGACCCTTGGGCGTCTGTATTTGCCCCTCTGTGGTCTGTCAGAAGTTGGAAAGGACCAGTTTTTGGTTGGCCAATTTCTGCTGAAACGAGGGGGTTGAACCTGTAAAAAATCCTTGACAGTCTGCATAGATTTTGCCTTATCCTCAATTTTCTTTAAAACCTCTTCTGCTTTCACACCAAATAAAACATCCTGCTGTAAAGGTGCATCCAATAATAAGAAGTTATGTACCTACTATAACGTTCCATGTTAGTTGTCTTCTTCTCGCCTTCTTTCTTGCTGGATGGGACTCGGCCAATACTAAAGCTCGAGAGCTAATTCCACCGGCTCGAGGCTCCCCTATATCCCACAATGCTAGGCGGTAACTACTCAGATCTCGTTTGATAGCTAGACCAAGCAACCCTAGTCTCCAAAGAATGGAGTAGGGAAACCCACCTCAAAACAACCTGCGTAAAAGGTATCGCAGACCTCAGAAAGGAGAAAAGAGGTGGAAGAACGTGTGGGAATGACGACTTCCAGAGGAAGAACACAAACTGAATTCCTGTCGGTCTGTCCAGGCTTGGGGGAAGGAGGGTGGGACGCAAGAAAGAAGGCGAGAAGAAGACAACTAACATGGAACGTTATGGTAGGTACATAACTTCTTAATGTTAAGTTGTCAATCTCGCCTTCATTCTTGCTGGATGGGACCGCGTCCCTAGCACCTTATCCCGGGTGGCCTATCGGAACAGACTCTTGAGAACAGTGGAAACAAAATTGGCACGGCTTCTGGAAACCATGTCCAATTTGTAATGTGAAATGAATGTATGAGGAGAAGCCCAGGTGGCTGCTGCACAAATGCAATCTATTGGCAGCCTATCCTGAAAAGCTACGGATGTAGCTAATGCCCTAGTTGAATGAGCTCTAGGTCTTGAGGGTAGTTTTTGATGTCTGATCTCATAGATGAAGGTAATTGTAGAGGTGAGCCATCTAGAGAGGGATACTTTAGTAACAGGAAGGCCCAATTTCCCTTCCGCATATGACAGAAACAATTGATTAGATTTCCTGAATTGTTTAGTCCTGTCTAAGTAATATCTAAGTTGGCGATGAGCATCCAAAAAATGTAGCTTTTGTTCCGACCTGTTCGAATAGTTAGGGAAAAAGACGAAGAGATCAATAATTTGGTTTAGGTTTACTTGAGAGGAAACTTCAGGCAAAAAGGATGGATTAGTACGGAGGGATACCCTATCTTTGTGAAACACTAAGTAAGGAGGACGACTGCACAGAGCATGGAGTTCAGATACCCTTCTCGCTGAAGTTATAGCTACCAGAAAAAGTGTCTTCCAAGAAAGCAACTTCAGAGAACATGAAGCCCGGTTCAAGGGGAAGGATTAAGGATGCCAGAACCAAGTTCAAATCCCATTGAGGCGGGGGATCTTTGATTGGAGGTTTGAGAAGAAATACGCCCCTTAAAAAGGCTTTACAGAGTTTGAGAGCCATGATGCTAGACTCTGAAACACCAACATGAAAATTAGATATGGCAGCCAATTGAACTCTAATGGTAGATGCAGATGATCCTAAATTAAAGAGTTCTGCTAGAAAGTCTAGAATAGACTGGATAGGTGCAGTAAAGGGATCTATGTTTTTTGATGTTGCCCAAAAAGAGAAGCGTTTCCATTTACTACTATAAATCTTCTGGGTAGAAGATTTATGAGAGGCTATCAAGATATCTTGGACCGAGCGAGATATTGAGGGAAGCCTGGCTAAGGTTGGAATTGCAGAAACCACGGTGTGAGGTTTAGAGAAGGCAGAGAATGGTGCAGCTGACCCGATTGGTGGGTTATCAGATCTGGTACTGGGTCCAGATGCCAAGGCTGCTCCAAAAGGTAACGATGAAGAAACGGAAACCATATTTGTCGAGGCCAGTAAGGGGCAATGAGGATCATTGTCACTCTCCAGGCGATGGCTTTCTAAATTAGTTGAGATATCAGTGGAAAGGGGGGAAAGGCATATAGAAGTCCCCGGGGCCAATTGTGGACTAGAGCGTCTCTGGTGGGATGGCCTGGTAACGGGAAGAGAGTGAAGAAGTCGTGACACTTGCTGTTTTGGGGAGTAGCAAAAAAATCGCAGCAAGGCTGGCCCCATCTTAGGAATACTTCTTCTAGAACTGATTTCTTTAGAGACCACTCGTGGGGCATGAGAATTGCCCTGTCAATTTGTCTGCAATAACGTTGGATTTCCCGGGAATGTGCGTTGCTATCAGAAAACGCTGAGAAGAGATCGCCCATTGCCAAAGTCTGAGTGCCTCTCGACATAAAGGGTATGATCTGGTTCCGCCTTGTTTGTTGATGTACCACACTACGGACATGTTGTCCGTTTGAATTGCAATAGTCCCAGTGGGAAGAGAGTTGTGAAGGGCTTGCAACGCTAAAAGCACTGCTCTCATCTCTAAGACGTTTATGTGCAAGTGGCACTCTAAAGGTTGCCACGTGCCTTGGACTGTCCTGCCCTGATAATGCCCCCCCCCCACCCGATCAGGGAGGCGTCTGTTGTCAATGTGGCGACTGGGGGGGGGGGGGGGGAGTGAAGGGTCTTCCTCGGAGAAGATGAGGTGATGTGATCCACCAAGACAGTTGATTCTTGCACGATTGAGTTATCAATATGGTATGGGACATCGGGAGCTGTTGAAAGGACCACTGAGTAAACAGCATCCATTGGAGGATCCTCATGTGAAAGCGAGCTAAGGGGAGAAGGGGAATAGCTGCTGCCATGAGTCCTAACACTTTCAAAACTAGTCTGGCTTTGACTTTGTTGCATTGTAAGAGAAGGGGAAACTTGCTTTCGAATGTCTGACTCTCTGCTCTGTGAGTCTGGCTGAAAGATTGAGTGTGTCTAAGGTGGCGCCTATAAAGGTAATAGATTGACAAGGCGACAAGGCAGATTTTTCGAAATTTATCGAAATGCCTAGAGCTTGGCAAGATTGGATGGTGAAGTCCCTGGACAGAAGAAGCTGATGTCTGGTGGTGGCAGAAAGGAGCCAGTCGTCTAAATATGGAAACACCTGGAATCCTTGACGTCTCAAGTGAGCCACGACCACTGCCATGCATTTGGTAAACACACGGGGGGCTGTAGTGAGACCAAAGGGCAGGGCCCTGAACTGGTAGTGACTGGCTCCCAGCCTGAAGCGGAGATATCTCCTGGAGCGTCTGTTCATCTTGATGTGGTAGTACGCGTCCTGAAGATCTATTGAGCACATCCAATTGTCCTGACCCAAGAAGGGTAGAATAGACTGTAGCGTGACCATCCAGAATTTTGTTTTTCTGACATACTTGTTTAAGTAGCTGAGATCCAGTATGGGTCTCCAGTCCCCTGTTTTTTTTTGGTACCAAAAAGAATTATGAGTAGATTCCGGATCCTTGCTGGTCTGCTGGGACTGATTAGATAGCTCTTTCTGATAGCAGCTTTGAAATTTCTAATGCTGCTTGTTCCCTTAGACCGGGTGGAACGTCTGGAAGGGATCTTTTGGGTTGAGATGGGATGTGAATAAAGGGAATTTTGTAACCCTCGGATATGATCGACTGTACCCATTTGTCTTGAGTAAGGGAAAGCCAGGCTTTTGGGTACAGGGATAACCTTCCCCCGACTGCCTCCGAAGGTGGACAGCCGGGCAGCCCCTCAGGGATGCTGAAAGGGTTTGTCAGAGAACATTTCTCTGCTACCCTGGTTTTGCGGACCTCCTCTGCCTCTAGGGCGGCGTCTATTATCATTCCCCCCTCTGCCTTTAGAGGGGAATTGACCTTGTGCGTCAGATGAGACTCCCTGGGATTGTTTGTGGAACCACATCTTTCCTCCCCTCTGACCTTTGGGATAGGGTCTAGAAGGGGTAGAAAAACGGACTCCTACGGCAGAGAGAGTCTTACCTTCTACCTCGCACCTGGTCAATGTATCCTTCACCTGTGGACCAAACAAGGATGATCCATCAAAGGGAGAATTGGTGAAGGACGCCTTGAAAGGGTCCGCAAAGTTGCATAGCCGCATCCAGGTGTGACGTCGTAAGGCGACACCTGTGCCTGCGGCTCTACTCGCCCCATCCGCAGCATATGAGACCAGCCGCATGGAGGAGTTAACGATAGAATTCAGGGTTGCCAACTGGGAGTTCATTGTGTCTTTGAACCCCTCAGCTGTAGGATCCTTTATCAGTTCACCCATATCCTTGAGTAAATCTCTCTGGAGACGAGTGAAGTGGCTTAAGTAATTCAGCGAACGCATTGAAAAGGTCGCTGATGAGAACATCCGCTTGCCGTACCTGTCCATGGTCCTAGATTCCTTATTAGGAGGATGGACAGGAACCGAGGATCAGCTAACTCCTTCTTAGTGGCGCAGCCACCACCATGGCATCAACAGGGACACCTTTGGATAAAAATCTTTATCTCTAGGGGCAGTAATAAATTTAGATGGTCTCCTCGGGTGGGTTCCACTGAATCAGGAGCCGTCCAAGCCTTCCTTGCCACCACTTCCATAAGGGGTCAAAGGGAGGGACACCCAGGAGGTAGAAGGGCGAGAGCAACGCCTCAAGATACACTGACTCATCCTCCGAAGGGTTAAGGGCTGGCCAGTTCCCCCTCTGTTTGAGGATCTCAAGGATGTCAGCAAAGGAGACATCCTCAGAGGGGGATCGAGGGGAACCTTCAGATTCCTCTAAGTCAGTGTCAGAGGTGATAGACTCAGGGGAGTCAATGTGCTTCCTCTTGCACTGCCTCTTCCTAGGGGGATCTCCTACCGGGTCAGGAGAGGCCTCGGAAGAGGAGGAAATTCCCAATGGGGAAACTTGAGGAGTTGGCTTCTCTGCAGTCTGAGACAAGGGGGTGAGTAGAAATCACCGCAGGCACTGTAGATGGGGGGGCTGAAGGAGCAGACTGTGGGGCAGAACCTGGTTCTAGCACGCTCTGCATGACCTCGAAGGCACCCCTGTCAGGCAAGGCCAGAGGCCCCCGCTCCGAAGAGACAAGGACCTCCCCCGGCACCGACAGGGATGGCTCCGAAGCCGATGTCAGAGCCGAACTCACCAGCGCCGAAGCCCTGAGAGGTAGAGCGGGGTCGGACAAGGGTCCGATGCCACTCACCCCCTCGGAGCAGACGAGGGAAGCTCGGCGCCGAAATCCCTCCAAGGAGGAGATCGGAGCAGACGACAGAGCCGAAAGGGAAGGTATCGGATCCGACGCACTGACAGTCATGGCTCCGACAAGCCCTGGCTCCGAACTCAAAGGAGTCGGAGGAGGAATGTATTGGGGAACGGAAATAGCCACTGACTGCTGAGTCGGGCTATGCAGCATTTGGGCCAGTGCCTCGGACTTGAGAAGTCTACTCACCACCCTTTGCAAATCGTGGTCAGATAACCTGGAAGACCGTGAGGAATGAGTTTTATGGCTCCGTTCGGAAAGAAGAGGGGATCCTGGCGCCGAATGCACGGAGCCGATAGAGGGGGATCTGGATATCTTCCTAGACTGTGGCTCCTATAAGAGTATCGGAGCCAACGGAGTTTTTAACAGTATGAGGCTTGGAAACATCGGCTCCGGCCAGAGCCGATGTCAAAGCCGACTTAACTTTTCCAGCAGTCGACTCAGAAACCGGAGCCGACTGTTTGGAAGGCCTTCAGGCTTTAACAAGCCCTGCAAGATTAATTTATTCTTGCGTTCCTGCAGGACTCTAGGGCTAAAACCATGACAAACAGCACAAGAGTCCTGCAGGTGCAAAGGTCCCAGGCAATACACACAAGAAGTGTGACCGTCTGTCAGAGACATTTTCTGGCAGCACGAGTCACACTTCTTGAAGCCTGAGACCTTAGAGTCTTTTGACATCATGAAAGGAGTGCCTGAAAACACAAACACACTACAGACACACTCTACTGAAGAAATTATTAAAATATTAAGGCTAACACAAAGCCACAAACACACAAAGCCCTTAACAAAAAACTACTAATTTTGTCACTAAAGGACTGGGGGAAGGGAAGGGGCCGAAGGCCTACAAGTTAAGGGAAGAAAAGGAAGGGAATATAGACCCAAAAAAAACAGGGGTCGATTTATCTAAATATTAATTAAACTAAAAAGGTTATGGTATGAAACAAAAAAGAGGTTAAGAAATGCCTATTATGGTAAAAACTCTAACTCACCTGCCTGAGCCGGTAGAAAAGCACCTCGTCAGCTATAGCGGCAAACGAGATCTGAGTAGTTACCGCCTAGCATTGTGGGATATAGGGGAGCCTCGAGCCGGTGGAATTAGCTCTCGAGCTTTAGTATTGGCCGAGTCGGAGCCGAGGATCGGCTCCGAACCCATCCAGCAAGAATGAAGGCGAGATTGACAACATCTTTGCTTTAACATGATCAGGTAAAGTTTGTTCTTTTAACCAAGCATGCCTACGAATGACAGACCCTGTTACTGCTGCTCTACAGGAAGCTTCCAATGAATCAAATCCACATTGCAAAGTATGTTTTCCCACTTGTTCTGCTGCATGCACAAATCTTGCATTTCCTTGTAATCAGGCTGCTCTGTATGTGTGAGCATTTTTTGTTTTAATTGAGACATCAAATATTGTTGATATTTCAGTATGTGAAACTGGCAGTTTAAGGCCCTCATAGCTAGAGTAGCTATGGTATATACTTTCTTTCCCCATCTGTCTAGTGTTCTAGAATCCCTTTCAGAGGGTACAGAATTTTTAGCAATAGAGGCCGTAACCCCTTTGGGACCCTGGGAAATGGTTTCTGGGTCAGCAACAGGGCTTTTATATAGGAATTTGTGTGAGTCAGAGACTCTGTAGTATATATCTGGTTTGACTGGTGCAGGAGGTAATGAATCTGGGTTAAGGCTAGATTCTGAATAAACATCATCCACAATGTCTAACACAGGTGGAATAGCAAGGGGTCTGTGCTGGGGTAGTAAAAGGAACTCTCGGAGCCTTTTCTTAGAATCAGAGTAATCCTGGCCTTCCCAGTGGAAATGTTCCCTCATGGTATGTAAAGTTTCCCCAAAAGATTAGTCTTCTGGGGGAGAAGCTGAAGGAATTGACTCTTCAGCATCAGAGTCTTCATAAGGGGGAAAGGAGTAGTCCTGTTCCTCAGAAGAGTCTGAGGAAATGGAAACCTGGTCAGACGAAGCGTCCTCCTCCTCCTGTCTAGGCCTTTTGTCAGGAGGGGGATGGGAACCCCTGATTAGGGTAAGTCTTCAGCCATCTTGAGCATCTGTTTCTTAGGCATGGGGCCTTGTACAGGAGACTGCTGTACAGGCTTCTTTACTTTTAAAGGAGTTTTTAGCTTTGCATTGGATTTAATAGTAAGTGTAGTCTGTCCGAAGACACCTTCAGCAACTGAAGGCCTTTCAACTACACCGGAATCCCCTTCAGCAATGGAATCGAAGGACCTAAAGATAAAGGCTCTGGAGGCCCAGCAATCTCCGCATGGGAGTTGGATGCAGCCTGGGGTTCTAAATCGGCGGTCGTCAGGGGCTGCGTAGGCACCTCACGTAAAACCGGAGAACCGGCGACTGGCACTGCAGAGGCCTCGGTGTCTGGTTTGGATCTCGGCTGCCTGTCCTTATCTTTGCGCTTTTTATGCATCCTGGTCGTCGGTTGCTCCGACGGCATGGTATAATTAAATTTTCTACCAAAATAATGTCGGGCGAAATCAAACCGACATTTAATAGTTTGTTTGTTAAACCTAGCACAAAACCGACAACCTGTGACGTCATGGTCTGGGCCTAGGCAAGGAATGCAATAAGAATGAAAATCCTTATGAGGTATTTGCTTCACACAAGAAATGCAATTATTAACTTTTTCTGACATCGGTCTGAGGCAAGAAAAGGTTCCCCAACGGGGTACTTAGCTTTATTGAAGACTTTGGTCTGAAATTCGATTTGAAAATCTCAGGAGTCGGCTGACCGGCACTTACGAACTGCTTCTGCTTCGGGCACCGCGTGGCAAGAAAGACTGAAGAAAATGGCATCGGCTGCCTCTTTTATACCCCTGTCACACTGATGTCAGGGAAGAAGCGATAGCAACCGACGCCGGACCAAGACTTTGGAACTCGGGCCGACTACGGGACAGCCTGACGGCAGCAGATAACCCAAGTGTGATGAGTGCAGCAGTGTAACACGATGAACATCCCTGTAATATCTATCAGGTTTTCTGGGAGCAGGAGGTAAAGAGTCAGGGGCCAAGCTAGATTCCGAAAAGACATCATCAACAATGTCCAGCACACGAGGGATAGCTAAAGGCCTGTGTTGGGCCAGGAGTAAGAAATCTCTAAGCCTCTTTTTAGAATTAGAGTAATCCTGGCTTTCTCAGTGAAAATGCTCCCTACGAGTATGCAAGGTATCACCAAAAGAAAAATGCTCTGGAGGAGAAGCAGAGGGAATACAGTCTTCTGCATCAGAATCCTCATAGGTAGATAAGGGTAAATCCTGGTCCTCAGAGGAGACAGAAATTTCAGAACCCTTGTCAGAAGTATCATAAGCAAATTCAGTCCTAGGTCTCTTAAAGGGGGAAGGTTGGCTTCCCCTGATTAAAGTAATAAGGTCTTCAGCCATTCTTATCATTTGTTTTTTAGGCATAGAGGCCTGACCATGTGGTCTGGGCGTCTGGTTCCTAGGCATGGTTCGAGTTCTAGGCCTCGAAGAAGAAGATGGCATCAGTTTTAATATGCAAGTCAGTAGGCCTGAATACACCCCTCAGAAGCCGGTGCCTGAACAGCGGCTCCGGACCCATCCAAGGTAGACACATCCGCAGGTTAGACAGTTGAAGCATCTCGCGGCATACCGGACTCCGAATGGGTCTCAGTAGAGGCCTGCGAATCTGAAGTAACGGGTATCAGGGGCTCACTAAGTACTGGCGACTAGCTTAGGAGAAGCATCGTAGGCAGCTTTGGACCTAGGCTTTTAGCTTTGCGTTTTTTCAAAATGTCTGTAATCGGGTGGCTTACCGAAGACATATCTGGATAACTGAACCGAGTACCAAAATATTTAGAAGTGAAAATATACCAACGATGAATAGTTTGTGGTTTAAATAAGGCACAAAACTGACAGCGAGGTACTTCGTGGTCAGGGCCTAGGCAAGGTATACAGTACAAATGAAAATCTTTATGAGGTACTTGCTTTCCACAAGAAATACAATTACTGACTTTTACTGACATCAGTTTAGAGCAAGAAAAAGTTTCCCCAATGGGGTACTTTGCTTTAGTTGAAGACTTCGGTTCTGAAACTCGAAAATGAAAATTTCAGGAGTCGGCCAACAGGCACTTGCAAACTGCTTCTGCTTTGGGCACCGCACGGCAAGAAAGAGTGATGTAATGGCGTCGGCTGCATGCTTTATACTCCTGACTACCAGACGTCCTGAAAGATGAGACAGCAACCGAAGCAGGACCCAAGACTTTGATAATCAGGCCGACTGAGGGTTACTGCAAGCAGATAACCCAAATGTGATGACTGCAACAGTGAAACACGAAGAATATTCTCTGTGGACATTCCTATTGTTGGATATGCCTGGTCAGGTACATACCAAATCGGGCTCTGTACTTAATGATAGGTCTGATGAATGCTGAATACAGTGGAACAATGAACTTCTTTAGACCTAGATTCCATACTTGTGTTTATAAATTGCACAACAAAGAGTTATTTCCTTACTAATGTAGGCACATGATGGACAAAGGCTAGATTACAGTCGGTGTGTGTGTGTGTGTGTGTGTGTGTGTGTGTGCCCAAGTCCCTGACTACTGGATTAAGTCTTAGGGGTGTGTTGTCAATATGATAGTTTCCAGGGGTGGATGACTTCCTGAAGCATATTATTATGTACTTCTTGGCATTTAGTTTTAGTCTATGGAACCGACACCAGTTGTTTGTCTGCATCAGTCCTTCCTGGAGAAAGACAGATGTCCTTCTCTTCCATGTTATAGTATTCTCACATGTGGGATCCTCTGCCTCAGGCAACCCGAACGTCCGGCTCATACACCACAGCTTAAGCCTGGCTGCTGTAAGGTGTGTGGGATGTCACATGCAGGGCCATAAACTGTGGGGCATAAATGTGATGTCCGCACATGCAGACCTCAGAACTGAATGTCCAGTCGGACAACAGTCTAAGGGTAGCTGAATGATGCCATCCAGACAGGGGAAAAGCCCTTTTGGGGGGGAGGGAAGGTATACTGCAAGATGGAAGAGAAGGACATCTATGGTTATGGTAAGGTTTTACACAACTAATCTATGTCCATCTATTCTCATGCTGCAGTATTCTCACATCTGGGAGGGTACCACAGCTTATGCAGAAAAAAGGGTGGAGGAAGAGGTAGCTGTCTCCAGGAATCCATGGAGGATGGCTCTTGCGAATCCTGCCCCAGCTCTGGAGAGGTTATCCAATTTACAGTGTTTTGTGAAAATGTGTACAGAGGACCATGTGGCTGCCTCTAGGATAGTGGCTGGATCCAGCCCTTTGAGAAAGGCTCCTGATGAGGCCATAGCTCTAGTGGAGTAGGCACCAACTGTGTGATGTAACTCTTTACCATGGAAACAGTAAGAGAAGGATATAGTTTTTGCAGATCCAGGAGGATCTTGTCTGCTTGGACACACCTTTCCGCAGGACCCTGGGTGAAAGGATATGAAGAGTTGGTTGGACTTTCTGATGCCCTTAGTCTTATCCAGATAAAAAATCAGTTGCCTGTGATCATCTAGGGAATGGAGGACTCTCTCACTGTCATTCTATGGTGAAAGGAAGAAGGTGGGTAAATGGACAGAATGGTTAAGGGACAGTTCATTGACCACTTTGGGCATAAAGGAGGGGTTAGTATGAAGAGAAACCCTGTCCTTGTGAAAAATTGTATAAGGTGGAGTAGCCATGACTGCTTGTAGCTCAGAGACTCTTCTAGCTGAAATAAGGGCTACTAGAAAGACAGTTCTCCAGGTGCACATCTTTAAAGTAGCGGTAGGTTCAAAGGGGATAGTAGTAAGTTTCTCAAGTACAAAGTTCAGATCCCAAGGAGGAGTGATAGCTTTCCTTGGTGGTCTGATGTGGAGAATGCCCTTAAGAAAAAGTTTCACGTCCAATTCCTGTAATAGGGGTGGACTCATTGGTAAGTAGGCTGATATGGCTGACAAATAGACTTTCACCGAAGAGTATGAAAGTTTTGATTTTATGAGCTCACACACACAGGCCAGCACAAACCCGCGGTGGTGGTGCTGCGGTAGCGTTGTCGCCTCACAGTAAGATGCTGTCCGGTTCGATTCTCAGCTAGAGCGTCTTCTGCGTGGAGACATGCGTGAATGGGCGTACCTTCGTGGAAGGTTGTGCGTCAGGCCTGGCAAGCCGGTACATAAAAATCAACTGCCAATTATTAGCAGACCGGAGTTCCGCTGTGACGACCCCTAACCGGGAAAAGCTGAAAGACACAAACAAACACACATAGGCCAGCACTAGAGGTACAGCCACTTGTAAGGGGTCTAAGTTGCCTCTGAAGACACCAGCTGGAGAATCTTGTCCACTTAAATATATAGGATCTCCTAGTAGTAGGTTTCCGGGCCTTTTGCAGGACAGATAGTACACCCTCTGAGTAATGGTGTCTGAAAGGGATCAGAAGTTTATCACCCACAGGGTAAGGTTCAGAGATTGCAGATGAGGGTGAATGAGGGATCCCTTCTGCTGTGTGAGAAGGTCCACCTTGTGAGGCAACTTGCGGTGACTGCCCATGGCAAGAGATAGAAGAAGGGGGAACCAATGCTGCCTTGGCCAATAGGGGGTCACCAGCAAGACTTTTGGCCTGTCCAGCTGAATTTTTACCAGGACCTTCTGAATGAGAGGGGGGGGGGGGGCGAGCATACAGGAACAGCACCTTTCATGAGGCTGAGAAGGCATCCACCTTCCACGTTAGTGGTGATGGGACATTGGAGCAGAACAGACGTAGTTGTCTGTTCTGAGGGGAGCCAAACAGATCCATCTGTGGAGTGCCCCATTGGTGGACAATGTCTAAGAAAACATCTCTGTGCAACATTCATTCATGATTTAGAGACAATGATCTGCTGAGGGCATCTGCATGATAGTTGTCCTGTGATTGAATGAAGACCACCTGCAATGTTGCATTGTACTGAGTGGCCAAACTGCAAAGTAAATAGGATCTGGTCCCCCCCCCCCCCAGTTGTTGATGTGAAGCTATGTTATTTTGATTGAATAATTTGGCTGGTTTCTGTTTCTCTGCCTTAAATAGCCAGTGTTTTAAACCAGTTTGTACTTGTTTGCTCAAAGCTGTTCAAAGCTGCAGTGAAATGGGCCTTCTGCCATTGTTCTGTTGTAACACTGGAAAAAGATAAGTGCTTATTTTCAACTGTTTTCTGCACTTCTGTTTTACTGCATATCTGTTTAATCCGTGCAACAGTTTTTTTTTAGATCCCACCCACCTGCCAAGCCGCTGTTGTGGTCTTAGCTTAGTTGCCCGCCTCTAGTATAAAGTTGATACTGGACACACACCCCAGTCACATTACATCAGCTCATTCTACTGTTTATAGTGAGAACTTTGTAAACGCCAACTCCTTTAGCTTCTCAGCCTTGAATTATCTTATCTTCTGTTTCCTTACTTTCTACTAACAAAAAAAACTGAACCTCTTCCTACTTCATTTTGCTGCTTGTGCTTAGGAGTTCTACTGCATTTAGTTTGCAGTATTTATTACTGCTTGCTGGTAGCTTCATTAAATTGATGACAGTATTCTACTGAATTGCTGCTTTATTTGTGTTGTCTTTTACTGTTGTGATTGTGAGCTACTGTTTTAAAGCAGTCTACTGATCAACTATATTTCATTGCTATCTACTGCAATTCATTACTGTTTAACTGCATTTTCCCGCATTTGGTGGTGTTTAACTGTAGTTCTGTTCTTTTGACTGTAAGTGATTAATCTTTGCTTCATTATGAGGTTTTTTACTGCGTTCTTAACCTTAAAATTGAGTAGCATAGTCTAGATACAGGTCTGCTGCATCCACAGCTTCAGCTGCATGTTTCTTTTAACCCTTTTTGAGGTATTCAAGCTACAAATTTTCCCTTAGTAGCACTTGTGTTATCACCTAACAGTACTACACTTAGACCTTCTTCCCTTTACCCTCTTAGCTCTTTCTGGCCTCTCTCCCTCAGTTTCTGACAAATATGGACGGACAATTTCCTACATTTTTTCTAGACAGTCTGGTTGATATGGGCATACCGAGACAGTGCAGGAACTTCCTCATGTACACGGACAACCTTCTACTACTACCACCTAGGAACACAATTTGTGAGAGCTGAAATTACACCAAGCACCTAGTGTCATTGCTCTCTCCCCAAAAACCAGTATATCTGGCACTGAGAAGGTTGGCAACACGAACACCCACACTTACACAAAAGAACCCTACATATGCGGATGTCCTCAACAAAAGAATACCCAAACAAGAGAGACCTCCGAGGCAAATTAGCACATGAAATCCACTGCCCACCACACCACACATAGTTCACACACCTGTGTCGCACAGCCACTAAGGCCTAAACATAAATCCAACAGATTAGTCATGAGGACTCCATTGTGAGGCACACAGATATATCCCTCACCAGGCTGGATAAGGAGAAAGTCGTGGTTAGTTGTTTGTCGGGTGCCAGAATCCGCCATATCACCAATGCATGCAAGTCACTCACCAGGTACTGTTTATGACTCTGTCATAGTCAATGTTGGAGTGAATGACTTGAGACATACCTCCCTGGACTATATGAAAAAAGACATGATCGAGCTCGCTGAATACGTGTCCAAGGCAGGTATGTTCCTAGCCTTAAGCAGCATTCTACCATGACCCAAAATGATGCCTCAATACAAACCGAAAATTATTGACTTGGCCTAGTTTCTGGTGTCATTCCAAAGGGATCCAGTACCTGACAGCCTGGAATGACATGACTGACAAACCACGATGCTTTGCTATAGATGGCCTGCATCTGAATCCCTTGGGCTTCAGGCTCCGGGCAAAGGCACTTGCCTCCCCATAGAGCCTTTTTTAGTCAATGCCATGAGGTCAAAACTACCATCATGAAAATTTCATCAAAACGTAATTAAAGGTCATGCTGCTAAACATGGAGTCTAAACATGAAACTGCACTCATTGCAAGCATCCTTAACCCTGGAAGAAGCTGATGTTTGTGCAGTCACAGAAACCTGGTTCAAAGCTGCGGAGAGCACCCTATCCATACCAGGTTGCTCAACCTATCATTCATTCAGGCCCAAATACCAGAGTCAATGTTTTTCTGTGTCAGCTGCTGAAGCTTGCTGACTGACGTCGGGTCGTCAGTGCTATAAAGGAAGGCAGCTGACGCCATTACATCAGTTTTTCTTGCCCTAACCAGTCAGAGGCCCAAGTAAATATGGTAAAGAGGTCCTGGTGGCTAAAAGACACCGTTAGAAGCTTATGTCTCCCTAAAGAAAGAAGATACAAGGGGGATGGAGGGAGGAAAGAAGACACAAGGGGGATGGAGGGAGGAAACCAGGACTGCAACAGTGAATGCACTCGAACATCTACATTTATGCTAATTGTACACAACTGTACGATGTTTGTCGTGTTTCACTGTTGCAGTCATCACCTGTGGGAGGACTCCCAAAGCTGAGGAGAGGGGTGGTAGGATTAGTAAGAGACCTACGAATGGGTCAGCATGCCCTGCAGAACTGCAGAGGCAAACCCTGCCCTAGCCTTGGAAAACAGAGGTAAGTGGTAATGCTTGGTAAAGGTCCAGGTGGCAGCTTCCAGGATGTCTGGTGGGAACTCCTCTGAGGAATGCTGTGGAAGTGGAGGCTGCCCTAGTGGAATGGGTTCAAATAGACTTGGGGGGGGGGGTTCCCATGCAATCTGTAGCAGAAATGGATACAGTGTGATATCCATTTGGAAATTGTTTGTTTGGAAATGGGCTTCCTCTCTGCCCCTGGGGCAAAGCTGAAAAGTAGATGGTCTGTTTTCCTGAAGGGTTTAGTACGGTCCAGATAGTATCCAAGCTGTCTGTGCACGTCTAGTGAGTGCAAAAGTCTTTCCCCCTTGTTTTAATGGTTAGGAAAGAAGGTGAGTAGATGTATGGCCTGGTTGAGAGTTACATTAAATATCACCTTGGGCATAAAGGAGGGATTAGTCCTCAGGGAGACCTTGTCTGCATGGAAGATGATGAAGGGCTCAATGGCCATCAGTGCCTGAAGTTCTGAAACCCTTCTGGCTGAGGTGATAGCTAGGAGAAAAGCAGTCTTCCAGGAGCGGTATCTTAGTTCTGCTGAAGCAGAAGGTTCGAAGGGTGGTAAGGTTAGTTTTTCCAAAACATAATTCAGTTCACAGGCTGGAGTGGGTGGCCTTCTGGGAGGACTGATGTTAGAAGCCCCTCTAAGGAATTGTTTAATCAAAGGATGGGAGAACAGGGGCTGTTCTGTATCAGAATGAGCTGAAATGGCTTAGGCGCAGATTTTAATAAAGGAGAAGGAGAGGCCACTATTAAGTAGCTCCGCTAGGTAGTCCAGGATAAGAGGGATGGAAGTTTGTGAGGTATTGCCTCCTCTGGACTGGCTCCAGGAACAGAATCTTTTCCATTTTCTTGTGTACGATTTTCTGGTGCTGGGCCTTCTGTCCTCTGTAATAATGTCTAGCACCTGTTTGCTTAACAGGGGTCCCTTGTTTGCCTTTAGATTTTTAGCCATGCTGATAATTTGAGAGTCTGCAAGTCTGGGTGCAGCATCCCCCCCCCACCAGAGTCAAGAGATCAGGGGAAGCTGCCTTGGAGGTTGTAAGGTCAGCCTGTGCAGTAAGGGGTACCAATTACCAATGTTGTCTGGGCCAATCTGGAGCAATGAGGATGACCTTTGGTCTCTCTTCCCTTATTTTGATCAGTACCTTGGGAATAAAAGGCAGAGGAGGGAATGCGTACACAAAGAGGGTGTTCCAGGGGAAGGTCAAGGCATCCACTTTCCACGCTAGGTGGTGATGCTCCCTCGTACAGAATTTTTTCAGCTGATGGTTGAGATGTGAAGCAAAGAGATCCACATCCGGAGTCCCCCACGTCGGAGTGATCTGTAAAAAGATTTTTCTGTGGAGCTGCCATTCGTGGGGGTCCAGTACGTTCCTGCTTAAGTGGTCTGCCAGGTGCTGTTGATCCCTGGTAGGTATTGGGCTATTAGGTGTAAAACCATGGAAGAGGCTGTTAGCCAGCAGTTCATGGCTAGCCTGCACAGAGGGTAAGATTGGGTCCCTCCCTATTTGTTGATGTACCACATTACTGTGGTGTTGTCTGTTTTGAAAAGGAGAACTCCTGGCTTGAGATGGGGTTTGAAGGATGTCAGACCCTTTTATACTGCCATCATTTTCTTCTGGTTGATGTGTAAGGGAAGGTGCTGGGCATCCCAAAGACCTTGGGTGTACCTGCCTTCTAGGTGAGCGCCCCAAGCAACATCTGAGGCGTTGGTGATAATGGTCTGCCCAGTTGGGCGGCGGGTAAAGGAAAGACCATTGTTCTGGGCACAGGCCCATGCCCACCAGAGAAACCCGGCCCTTATACAGGGGATCAGAGGGAGAAAGGTGTCTAGAGGTTGAGAGTGCTGACACCAAAGGTTCTTTAAGTACCACTGAAGTTTTCTCATGTGAAGCCTGGCCAGAGGAATTAGAAGGATGTAAGATGCTATGTACCCCAAGGCTTGCAGGAACTCCTTCGCAGTGAGGTGACTTCTGGAATCCAGCTGGGTAAAATAGAGAGGCAGGAAGGCCATTTGGGATGCTGTGTCTAGCAGTGTCCCAAGCAAATGATCTTCCTGGAGGGTGTTTGCTTTGATTTCTTCTCGTTGATGGTGTACCCTAAGGAGGTTAGGAGGGTTTTAACAAAGAGGAGGTCCTTGAAAAGCTTTTCTTTGCAATCTGCCTGAATGAGGCAGTCATCCAGACAAGGGTAAATATGTATATATTTCTGTCTGCAAAAGGCTGTGGCCAGGGCTAAGCATTTGGTGAATACCATGGGAGCAGTAGATAAGCCAAAGGGTAGCGCAGAGAACTGAACGTGTTGTGAGCCTGCTCTGAAGCGAAGGAATTTCCAGCAGGACTCCCTTATGGGGATGTGGAGGTAGGCATCTTTTAGATCTAGGGTTACTAACCAGGCATTTATTTGTCAACATAGACAGCAGCTGCTGCAAAGTAAGCATTTTGAATTTGGGGACCACCAGGAAAGTGTTCAGAAGGG
The DNA here is from genome assembly GCF_019279795.1 of Protopterus annectens. Lineage (NCBI taxonomy): Eukaryota > Metazoa > Chordata > Ceratodontiformes > Protopteridae > Protopterus > Protopterus annectens. Next base: position 477,750,036 of record NC_056746.1, read on the forward strand.
AGAAATACAGGATGAGGCACAAAGTGCTCTCTTTTCTGGGAATAAATAATAGTCTGGATTAAAAGCCTTTGCTTGTTTGATCGGAGGGGACAGGTTCTACTGCCCCTTGGAATATGAGAGTTTGGACTTGTTTCAGTGCCTCTGCCCACTGATTTGGAGGCAAGTCTGGGTACCCTCTTGGAATTGGGAGTTCGCTGAAAGAGAATTTGTATCCCTGAAAAATGATCTTTAAGACCTATTGGTCCTTTGTTACAGAAAGCCAATTTTCTTTGCAAAGGGAGAGCCTTCTTCCTAGTTTTTGGTGAGTGAAACAAGGGGAGAGGGAGTCATTGAGAGTTTTTGCCATAGAGGGATGGCTTAGAAATCCCTGCCTTTGAGGTTGTTCCTTCAACCATGCATGTCTCCTAATGACAGATCCTGATACTGCTGCCCTGCTTGAGGCTTCTAGGGCATCATATGCACAGTGTAAGGAGTATTTGGCCACTTGACAAGTAGAGTGCAGTAAATCTGCTCTTTCGAATTGGCACAGTCAGAAAAGGATGAAATATTTTGTTTTAATAGTTCTAAAGTGTGTTGTTGATATTTTAACATGTGGAACTGACAGCTGAGTGCCCTGACAGCTAGGGTTGCAGAGGTGTATAATTTTTTACCCCAACTGTCCAAAGCTCTGGAGTCCTTGTAAGAAGGAATAGGAATCTTTGCAGAAAGTACAGTTGTGTACACATACCATAAATGTAGATGTTCGAGTGTATTCACTGTTGCAGTCATCACATTTGGGTTATCTGCCTGCAGGTACCCTCAGCCGGCCTGAATACCAGATGCTTCGGATTTCTGCGTCATATGCTGTCACTTCTTCCATGATGTCAGGTCGTCAGTGGTATAAAACATGCAGCAGACGCCATTACATCAGTTTTTCTTTCCCCATATGTCAGGTGCCCCCACAATAGGAAGTAATTATATGGTATGGTACACCCCCATCAAAAAGCAAAAGAAAAAAATAAATATACCAACAAGAAGGACAGGTAGAGCCAAGAAAAGTCAGGGGGCTGGAGGGAGGGTAACCAGGACTGCAACAGTGAATACACTCGAACATCTACATTTATGGTAAGTGTACACAAAGTACAGTTTTGTACCTACCATAAATGTAGATGTCCGAACTGGATAGCATCTGCAGTCATAACAACTGGGTTGTCCTGTCGTCAGGCAGCCCTTCAGTCGGCCGGATTCCAAAGTCCGGGTCCGGCTTCGGCTGATGTCGCACTTCACCCGACGTCATCTCTGTTGGTCTTCGGGTATAAAAGCATCAGCCGACGCCATTTTCCTCAGTGTTTCTTGCCCCAGATGCCAGTAGCCCTCTTGAAGGCTAAAATTTGGATAGATGCCAATGTTTCCAAAAGATAGAGGTAAACACAAAAATAAGCATGTATGTACATATATACAAACAAATACACCATAAAAGACTAGCGCCCCACCAGCTAGCTATTAGGAGGGTAAACACCCTAGGAGTACCACAGAGGGAAGGAGGGAGGTAATCCTGACTGCAGATGCTATCCAGTTCGGACATCTACATTTATGGTAGGTACAAAACTGTACTATGTCCTTCATGGATGCATCTGCAGTCATAACAACTGGGTAGAATACCATAGCCAACTAGGGAGGAGGATAAAAGTAGATTATGGTGTGTTTAGGATCCCTTGCAGTACAGCAGTGGCAAACCCTGCTCAGGATCTGGAATATAGAGGCAAATTATAATGCTTGGCAAATGTATGCACGGAGGTCCAAGTAGCCGCCTCAATAATGTCTTTGGTTGCCACTCCTCGTAAGAAGGCTGTGGTAGTGGCTGTTGCCCTTGTAGAATGAGGTCTTATGTTCTGTGGAATTGGTTTTCCATGGAAGGAGTAACAGAATCGTATGCAATTTCCTATCCATTTGGAGATTGTCTGTTTGGAAATAGCTTTTCCTTCCCTTCCTGTTGCATAGGCTACAAAAGTTGGTCAGTCTTTCTGCTATTTTTGTTCTGTCCAAGTAGTAGCGTAGCTGTCTATGTACATCCAAGGTATGCAGTATTCTTTCCCTCTGTTTTGTGGGTTGGGAAAGAAGGTAGGTAGGTGGATTGCCTGGTTTAAAGACACTCTGGATACCACCTTAGGCATAAATGTAGGATTAGTCCTCATGGACACTCTATCTTGGTGGAAGATTAGGAAGGGTTGCACTGCCATTAAGGCCTGTAGTTCTGAAACCCTCCTTGCTGAAGTAATTGCCAGTAGGAAAGCAGTTTTCCATGACAGGTGTTGTAGGTCTGCTGTTGCTGCTGGTTCAAAGGGTGATAGTGTCAACTTTTCTAGCACAAAGTTTAAGTCCCAAGCTGGTAATGGTGGTTTCCTTGGAGGTTTTACATTCTTGATTCCTCTGAGGAACTGCCTGAGCAAAGGGTGCGAAAAAACAGGTGGATCATAGCTGTATTCTGCTGAAATAGCTGATGCATGTATCTTGATGGAGCAGTAGGACAGGCCTGAATGAAGAAGTTCGGCCAGATACTCCAGAATGTTAGGCATATCTATGTTTGACACATCTTTTCCTCTTTCCGTACTCCAAATGACAAACCTTTTCCATTTTCCAGCATAGTTCCTTCTTGTTGAAGGTCTGCGTGCTTCAAGAATAATGTCTTTAACTCTTTGGGAAAGTTCTGGATTAGCTGCTGCTATGTGATGTTCCATGCAGTCAGTTGCAACGTTTTTAGGTTTGGATGTATGATGCTGTAGTTGTTCTGAGTTAACATCAAAGGCATCAGGGTATTGGCCACATATTGTTACGAGACATGCTCCTCAGCAGTGGGTACCAGTGTTGTCTTGGCCAGTTTGGAGCTATCAGGATTATCCTTGGACGTTCTTCCTTGATTTTTAGTAGTACTTTGTGTATCAAGGGAAGAGGTGGGAATGCATATGCTGTTAGGCCTTTCCAGCTGAAGGAGAGCGAATCCACTTTCCATGCTAGTGGGTGGAATGTCCTTGTGCAGAACTTTTGAGCTGGTGATTGAGAGGTGATGCGAATAGATCTATCTGAGGCATTCCCATTTCTTTGAGATGGTCTTGAAGATGTCCGGTGCAGCTTCCATTCGTGGGCATCCGATGTGGTTCTGCTTAATATGTCTGCTAGAGTATTTTCTTTTCCGGTACAAATATTGCCTGTAACTGGATGTTGTAGCTGAGTGCCAGGGTCCACAGCTCCAAAGTCATTCTGCATAGGGGTATGAATGAGTGCCTCCCTGTTTGTTGATGTACCACATGACTGTGGTGTTGTCTGTCCTTATCATCAACTGGCCCTCTTGGAGAAATGGTTTGAACTTTTGGATTGCCAGTTTTACTGCCAGCATTTCTTTTAGGTTGATGTGCAGGTGAAGTTGATCCTGTGTCCACAATCCTTGCACGCATTTGTCCAGCATGTGGGCCCCCCATCCTAGGTCTGAAGCGTCTGTTGTGATGGTCTGGCTTGCTTGACATCTGCGAAAGGGTAGGCCTGGGTTTGACTGACATGCCTGAGCCCACCATAGGAACTCCTGCTTTAAGCATGGAATTAGTGGGATTTCTGTTTCTAGGCTGTGTCTGTGTTGGGACCATAAATTCTTTAGGTACCACTGTAGTTTTCTCATATGTAGTCTGGCAAATGGGACCAAGATTATGCATGATGCCATGAAGCCCAAGGCCTGCAGTACTTTTCTTGCTGTTAACTTGTTCAGTTTTGTTAGTGCCAAGAAGTAAAGAGGGAGTTCTTTTTGTTTTTCTGTAGTCAGGAATGCCATTTGTTTTACTGTGTCCAATTCCGCCCAAGAATGTCCTTGTTTGGGATGGTATCAGCCTTGACTTTTGTAAATTGACTGTGTATCCCAGTGCTTGTAGCAAGTAAATGACCCTTTGTAAATCTGTTGTCAGCTTCCTTTTGTTGTCCCCCTGTAGCAGGCAGTCGTCCAGGTATGGGTAAATTTGAATTCCCTGTAGTCTGCAATGGGCGATTACTGATGCCAGGCATTTTGTGAATACTCTGGGCGCAGTACATAAGCCAAAGGGCAATGCTGAGAATTGATAGTGCTCTGATCCTGCAAGAAATCTGAGGTATCTTCTGCAGATTGGTCGAATGGGGACGTGCAGGTATGCCTCCTTGAGATCTAGAGTTACCAGCCAAGACTCCTTGCCCAGCATGGGAAGAAGTTGCTGTAGGGTCAGCATTTTGAATTTTGGGACAATGATGTATGTATTTAAGGTGGACAGGTCGAGAATTGGTCTCCAACTTTTTTCCTTTCTTGGAACTAGGAATAGTCTGGAGTAGAACCCCTTTCCTTGCTCTGCTGTTGGCACTCTTTCCACAGCTTTCATGTTTGCTAACTCCATTATCTGTTTTAGTGCCTCTGTTTTTTGATTTGGAGGTAGATTTGGCATTCCTCTTTTGACTGGTAAAGTGTGGAAGTGAAACCGGTAACCTTGATCTATGGTTTGTAAAATCCACTTGTCTTTTGTTATGTAGTGCCAGTTCTTTGAAAATAAGGTTAACTTTCCGCCTAGAGGAGCTGCTATTTGTTCCCTGGTAGGGGGATTTAGGGTTAAGTCACTGTGGTTGTGCTGATGTAGTGGCAGTGGTTGTGTCTGTGCCTCTGTTGTTACCTTGCCACTGTCGTCCTCTGTAGGCACCTCCTCTGGATTGGTTTCTGCCTCTGGAACGTCTATTCCTGCCCCTTTGAAATTTTGTGGAGTCAGGAAAGGACCAATTTTGGCAGGCCAGTTCCTGCTAAACCTTGGGGTTGAACCTGCAAGAAATCTTTAACCGCTTGAACAGATTTTGCCTTTTCTTCCATTTTCTTCATAACCTGCTGGGCAGGTGTACCAAACAAACTTGTCTTATCCATAGGAGCATCTAGCAACTTAGCTTTAACATGATCCGGTAAAGCTTGCTCCTTTAGCCATGCATGCCTTCTTATCACTGTGCCAGTCATGGCTGATCTAAATGAAGCCTCCAGTGCATCATAGCCACATTTTAAGGAATGGTTGCTAACCTGTTGTATGTTATTTACCATTTCTAATACATATTTCTTATCAAGAGATTCATCAGTGGTTAGTTTTTAGTTAACTGATCAAGCATAAACTCTTGGTATTGTATCATGTGAAACTGACAGTTTAAAGCTCTAGCTGAGAGAGTAGCTGAAGTGTAGACCTTTTTACCCCATCTGTCTAATGACCTTGCTTCCCTTTCAGAAGGAATAGGGTTTTTAGCTATGGTCGCGGCTACTGCCTTGGGACCCTGGGATATAGTTTCGGGGTCTGCAAGTGGGGCCTTGTAAAGGTGGTGATGAGTATCTGGCACCCTGTAAAATCTGTCTGGTTTGGCAGGGGCTGGGGGTAAAGAATCTGGTGCGGAGCAGACATCATTGAAAGCATCATCCACCACAGAGAGAACAGGAGGTATAGCTAAGGGCCTGTGCTGTGGGAGGTGCAGAAAGGTCCTAAGTCTTTTTCTGGAGCCTGAAAAATCCTGTTGCTGCCAGTGGAACTGCTCTCGCATGGCATGTAAGGTTTCCCCAAAGGAGAATTCTTCTGGTGGGGAAGCAGCTGGAATGGATTCTTCAGCATCAGAATCTTCAAAATTGGAGAAAGGAGCCTCTGGCTGGTCAGTTATGTCTGATTCGTCAGCAGAATCATCAGAGGACACTGGCTCAGGGGGCTCTGCCCTAGGTCTCTTCTCTGGGGGCTGAGAGGCCCTGTCTGGGTGAGATTGAGATCCTCTAATTAGTGAAATTAAATCTTCTGCCAAAGTAAGCATTTGAGAACTAGAAGAGGGCCTGGTTGTGGGGGGTTTAACAGGCACTGTCTTAGTAGTCTTGGCTGCTTTAGCCCTGGCGAAGGCCTTAATGGACATGGCTGCTGGAGGCCTAGCAGCACCACGTGCTGGGGTAGAGACATCCAAGGGAATGGTGTCTGATAAGTCAGTGGCAACCACCGTAGTGGATAAAATTTCTGAGGCCGATTCAAGAGTGGTAGCAGGGGCCTCAGTTGTAGAGATAGGTTCAGCTGTACTTTGATCAGTTTTCTCGGTTTCGGCCGAAACCGAGACACTCGCGGTTTGCTTAACCATGGTTTCGGCCGAAACCGCGGACCGCGAGTGTCGGTCTTTATCTTTGCGTTTTTTGGCAGATTGGGCAGTCGGAGGATCCGACGGCATAATGTATGCAAAATCAGAACCGAAAAACTGTTCTGCAAACTCCGACCGACGCCTAAGCGTTCGTCGGTTGAAAGAAGCACAGGCCGAACAGGCTGCTACGCTGGGCCTAAACAAGGCAGACAATAAGAGTGGAAATCTTTATGAGGTATTTGTTTCCCACAGGTTAAACAATTATTAACTTTTTCTGACATCGGCTGAGGCAAGAAAGAGTCCCCAACGGGGTACTTAGCTTTAGAAGTCTTCAAGTAGTATTCGTAGAAGTAATCTCTGGATCCGACCGACCGGCACTTGCGAACAGCTTCTGCTTCGGGCGCCACGCGGCAAGAAAGACTGAGGAAAATGGCGTCGGCTGATGCTTTTATACCCGAAGACCAACAGAGATGACGTCGGGTGAAGTGCGACATCAGCCGAAGCCGGACCCGGACTTTGGAATCCGGCCGACTGAAGGGCTGCCTGACGACAGGACAACCCAGTTGTTATGACTGCAGATGCATCCATGAAGGACATCTGTACTATGTTCTTTGTGTTTCACTGTTGCAGTCATCACATTTGGGTTGATTCCCAAAGCTAAGGAAGGGAGAAGGAAGTTAAAGAGCATTAGGGCCAGCTATTAAGACCTGCAAGACTGCAGTGGCAAATCCAGCTCTGGATTTAGAAAAGATAAGAATGTGGTAATGCTTGGTGAAGGTATGTTCTGAGCCCCAGGTAGCAGCTTCTAGGATGTCCCTGGTAGGGACGCCTCTGAGAAATGCCGCAGAGGTAGATGCAGCCCTGGTGGAATGTGATCTTATCCCCTGTGGGGTAGGTTTTCCATGGTGCTTGTAGCAGGAATTAATGCAATGGGCTATCCATTTGGAAATGGTTTGCTTTGAAATGGCCTTCCCCTCTGCCCCTGCAGCAAAGCCAACTAGCAGCTGTTCAGATTTTCTGAGAGGCTTAGTCCTGTCCAAATAGAATCAAAGTTGTCTGTGCACGTTCAGAGAGTGCAGTATTCATTCCACTTTGTTTTGTGGATTAGGCAAAAAAGTAGGCAAATGAATGAACTGATTTAGGGCCATACTAGACACGACCTTGGGCATAAAGGAAGGATTAGTCCTGAGGGAAACCCTGTATGCATGGAACTGCCATGAGGGCCTATAATTCAGACACTCTTCTTGCTGAAGTGATGGCTAGAAGGAAGGCTGTTTTCCAAGAAAGGAATTTCAACTCTGCTGTTGCAGCTGGTTTAAAGGGGGGAAGAGTGAGCTTTTCCAATACAAAGTTAAGGTCCCAGGCTGGAGTGGGAGCTCTCCTGGGGGAGGGTCTTACATTTTTGGCCCCTCTACGGAATTGTTTTAACAAGGGGTGAGAGAAGAGGGGTTGCTCAGTATTATAATGTGCTGAAATGGCAGAGACGTGAATTTTAATTGACGAGAAGGATAGGCCCTTTTGGAACATTTCTGTTAAGTACTCTAGAATATGAGGTAAGCTGGGCACCGTTGTGCCCATCCTGAGCCTGGCTCCAGGAACAGTATCTTTTCCACTTTTCAGCACAGGATTTTCTAATACTAGGCCCCCTTGCCTCCAGAAAGACGTTCAGCACCTGCTTACTGAGGAATACTAGAGGAGAGCTTAAGGAATTAGCCAGGCTGCAAGGTTCAGGGTTTAAAGCTGAGGGTGCAGAATCTGGCCTGCCTGCTGAGACAGCAGGGAAGGGATCTGAGGCAGGTGCCATGGTTGTAGCAGTGTCATACTGCGCGCAAGAGGGGGTACCAGTGCTGGCGTGGCCAGACTGGTGCAATCAGTGTTGTCCTTGGGCTTGTCCTGTTTGATCTTTAGTAGAACCTTTAAGAGGGGAGGCAGAGGGGGAAAGGCATAAACAGAGAGGCTTTCCCAGGTAAAGGACAGGGCATCCACTTTCCAAGCTTGACTGTGGGGAGTTCTTGTGCAGAATTTGTTCAATTGGTAGTTCTGAGGGGAGGCAAACAGGTCTACCTCTGGAGTCTCCCATTTGTTCCTCAAGAGGTTGAATATTTTGGGTTCTAGTTTCCATTCGTGTGGATCCATGAGATTTCTGCTTAAGTCGTCTGCCAGTGAATTTAGTTTGCCTGGCAGGAATTGTGCTTGTAGGTGTACTTGGTAGCTCAAGGCTGTGTTCCACAGAGTTATGGCTAGTCTGCAGAGAGGGTAAGAGTGGGTTCACCCCTGCTTGTTTATGTACCACATAACTGTGGTGTTGCCTGTCTTTACCAATAGTTGTCCTGGAAGAATACCGTCTTTGAAGGCTGTCAGAGCATTCTGTACAGCTAACATTTCTTTTTGATTGATATGCAGGTGCATCTGTCTCAGGTTCCATTTGCCCTGAATACACTACCCTGCCATGTGATCCCCCCATGCATAGTCTGATGCGTCTGTTGTTAGGGTTTGAGCAGCAGGGGGTAGAGTGAAAGGGAGTCCCTTGTTGTGATAGCAGGCCTCTGCCCACCAAAGGAACTCTGTCTTCATACAAGGAATGATAGAAATCATTGTTACCAGGTCCTGAGAATGTTGACACCATAGGCTTTTTAGACACTGTTGGAGTTTCCTCATATGCAGTCTTGCATATGGAATTAGTAGAATGCAAGAGGCCATGAACCCCAGAGCTTGCAGTATTTTCCTTGCATATAGCTGGGGTTTTGTGGCCAACAGTTTGAAGTAGGTTGTCAAATAAACATGTTTCTCCGGAGTAAGGAATGCCATCTGGGAAGTTGTGTTCAAGCTTGCTCCCAGGAATACAATCTGTTGGCAGGGTATTAGGTGAGATTTCTTTTCGTTGATGATGTACCCCATTGAGGTAAGAAGTTTCTTTACGAATGCCAGGTGTTGTAATAGCACGTCCTGTCTTTTTGCCAGAATCAGACAATCATCCAAGTATGGGTAAATTTGAATATTTCTCTGCCTGCAAAATGCAATGGCTGGAGCTAGACACTTTGCAAACACCCTGGGCGCAGTAGATAAGCCAAAGGGAAGTGCTGAGAACTGAAAGTGCATGGAGTCCGCCCTGAAATGCAGGTATTGTCTGCAGGATCCTGTTATAGGGATGTGCAGCTAAGCTTCCGTTCAGTCTAGGGTTGCCAGCCAGGGATCCTTGGCTAGCCTAGGAAGAAGCTGTTGAAGAATTGGCATTTTGAATTTTGGAACCACCAGAAAGGTGCTGAGAATAGAGAGGTCCAGGATAGGACACCAGTTGTTGTCTTTTCTGGGTACCAGAAAAAGTCTTGAATAAAAACCTTGCCCCCTTTGTTCTGCTGGGACAGGTTGAATAGCCCTGATACTGAGAAGAGAGAAAACCTGCTGTTGGGCCACTGCCCAGTGACTTGGGGGTAGGTCTGGCCAACCATTTGGGGTTGGTAGTGTGTGGAAGTGGAATCTGTATCCTTGGGAAAAGTACAGTTGTGTACACTTAACATAAATGTAGATGTTCGAGTGTATTCACTGTTGCAGTCATTACATTTGGGTAATCCTGCTGGCAGGTTGCCCTCAGTCGGCCTGAATTCCAAAGTCTTGGGTCCTGCGTCAGCTGCTGTCGCCCCTTCCCTGACGTCAGGTCGTCAGGGGTATAAAAGAAGCGGCCGAAGCCATTTTCTTCAGTTTTTCTTGCTCCAGATGTCAGGTGCCCCTTAAAAGGGTAGCCAAATGTTATATATATATATAAAACAGCAAATGCACCAATATAAATTTTACCTTCATCTATAAACAAATACACCACATAGGTTGTATAAATCAGAGAAGGAAAGATAGGATCCACAGAAAAAGGGGGATGGTGGGTGGGTAACATGGACTGCAACAGTGAATACACTCGAACATCTACATTTATGGTAAATGTACACAACTGTACTATGTTCTTCATGTCTCACTGTTGCAGTCATTACATTTGGGTAGAGTCCCAAAGCTACGGTTGGGAGGCTGGAGCTAAACAGCATTAGGAGTGGCTATGAGTCTCTGCAGAACTGCAGTGGCAAAGCCTGCTCTGGATTTAGAGTAGAATGGCAGATGGTAATGCTTTGTAAAGGTGTGCACTGAACTCCAAATAGTGAAGTGGCTGCAGCTCTGGTGGAATGTGGCCTAATGCCCTTAGGCACTGGCTTGCCATGGTGTGAATAGCATAAACGAATGCAGTGGCCTATCCACTTTGAGATAGTCTGCTTTGAGATAGCCTTTCCTTGTGATCCTGCAGCATATGCCACTAGTAATTGCTCTGTCTTCCTGAAAGCTTTGGTCCTGTCCAAGTAGAATTTAAGCTGTCTGTGTACGTCCAAAGAGAGCAGAATTCTCTCCCCCTTGTTCTGCGGATTTGGATAAAAAGTTGGCAGATGCATAGTTTGGTTAAGAGCAACACTGGACACCACTTTAGGCATAAATGTTGGGTTTATTCTCAGAGAGACCCTGTCTGGATAAAAAAAATGATAAAAGGCTCCACAGCCATGAACGCCTGTAGCTCTGAAACTCGTCTTGCAGAAGTAATTGCTAGGAGCAGAGCTGTATTCCAAGATAAAAACTTTATATCAACAGTAGCAGCTGGCTCAAAAGGAGGCAAGGTGAGCTTTTCCAAGACATGGTTGAGGTCCCATGCAGGTATTGGTGATCTCCTTGGAGGCCTTAAATTTTTGGCTCCTCTGAGGTACTGCTTTAATAAAGGGTGAGAAAAAAGTGGTGGCTCTGTATTGTAATGAGCCGAAATGTCAGAGGCATGAATTTTAATTGATGAAAAGGATAGGCCTTTGTCCAGCATCTAAGTTAAGTATTGCAAAATCTGAGGAATATTTGGTACAGTTCTATCAGTTCCTTGTGTCTGGTTCCAAGCACAGAATCTCTTCCATTTTCCAGCATAAGACTTTCTTGTACTACGCCTTCTGGCTTCCAGAATGACATCCATCACAGCTTTGCTGAGAGGTGTTTTTTGTATGACTACATTATCCACCATGCTGCCAGGTTTAATGTCCTGAGTTGGCTGTGCAGGATCTGATTGTTTTTCTGGGACAGTAGACTAGGTAATTGAGGTAAGGTCCAAGCTGAGTACAGAGACAAGGTCCTTAGGACTGGATACCAGTACTGGCGGGGCCAGTCTGGGGCAATCAGTATCATCTTTGGTTTCTCCTGTCTGACCTTTAGGAGTACCTTGGGGAGGAGAGGCAGTGGAGGGAAGGCATATACTGACAGTTTTTTCCAGCTGAAAGATAGGGCATCCACTTTCCATGCTTGTCTGTGATAAATCTTTTTAGTTGGTAGTTGTGAGGGGAAGCAAATAGATCTATGTCCGGGCATCCCCATTTCCTTGTTATCATGTTGAAAACTTGTGGATCCAGCTGCCACTCGTGGGGATCCATGAGGTTTCTGCTTAGTTCGTCTGCCAGAGTATTTTCTTTTCCTGGCAGGAATTGTGGCTGCAAATGTACTTGGTAAGTCAAAGCTGTGTCCCACAATGTCACAGCTAGTCTGCAAAGGGGGTAAGAATGTGTGCTCTCCTGCTTGTTTATATACCACATGATTGTGGTGTTGTCTGTCTTTATCAGCAGTTGTCCCGGATGAAGTAGGCCCTTGAAGGCTGTCAGGGCATTTTGAACAGCTAGCATCTCTTTTTGATTGATATGTAGATGCATTTGGTTTGAGGTCCATGTGCCCTGAATGCATCTTTCTGCCAAGTGGGCCCCCCAGGCATAATCTGATGCATCCGTTGTTAGTGTCTGCCTGGCTGGGGATAATGTGAATGGCTGTCCCTTGTTCTGGTGACAAGCCTTTGCCCACCATCGAAACTCCTGTTGCAGGCAGGGAATGAGAGTAATCATTGCTTCCAGGCTGTGGCAATGTTGAGTCCAAACACTTTTTAGGTAACATTGAAGTTTCCTCATATGCAGTCTTGCATATGGAATTAGTGGGATGCAGGATGCCATGAAGCCAAAAGTCTGCAGAATTTTTCTTGCAGATAACTGGGCCTTTGTTGCCAACATTGTGAAATAGGTAGTCACTTGCCTTTGTTTGTCTGGCGTGAGATAAACCACCTGGGTAGTTGTATTCAAGCTTGCACCCAGGAATGTTATATCTTGAGAGAGTACTAGTTTTGATTTATTTTCGTTGACTGTGTACCCTAGGCATGTTAGTAGTCTTTTCACAAACGCCAGATGTTGAAGAAGAATGTCCTTGTTCTCTGCTTGAATTAGACAGTAGTCCAAGTAAGGGTATATTTGTATTCCTCTTTGTCTGCAGAATGCAATTACTGGTGCCAGGCACTTTGCTAAGACCCTAGGTGCAGTAGATAAGCCAAATGGCAGTGCAGAGAATTGGTAATGTGTTGAACCAGCCTTGAATCTGAGGTGTCTTCTGCACGATTGTCTGACTGGAACATGCAGGTATGCCTCTTTTAGGTCTAAAGTCACAAGCCAAGCATTGTTGCCCAGCATGGGCAGAAGCTGCTGCAAAGTCAACATTTTGAATTTTGGAATATCCAGGAATGTGTTCAGAATAGATAGGTCCAGTATTGGCCTCCAGGCCTTGTCCTTTCTGGGTTCCAAGAACAGTCTTGAGTAAAATCCTTGTCCCTGCTCTTGCTCTGGTATTTGCTGAATGGCCCCCATGTCCACGAGGGATGAAATTTGTTTTTGTGCCTCTGCCCATTGATTTTTTGGCAGATCTGGCCAGCCGTTTGCCTTTGGCAGAGTATGGAAATGGAATTTGTAGCCTTGTGACACTATATTTAGAACCCATTTGTCCTGGGTTATAATGTGCCAATTTTGAGCAAAAAGTGCTAATTTTCCCCCTAAGGGTGCTGCCAGAAGATAAGTGCTTGGTGCAGGCAGGGGAAAGTCATTGGGACTGCTTTCTGTATGTTTGTGCTTTATCTTCTCCAGCTTTGGAGGTAGAAGCACCCCATTGTTTTGACCTATAAGAACCTTGCACCTGGGATCTGCCCCTTGGGCATTCTGGATCTGCCCCTTTGAGGTCTGACACAGGAAAGGACAATTTTTTTGTAGGCCAGTGTCTACTAAACCTAGGTGGTTGTACTTGTAAAAACCCTTTAACAGTTTGCATAGATTTAGCTTTGTCTTCCGTTTTCTTTAACACCTCTTCTGCCTTAGCACCAAACAAAAGTATCATGCTGTAAAGGTGCATCTAGTAACTTAACCTTAACATGATCAGGCAGATTTTGTTCCTTTAACCAAGCATGCCTCCTAATTACAGAACCCGTAACTGCGGCCCTGCAGGAGGCCTCTAAAGTATCAATACCACATTGCAACGTATGCTTTCCAGCTTGTTCAGCTACATGCAATAAAGCCTGCATTTCCTTGTTTTCAGCACATTCAGAATTTAACATCATTTTGTGTTTAAGCAATCCCATGAGATGTTGCTGATACTTGAGCATATGAAACTGACAGTTTAAGGCCCTTATAGCCAAAGTTGCAGATGTGTAAACCTTTTTCCCCATCTATCCAGTGCCCTTGAATCCCTGTCAGAGAGGGTTGGGTTTTTTGCTGTAGAGGCCTCAACTCCCTTGGGACCCTGAGAAATAGTTTCTGGGTCAGCAGCAGGGTTTTTAAAAAGAAATTTGTGTGAGTCAGGAACCCTGTAATATCTGCATCTGTCAGGCTTAACAGGAGCTGGAGGTAAGGAGTCAGGGGTCAAACTAGACTCCAAAAACACACCTACAATGTCTAACACAGGGGGAATGGCTAGAGGCCTGTGCTTGGGAAGTAAAAGGAAATCCCTGAGCCTCTTTTTTGATTGTGAAAAATCTTGGCTTTTCCAGTGAAAATGCTCCCTCATGGTATGCAAGGTTTCCCCAAAGGAATAATCATCACGAGGGTATGCTGAAGGGATAGATTCTTCAGCATTAGAATCCTCATAGGGGGGTAAAGAATATCCCTAATCAGAAGAAGAATCAGAAGAAATAGAAACCTGATCTGAAGATTCATAGTCAGTCTCTTGCCTAGGCCTCTTATCAGGAGGGGGATGGGAACCCCTGATCAAGGTAATCAGGTCTTCGGCCATCTTGATCATTTGTTTTTTGGGCATAGAGGGCTGTGCACGTGGCTCTTGAGTTTGTTTCTTTGCTTTAGAAGCTGCTTTAGTCTTTGTCTTTGAAGATGAAGTTGTTTTAATGTAAAGATGTTGTGGTCTGAATACACCCTCAGAAGCCGGTACCTGCTCAGCGGCTCTGGACCCATCTGAGGGATTAGCATCTGAGTATCCAGCGGCATGGCCAACTCCACGTGGGAGTCAGTAGCGGCCTGCGACTCTAAAGTAGCGAGTGTCAGGGGCTGCGAAAGCGCCTCACTGAGAACCAGTGAACCGGCGAGTGGCTTAGGAGAAGCTTCGTCGATTTTGGACCTCGGTTGTTTTTTTTTTATCCTTTTCTTTATCCTTTTCTTTGCGTTTTTTGTAAACTCCGGCAGTCGGATGGCTATCAGATGATGTTTTAGGATAATTAAACCTGCTACCAAATACTTTAAAGCAAAAGAATTCCGACGCTTAATAGTGCATTGGTTAAATCTAGCACAAAACCAACAACCAGAAACATTGTGATCAGGGCCTAGGCAAGGAATACAGTAAGAATGAAAATCCTTATGCGGTATTTGCTTTCCACAAGTAATACAATTATTAACTTTTTCTGACATCGGTCTGGAGCAAGAAAAAAGTTTCCCCAACGGGGTACTTAGCTTTAATGAAGACTTTGGTTCTGAAAGTCAAACATGAACATTTCAGGAGTCGGCCGAACCGGCACTTCGGAACTGCTTCTGCTTCGGGCACCGCGCAGCAAGAAAGACAGAAGAAAATGGCGTCAGCCGCTTCTTTTTTACCCCTGATGACGTGACGTCAGGGAAGGGGCGACAGCAGCCGATGCAGGACCCAAGACTTTGGAATTCACGCCGGCTGAGGGCAACCTGCCAGGAGGATTACCCAAATGTAATGACTACAACAGTGAAACACGAAGAACATCTATGTTCAAAACCCATTTGTCCTGGGTAATGAGTTCCCAGTTTTTTGCATGCAGGGCTAGCTTTCCTCCTAAGGGAGCAGGTAGCTGCGCAGGGCTTGGAAGATTTAAGGTTATGTCATTGTACCATTTTACTTAGCGGGGTGGCTTACTACTCCCTTCTTTGAAAGTGGGAGCCCCCCACTGCTTAGATCTGTGCGTAGCCTGAGACTGTAGCCTAGATGGTCTGCTGTTCCTGGGTTTGGACTGAGAAGGCCTGGAAGGGACTGGAAAGGACCAGTTCTTTGAAGGCCAATGCCTACTGAATATGGGAGGCTGTACTTGTAGGAAATCTTTAACAGTTTGCATAGATTTAGCTTTTTCCTCCATCCTTTTGAGGATGACTTCTGCTTTGTTGCCAAAAAGGCTGTCTTGGTTTAAGGGAGCATCCAGTAATTTAGCTTTAACATGATCTGGCAAGTTTTGTTCCTTAAGCCAAGCATGCCTTCTAAGTACAGACCCTGTACCAGCAGCCCTGCAAGATGCTTCTAAAGCATCAAAACCATACTGCAAAGTAGGTTTACCAACTTGTTCTGCAGAATGCATTAAATCCTGCAATTCTTTGTGCTGAGCGCAGTCAGGAATCAACATCATTTTCTGTTTAAGTAGACCCATAATATGCTGCTGATACTTTAACATATGAAACTGGCAATTTAAAGCCCTAATGGCCAAAGTAGCAGAAGTGTACACCTTCTTACCCTATCTGTCTAAGCCTCTAGAATCTCTATCAGAAGGGGTAGGACTTTCGGCAGCAGTAGCCTTAATATCTTTTGGTCCTTGGGAAATGGTCTCTGGATCTGCAGAAGAATTCTTGAAGAGGAACTTGTAAGAGCCAGGTACTCTGTAGTACCCGTCAGGTTTTCTGGGAGCTGGAGGTAAAGTGTCTGGGGTAAGGCTAGATTCCAAGAAAGCATTATCTACAATGTCCAGAACAGGAGGAATAGTTATAAGGCCTGTGTTGAGGCAGGAGTAAGAATTCCCTAAGTCTCTTTTTGGGCACCGAGTAATCCTGGCTTTCTCAGTGGAAATGCTCCCTAAGAGTATGCAAGGTTTGACCGAAAGAAAAATCTTCTGTAGGGGAAGCAGAGGGAATGGAATCCTCTGCATCAGAATCCTTGTAAGTAGATAAGGGCAAATCCTGGTAGTCAGAAGGAGCAGAAATATCAGATTCCTGATCAGAAGAATCAGAAAGAAAATCAGCTCTAGGTCTCTTAGAGGGGGAAGGCTGGCTTCCCCTAATTAAGGTAATAAGGTCTTCAGCCATTCTAAGCATTTGTTTTTGAGGCATATGGGCTTGAGCCTACGGTTTGGTCATCTGTTTTCTAGGCATAGTGCGAGTTTTTGGCCTGAGGAATTCAGAACTTCTGGATGGAAATGATGGTGTCGGTTTAATATGAATGTCTGTAGGCCTGAATATACCCTCAGAAGCAGGTGCCTGCACAGCAGCTCCGGACTCATCCAAGGTAGAGACATCCGCAGGTTCCATAATCAAAGAAGCATCTCGCAGCATACCGGACTCCGAATGGGTCTCAGTAGAGGCCTGTGAATCTGAAGTAGCGGGTATTAGGGGCTGTGACAGTGCTTCACTGAGTACCTGTGGACTGGCGACTAGCTTAACGGAAGCTTCGTCGGCAGTTTTGGACCTATGTGGTCTGTCTCTGCCTTTATCCTTACGTTTTTTTCCGGAAGATCGGTAGTCGGATGGCTTAACGAGGCCATTTCAGAGTATGGAGATCAAGTACAAAAGTAATTGGCAAAAATAGCCCGACGACCAATAGTTCGGGCATTGAAAAAGGCACAAAACCGACAGCGAGGAATGTTGTGGTCTGGGCCTAAACAGGGGATGTAGTAAGAATGAAAATCTCTATGAGGTATTTGCTTTCCAAGGCAAGACAATTGTTAACTTTTACTGACATTGGTTTAGAGCAAGAAAAAGGATCCCCAACGGAGTACTTATCTTTTTTGAAGACTTCGGGTCTGAAACTCGAAAACGAAAATTTCAGGAGACTGACGACCAGCACTTGCGAACTGCTTCTGCTTCGGGCACCGCACGGCAAGAAAGACTGATGTAATGGCATCGGCTGCATGTTTTATACCCCTGACGACCTGACGCCATGGAAGAAGCGACAGCATCCGACGCAGAAATCCGAAGACTCTGGTATTCAGGCCGGCTGAGGGCTACTTGCAGGCAAATAACCCAAATGTGATGACTAACAGTGAAACATGAAGAACATCTAGCCTTAGCTCATTTTGGTCCCTGTGTAATGACCTCTGGGTCTGCAGTAGGATTTCTGTACAGGTATTTGTGAGTGTCCGGTACTCTAATACTGGTAAGGTTTTCTGGGAGCAGGTGGGAGGGTATCAGGAGCTAAGCTGGATCCATGGAAGACATCATTCACCACCTCTATGACTGGAGGGATGGCCAAGGGTCTGTGCCGGGGCAGGTCTAGAAACTCTCTTAGTCTTTTCTTAGACTGAGGGAAGTCCTGGAATTCCCAGTGGAAATGTTTCCTGAGGGTGTGAAGGGTTTTCCCAAAGGAAAGATCTTCTGGTGGGGAGGCAGAAGGAATGGAATCCTCTGCATCTAAATCCTCATAAGTAGTCAGATGTTGTTGTTCCTCTTCAAAATCTGAATAATCTGATTCCTCAGAATCCTGTTCTGTCAGTATTTCAGGAGAAAGGCCTCTTTTCCTTTTAGAAGTTGTGGCCTGACTACCCCTGATAAGGGTGATAAGATCCTCAGCCATTTTAAGCATTTGAGCTTGGGGTGGTGGAGCAGTAGTAAAGTGGTGGCTAGAGGTAGTTTTCCCAGCTGGGAGTTTATCTTTTCCTGGGACCCCACAGCTGTTGGGTCCTGTAAGGTATCACCCAGTTCTTTAAGGAGGTCTCTCTGAAGATGGGTGAAATGGCATAAGTAATTCAGCGATCACATGGCAAAGGTGGGAATGACCTTGCTTCTAGGCCTAAGAGCATCCATCAGTCAGAGAAAAACGGTTGGATGAAAAGACGTTGGTTTCTGTCTAGATTCCGTAGTGCAGAAAACCTCCTCAGAAGCCGGTGCCTGCATTGCGGCTCTGGACCCAACCAAGGCAAAGACAACCAAAGGCTCGGAATATGAAGATTTCCGTGGCATTCCAGACTTCAAAAGGGTTTCAATAGAGGCCTGCGAAGGTATCAAATCGGGCATCAGGGGCTGTGAAGGCGCCTCACTGAATTCCAGAGAACTGATGACCTGCTTAGTGGTAGAAAGTCATCGGAAGACTTGGCTTTGTGTGGTCTGTCTCTATCTTTAGACTTGTGTTTTTTTGGAATGTCTACAGATTATTGGCTGATGGATGCCATTTCAGAATGCAAAGACAGAAGACAAAAATACCTGGCTAGAATATGAGCTCTACGACGAATGGTTCTCGCATTAAAGAGGGCACAGAACCGGCAGCTGGGGACGTTGTGGTCTCGGCCTAAACAAGTGACTCAGTATGAATGGAAGTCTCGTGTGAAATTTGCTTTCCACAGGTGAGACAATTGTTAACTTTTTCGGACATCGGTTAGTGCAAGAAAAAAGGATCCCCAACGGTGTACTTAGGTTTAGATGTTTTCAGCTGTAATTCAAACTCTGGTAGGGACCGACCGGCACACTTGCAAACTGCTTCTGCTACGGGCTCCATGGCAAAAAAGACGGATGTAATGGCGTCGGCTGTCTTCCTTTATAGCACTGACGACCTGACGTCAGTCAGCAAGTGACAGCAGCCGAAGTAGGAAAACACTGACTCTGGTATTCTGGCCGGCCGAGGGCTACCACAGCAGGGATAACCCACAGGTGATGACTGCAACAGTGAAACACGAAGAACATCCACTGCAGCATCCCTACAGTGTCACCCTTGGTACGATTTGACCACAAAGCACTCGCTTTCAAAGTCACCATCTCCCCCGACCCTCCCTAGCTAAGGTGAAACAAAAAACTTTTCCAAAGCTGATTATAACCTCCTAAGGGAAGGTATAAACAGCTTCACAGCTCCCTCCCCCTCCATAGGAACTGGCACATACATCCAAACCTACACCAAAGTACTATATGAGCATTTATACAGCTGCATGGAATCGGAAATACCAGACAGAACAAAATCCTCCTCCTCAAAGAATCGTAAACCTGTCTGGTGGACATCTACAATAAATAAACTCTACAACAAAAGGAAAAAATTGCCGTACAAGACCAAGAAGGAGCAGGTGCCTAACTGGAAGCAATCTCTCCTTACCCTGAACAAGCAAATAAGAGCACTAGTGAAATCCTCCAAAGCAAACTTCGAGTACAAACTGGTCACATCTACTAAAGACAATCATAAGGCCTTCTTCACATATGTCTGCAATCTCAAGGGAAGCACCCAGATCTGCTCAGAACTGGTGGTCAAGGAAACCACATACACAAACACTGTAGATACAGCCAACCAGCTGGCAGACAGTTTCTTTGAAAACTTCGCTCTGCTGCCCCCATCAGTAAAACAGGACAGCCCCAGTATCTGCCCCCTCCCCTTATCTCTAGGTAGCAAGTCATCACTGCCCTCTCAAAAGGCAAAAAATACAGCCTCATGGGACCCGATAAAATCCCAGGCTGCATCCTACACAAACTCAGGCAGGAACTTGCGGCACCATTAGGCAACCTATTCAACCAAAGCCAGAGTACCAGCTTCGTTCCAGCTGAGTGGAGGACACTGTCATCCCTTTGTACAGAGGTGGAGCGTCCAGCGATCCAGGAAATTATAGACCCATCACCCTAAGTAACCTGATCTGCAACAAGGCCATGGAGTGGATTATCATGGACCTCATTAACAAGGGCAGTGGCAACCTCCAGACACTTGATCCCACAGAGTCTGGTTTCCTCAAGGGGAGGTCATGCCTGTTAAATTTGGTCGACTTCTTTGAGACACTCACCAAGGCCACAGACAAGGGGGAAGACAATGCACACCCCCTACCTTGACCTGGCCAAAGCCTTCTCAGGTGTAATAGATAAACTCTCTCAACTAGGCATCAATCCATATGTTACCAGATGGGTAGCAAACTAACTCACTGATCAAACCCTAGTCAAAATAGGGGAAGCCACCTTAAGCAGAAGACCCATAACAAGCGGTGTACCCCAGGGATTGGTCTGGGGTCTCTGCTGTTTGGGATATACTTCTTGGAGGTGCAGATCAAATCTAGTGGGCTATGGCTGACCAGGTTTGTAGATGACTGCAAGCTGGGTGCTGTTATCAATTCCCCTATTGATGTAGACGTCCTCCAAGAGGTCTCACCCAAACAAATGACTGGTGCCAGAAATATGGCCTCAAACTGAATGCCAAAAAATGTATCATCATCCCTTTTGGGTAGAGTGATGTCCCCACAAATTATTACATTATAATAAAGTCCTAAGTCTCCCTCTACTCAGTCTCCTACAGACTCTTCAGAGGTGGCATACAAAGCAATCTCAAATCCCACCCTGATGGGACTGTTGCATATCCCAAAGTCAAGCTACACTCGAGTAACCCAAACACGGGAGCTCAACCTGGTCTGTGACATCAATAGGACTTGTTGGTGGGACAGATTTGTGTCCCAGAGACTCCCCCCTTTTGTGGAATAAACTCCCTCTCCACGTAAAACAGAGTACCTCAATAACCCTTTTTAAGCGCAACCTGGATAACTGGATGAGGAACAGAAAATACACACCTGGGATTCCACCTGCATCTCCAGTGGACAGTGGCATAGGGTGCTGATTTGTTAAAACATGGGCTAAATTCTTGGCTAGGCTTGTAAGGGCCTCAGCCAATAGCCTAGTAACTTCCTATGACCCTACGAGTGGTAGAAAAGTTTTTACAGCTAGGAGAAGAACCATCAATTCCCTCATAATGAGGTGTTTTTTCTGGAGGAAGGGCTCTCATTCAGCTTGTACCTTGAGACCGTTCATAGTGGCCCCTCCACCCCAGATCCGAGGCATCTCTGTACATGAATTGGACTGCCTTGGTGGGCTGTAGAGGGAGACCTGGACTCTGCAATATTTGCTGGATCCACCACCTTAACTCTTTTTTCAGGCAGGGCAGGAAGGGCACCTGAAAATCCAGAGGGTGACTGTGTTGGGACTAGACATTCTTCAAGTACTGTTTTTGTGGAGCTTTTCTCCCTGGGCCTCCGCTGAAAATAGACTCACACCCAGATGGCCTACTCCAGTTAACAAATGTAAAATAAAATAAAGTAAAGTAACACTGGAACTTCCTCATGTGCAAACTGGCAATGGCAACATGGGAAGGGCTGGTTAGAGAAGTGACCTTTTCTAGTGGGAGGAAGGCCTTCATTAAATCTGTTCTTATTCTGCAACCCAAGAAGATCTGGTCTTGAATTGGAGTGAGGGAGGATTTTTGTAGGTTCAGTCTAAATCCCATACTTCATAGGAGATAAACAGTGAATTGCAGGTGTGCCTGAAGGGTACTTGCCTCTTCTGCCTGGATGAGGAGATCATCCAGATATGGGAAGATCTGTATGCCTTTTGTTCTGCAGAAGACTACTGCTGGGGCTAGGCACTGTGTGAAAAGCTTTGATGTTGTAGACAAGCCAAAGGGCAAGAAGGTAAATTGATAGTGTGAGGATGTCACACCAAATCGTAAAAATCTCTGGAAGTCCAGGTGGATGGGCATATGGAGGCAAGCCTCCTTCAGGTCCAAGGTGGCCACGAAGGTCCCAGGTGTCAAAAGTAGAAGAAGGGTTTGCCGGGATAACATGTGAAGGAAGGTACATGCAGGAAGGGGTTTAATAAGGACAGGTCCAGTTCTGGCCTCCAAGGGCCTTCCTTTTTTGGGACCAGGAAGAGTCTGGAGTAAAACCCTTGACCCTCTTTGTCCTGGTGGAACCCTCTCTATGGTGCCTTGTGATAGTAAGCCCTGAATGACCTGGGGTATCAGGTGGATTTGTTTTTTTGGAGGGAGGGGTATGCCTTTTGCTGATAGGGTACTTTATGACCTGGCAGGAAAACCTTTTTCCACTATTGCTAGGACCCAGCAGTCTGAGGTGATTTGTTGCCACAGGGGAAGACAGTGAGAGCGGCGGGCAGAAAGTGGGAGATGGTGGAGGGTATTTAGGCAGTTACGCAATGTTTGGTCTGTCTGGAAAGGGCTGCCTGGGTGTGGATTTAGAGGAAGTAGTTCTGGGGGATGAGGGTTTTCTGGTCCCTTTCCTATGCTTAGAAGAAAAAGTAGAAGGAGCAGGTGCCCTTCTAACAAAGCTTGGTTTTGCTGGGTAGTTTCTGTAGAATTTAGGAACAGGGGATACCAGAAGATGCTTCAAGTCCTGCAGTGACAAGTTTTTCTTACAGGTTTTTGAAAAGTTCTGCAGACTGTTTACCAAAGAGGAACTTGTTGTCCAGGGGGGCATCCAGGTTCTTCTCCTTGAAGTCATCTAGCAGAGGTTGAAGTCTGAACCAGGAATACCTGCATAACACAGAGGCAGAGGCAGATGCAGCTGACCTGGTTGAGGCTTCAACAGCATTGCAGCTGCATTTTATGGGATGTCTGGCTACTTGTGCTGCTAAAGAAAGTTTTGAGGCAATTTGAGGCTTTGTAGGACAGTCAGGCATAGAGGAGAGCAGAGCAGAGGCCTGGGAAACTAGATCAACAGCAAACTTTACCACGTGTCTGGTGATTGATGGGCCTAAAGGCCAGAGTCGAGGAAGTGTAGATCTTTTTCCACAACCTGTCCTTCACCTCACTATCCTTACCGGATGGCAGTATGGAACAGGATGGAATCTGCCTAGATTGCTTGTCTGGTGCCACAGCAATCACAGCTGGGTCTGCCATGGGAGGTTTGATGAGATATTTGTAATCATCAGGAACTTTGTAGAACCTGTCTGGCCTTTTTGGGGCTAGAGGTTGAGATTCTGGGGTCTTGGAGGCAGAGGCAAAGGCCTCCAAGTAAGCAGGAATCACTGGAGGAATGGCAGAGGGAGAAGGGGACTCCATCTGTAGCAGCTCAAAGCATATTTTCCGTGTATCAGTCATTTGGGTGGAGTCCCACTTGAAATTTTCTCTCATTTTGGAGATAAGTCTTCCCAAAAGCAATGTCTTCTGGTGGGGAGTCTACTTCCAAGAAATCTTCATCCTGGGAACAGTATTCCAGGGGAGAGGCCAGCTAAGAAGTGTAAGTAAGAAACTCATCAGAAGAAGAGGAAGAAGAGTCTTCCTCCCAAGTCTGAGGAGGTAGGACGGCGCTAGCAGAGGCAGGCCTGGGACTTAAGGTAGACAGGGCAAGAGTTTGTGAGGCAGAAGGCCTCAAGGCCATAAAGGCCTGAACAAATGAGTGGGAGAATGCTTGCCAGTCAGGCTGGTCTTCCACTTGGGCAGATAAATGCATGTTTTTTTTATGCTTTCTCTTGAGAGGAGGAGTCTTTTGAATAGTCTGACAGGCTGAGGGCCTGGTGTCAGACATCAGACCAGGGGTCGAAGCATTCTCTTCAGAAACTAAAGGCAGCCGTGCAGGTGAGCCCCCCCCCCCCCCGACATCAGCAGAGGTTGACGTTGCAGAACCCTTCGCGGACGTGCAGACCGGAGAAATAAGGACATTGTCTGACATGGCACCCGCCAAAATCTCCAGTTCTTTCAAACGTTCCTCAGCCCCTAGACCAGTAGCTGGCAGGATGTCCAAACCCAAAGGCACAGTATCAGGCCTACAGACCTTGGTCTTCTTTTTAGGCAGCTCCACCTCAATGGTCAGTTCAGGTTCCATACGAAGAGCCAGTCATTTTAGATGCTGGTTCTCTATGAACAATTTAAGGGCTGGCACATGGTTGTGCAAGGTTTTAGGGACAAACAACTGACGGATTTTTACACGACATATTGTCGTAAGACAGCCCTAAGCTAACCAAGCAAAGGTCACGTGTATCTTTGTGCAGAATCTGCAGAGCGCACTTACATTTTCCCTTTCAAGATGACATCGGTTAACAGCAGATAAACAGCAACCTAAGCTAAGCCAAAAATAAAGAAGATTCTCCACATTTAGTCGGCTAGACATCACCGACATTGGTCTTGACTTTAGAGAAGTAAATGCCAAAAAGGAGCGGTTCCAGGACCAATCCCTGAAGGACTCAGCCTGTGACTGGCTTCTTTGTAGAGGTGGACTCCCCAAGTCTAACTTTATGGGTTCTGTCTGTGGGCCAGCTGGCTAGCCACTGGGTGACATAAGGGTTTATACCAACACTCTTAAGTTTGTGTACAATGCCTGAGTGGGGGATTGTGTCAAATGCCTTAGCCAGATCAAGGTAGGTAGTGTGAACCATTCTGCCCTCATCCATTGCTTTGGTGACCTTCTCAAAGAAGTCCACCAGTTTGAGTAGGCATGACCTACCCTTGATGAAACCAAATTGGGCTGGATCCAGTGTCTGGAGGCTTCCCATGTCATTACTGATCAGCCTTGAGGTATGTTTATTTCTGATGTAAATCGAAACACCTCCAACTTTAGTCCCCATCTGTGTAGCAGCTCATCTAAATATGTGGAAGACGTTATAACCTTGCACTGTCTGTGTGCTCTTTGAGGCTTTAAACCATGTCTCAGCATTCTCTTGGGTGAAGAAAGCTTCTAGGGTGTGGGAGGTTTTCTGTTTAGACTCCTAGCATTGAGCAGTAATATTATGTTGCTGAAGTGAGGGACAGGTTGTAAAAGAATACAGAGCACGATACAAGTAAAAAGCAAGAAACAGCTCCATCACAAAGACCATACAATTTTCCTTTATTCTGGTACCTCGGCCATTTGCCTTCTGGAAATCCAGAAAGTTGTTTTCCAGGACAGAAATTTCATGTCACAACTAGCTGCCAGTTCAAAAGGGCCCGGTGTCAATGCCTGAAGGATTAGAGTAAGGTCCCATGGGGGAGAAGGATCACTAATTGGGGGCCTTAACAAGAACCCACCCTTCATAAAGGATTTACACATTCTGAACTTGAACAAGGAACATGTTTGACTTGCTGCGTGAAAATTAGAAATAAGAAGTTATGTACTCACCGTAACGTTCCATCTGAGTAGGTAAACTTCATTTGGCATATCGGATCCGAGCCAGCAGTTTCCAACAGCTGAGATCCGAGCTCCAAGCTCCTCCCCCTACCCATAATCCCCTGCCATCCCTACCTGACCTCAGATAGAGTTTGCCTAATGCAGGACCTGCACCAAATAGCCAGTCTATGGTCTGACCTCGATACAATCAGATGACAATCAGATGACAATAAGAGTAATATAAACATCCGACGGTCAGGGGGAAGGAGGGGGGGACAGTTGCTGCCAAATTAAGTTTACCTACTCAGATGGAACGTTATGGCGAGTACATAACTTCTTAATCTGAAGTAGTTAACTTCATTTGTGCATCAACCTATGGTATGGGAGGTCCTCATGGAAGGATGTTCCGGAGCACTGCAGAGCCAAAGGATGCTCTCCCTCTGGAGACCAGGTCCAACTTATAATGATTTATAAAGGTATGAGATGAAGCCCAAGTGGCTGCCGAACAAATTTCATCCAATGAGACTCTAGAACGAAAGGCAGCAGAGGTGGAAACTGACCTAGTAGAATGGGCGTGGACTCCTTGGGGTGCGGGCCGGCCAGAACTTTCATATGCTAGTAGAATACACTGTGAAATCCATCTGGACAGTGTGACTTTAGAAACTGATTTTCCAAAATTAGTTTTAGCAAAGGAAAGAAACAGCTGGTCTGATTGCCTATGACCAGCTGTTCTGTGTAAGCAGAAACGTAGTTGTCTATGAACATCCAATGAGTGCAATTTATATTCGCCTTTGTTTTGGTAATTGGGAAAGAAGACAGGTAAGTTAATAGTTTGATTGATATTTGATTCGGAAGCAATCTTAGGAAGAAAGGAGGGATTGGTCCTGAGGGATACTCTGTCTTTGTGAAAAGTCAAATACGGTGGCTTGGCGGAAAGGGTATGTAGTTCAGAAACCCTTCCGGCCGAAGTGATAGTGACGAGAAAGGCTGTTTTCCAGGATAATAGTTTAAGATCCACTGAAGCTGCAGGCTCAAAGGGAGGAGCTGTCAAAGCCTGGAGCACAAGCGCTAAATCCCAAGGAGGGACTACGTCCTTCACCGGGGGTCTTAGTAGGAAGGTACCCTTCAAAAAGGCTTTGCACAATCTGGTTGAGATCAAAGGGCCTAGGTTACTCCCCACGTGATAATGTGAAATTGCTGCCAGCTGAACTCTGACCGTGGAAGAGCTGGCTCCTTGTTCAAAAAGTCCTGACAAAAAGTCTAACACCGTGGGCAATGGAGCCGTAAAGGGGTCTAAGTTTTGTTGCTCCACCCAAACAGAAAAACGTTTCCATTTGCTATCATAAAGTCTTCTAGTAGACGGCTTGTGGGCCGCCACTAAGATAGCTTTGACCGGAGAAGAGATACCGGGAGTCCTAGCTAGGAGTGGAACTGGAGCAAGCAAGCTGTGAGCTTCAGATTGTCCAGATTCGGGATCGAAAGGTCTAACGGGTGCGAGATCAGATCCGGGATGGGATC
Organism: Protopterus annectens; assembly: GCF_019279795.1. NCBI lineage: Eukaryota > Metazoa > Chordata > Ceratodontiformes > Protopteridae > Protopterus > Protopterus annectens. The sequence goes on from NC_056746.1 coordinate 477,776,740, forward strand.
TAGAATCCAGGGAGGATTCACTAGATGAGACCATAGATAAGGGAACCAAGCCTGACGAGGCCAGAATGGGGCAATGAGGATTATTCTGCTCCCCAGCCGACTGGCTTTCTGTAAGAACTTCAGCATTAGAGGAAGAGGAGGATAAGCATAAAGGAGACCGGGTGGCCAAGCATGTGCCAGAGCGTCTCGGGGGGATTCCCCGGGTGGGGGAATTAGAGCGAAGTAGTTGTTGCACTTCGTGTTTGAGGGAGAAGCGAAAAGATCGCAACAAGGTTGACCCCATTTGGAGAATATTTGTTTCGCTACTTCGGGATTCAGAGACCACTCGTACGGCAAGAGAATTGTGCGACTCACGTCTGTCCGCTAGGATGTTGGACCGTCCCAGAATGTGCATCGCTATGAGAAAGTGGTTGGTGGAGATCGCCCATTCCCACACTCTCATGGCCTCTCGGCAAAGTGGATACGACCTGGTTCCCCCTTGTTTGTTGATATACCAGACTACCGACATGTTGTCCGTCTGGACCGCAATAGTCCCCACGGGAAGAAGGCTCTGGAGTGCTTGCAACGCCAACAGCACCGCCCTCATCTCTAGGACACTGATATGCAGCGAGGTCTCAGTGTGGTCCCACATGCCTTGGACTGGCCTGCCTAGACAATGCCCCCCCCCACCCAAGATGAGAGGCGTCCGTGGTCACAGTGGTTAGGGGATGGGACATAGCAAAGGGCCGACCTTTGAGGAGGTCCGGGGACTGGAGCCACCACAGGAGGGCCTTCCTGCAAACCCTGCTGAGGCGAATGGGATGGTTTAGAGGGTAATGCAGGAAGGACCATTGGACTTGGGAGGGTCCACTGCAGGACCCTCATGTTCAAACGCGCCATGGGCAGCAGGTTGATGGCAGCTGCCATCGACCCTAGGGCCCTCAGGACCAAAGCTGCTGAAGGAGATGGGGACTGAACAATGGCCCGCACATGGAGTCTCAGGGTTCGAATCCGGTCCGAAGTCAAGAAGGCTAGGAGCCGGCATGTATCCAATCTGGCCCCGATGAAGTCTATGATTTGGGTCGGCAGGAGGGAAGATTTCTCTACATTGATTGTGATCCCCAGCCGGGGAGCTTGACAGAGGAAAGAGTCCCTGGCCGCGCAGAGTAGATGCCTTGTGGGGGCGGTCAGGAGCCAGTCATCCAGGTAGGGGAAGACCTGAATTCCCTGGAGTGTCAGGTGGGCCGCTATCACTGACAAAACCTTGGTAAACACCCTGGGGGCTGTGGTGAGACCAAAGGGGAGGACCCTGAATTGGTAATGACTGGCTCCTAGCCGGAAGCAAAGGAACCTCCTGGAGCGTCTGTCCATCAAGATGTGGTAGTAGGCATCCTTGAGGTCTATAGAGCACATCCAGTCGTTCTCCTGCAAGAGGGGGAGAATGGATTGAAGTGTGACCATCCGGAACATTTCTTTGGTTACTAACAGGTTCAAGAGGGATAGATCGAGGATTGGCCTTAAGTCCCCCATCTTTTTTGGCACCAAGAGGAACCTGGAGTAAAAGCCCGATCCAAACTGGTCTGGGGGGACGTGCTGAATGGCTCTTTTTTCTAGCAGCTGCTGGATTTCTGCAGCTGTGGCCTCCCTCTGATCGGGGAGGGATCTGGGATTGCGAGGGGGATGAAGAAACAGGATTTGGTAACCTCTGGATATGATACAAAGCACCCAGCGATCTGTCATGATGGGCTGCCAGGTGCCTCGAAAAACGCCCCCCAACTGCCTCCAGAGTGGAGCAGTCGGGTAACCCCTTCAGGGTTGCCTAGTGGGCCGATCCAAGAACGATTCTCTGGACCCAAAACTCCTCGGACCCCCTCTGCCCCTAGGGCGGCGTCCACCCTGTCCTCCTCTGCCTTGGAAGGACTGGGTGTCCGGAGCGTCACGGGACTGTTGCGACTTCCGGAACCACATATTCTTCTGTCCCTTTTGGTTCTTGGAGAAAGACCTCTGGGGAGCAGAGAAGCGGACTCTGACGGCAGACGTCTTCCCGTCCTTCTCGATCTGGACTAACGTTTCGCGTACGGTTTTGCCAAAGAGGGCAGAACCATTGAATGGGGCATTAGCGAACAACGCCTTAAGGGTTCTGCGAAATCACAGTGGCGGAGCCACGCCTGTCGCCTCATGACGACGCCCGCTCCGCTAGCTCTAGCGGCTCCTTCCGTAGCATGGGATAGTAGCCACATAGAGGTATTAGAAATAGACCTAAGTGGCCATTCGGGTAGAGTACACTTGCTTGTCCTCCGCCGACATGGACTCCGGGGGCGACCCAGCATACTCTTTAATAAGGTCTCGCTGGAGCCATATGACATGTGCCATGTAGTTCAGTGACCTTACCGAGAAGGTAGCTGAACTGAAGACTCGCTTCCCAAGGCGGTCCATCGCCCGAGACTCCTTGCTAGGAGGATGGACCGAGGGACTTTCTTGGGCCAGTTCCCTCTTGGTGGCTGCCGCCACCAACATGGCATCTACCGGGGATCCCTTACTCCAGTGCACTCTGTCGGAGGGGGGACTAAGTATCCTATCAGGTCTCTTCGGGACGGGCTCCACAGTGTCCGGCTCCTTCCACGCCCTGGTAGTGATCAGGTCTACCAGGAGGTCGGCTGGAGGGGACACCCAAGAGGTAGACGGGCCTGCTTCAAACGCCTCCAGGAACACAGACTCATCCGAGGTAGGCTTTGGGGTGGACCACCCTCCCCTTATTCTGAGCATCTCCATGATGTCTCCATAGGAGACGTCTTTGGGGGGTAATCTTGGGGAGCCTTCCCCTTCCTCCAAATCTGTGTCCTCGGTCAAGGACTCAGGGGAGTCCAAGTGCCTCCTTTTGCACTTGCGCTTGTGAGGGACCTCCTCGGGGGGGGCTGTCCGAGGAGGCCTCACCAGGCTCATCATGTCCCAACAAGGGAACTACCTGGGACGTTAGAGCAGGCTGTCCCTGGGGCCGGGTGATAGAAGTCAGAGCCAACTGAGAGGGAGTGCGAGGTGGAGCCGTAGCTGTGGCCGGGGGCCTGGAATCCCTCGACAGAGCCCTCTCCACCACGTCGAAAGCCGAAGGAGAGCTGCTCTCTCTGGGATCCGAGAGCAAACCCTCCCTCGGATCCGACAAGCGGATCGGGGTCGGCGCCAACGCTATCGGATCCGACGGGCCAGTATGCTCCGACCTGGACGGAGCCGAAGGCACACTGACACCCTCTGATCCAAAGCTCAGCTCTCGGCTCCGAGAGCTCGGATCCGCCGAAAAGGGACCCGACAGACTCAAGGGCGCTGTCGGCACCGAAGTACCCAAAACTATCGGTGCCGACACCCCCCCCCCGGCTCCAACGCCACTCAGCTCCGAGGACTCCAAACCCGGTAAGCGGGTTGGAGAAGGAGCTATCTGGGCGAAAAAGGGGGTCGAGCACCCCCCCGGAGGGGGGGGGGTGCAGGAGCACTCCCATCTGCAGTTGGGCCTGGAGTAATCTTCTCATCATCCGGTCCAAATCTGCGTCCGTTAAGCTTTTGGTGGACCTGGATGAGGCCACCGAGGCGGGACGGGATTGCCGCCTCGATGACCTCGAGGGAGACTGGGCCTCCTCCTCCTCCGGTCCCGGTGAGAAGCAAGGTGACCGGAGCCGGGAAGAAGAAGGCTCGGAGATCTTGGAGGGAGAAGCCCGCTTAGCTGGCAGGGCCGATGAAGAGGCCTCGGCCCGCCGCTTGTGGTGCTTCTCCCTGCACTTCTCTTTTCTGGCTTCCCTATCCTCCTGGCCTGAAGTGGGAGGTTGAGTCCCGGCCAGGGGAAGGGAAGCAGTCGTGGGTACTGTCGCAGCTGCGGCAGGCACCACGGGGGGACCGGAGGTCAGAGCGGAGTCTGGGGGCAGAAGTCCCGCCAGAATCAACTTCGACCTCTGGTCCTTAAGTGCCCTGGGGTTGAACACCGCACAAATAGTGCAACCAGAGGAGAGGTCTTCAACCCCAAGGCACAAAACGCACCGAGTGTGGCCATCCGCTGGGGATAGCTTATGGCTACACTCAGTACATTTAGAAAAGAATGTCTTTGGGGCCTCAGACATTATAGTAAGAAAGACACACACACTAGGCCCCAAGCACACACAGACACACACCCTAATGCTCTCACGAGGGGGGGGGGCTAAAATTAAAATTAAAATTTGTAGCGAAGAAAACTACAAGGGGAAGCTAAACACACACACAACACTTTTTGACAGGAAAGTAAAGAAAAAGACAAAATTTTCCTCACAAAGTCTTGATTAAAAAATCCCAACGTCTGGAACTCAAAGATCAAGCTGCTGGCTTCAACCGCGGCAAACTAGATCTGAGGTCAGGTAGGGATGGCAGGGGATTATGGGTAGGGGAGGAGCTTGGAGCTCGGATCTCAGCTGTTGGAAACTGCCGGCTCAGATCCGATATGGATCCGAAGACCCATAGGTTGATGCACAAATGAAGTTAACTACTTCAGATCAGTGGTTAACTGTAACTTAATAGTGTAGAAGCTAGCACCCTCATCGAAAAGGGTACTGAGAATCAGAAACGCATCTGAAAGAGGTGCTGAGAAGGGGGTCAGTGTTCCTGTTTGTACCCAAACAACAAACCTCTTCCACTTGCTATTGTAAACTTTCTTGGTGGAAGCCTTTTGTGATACAAAAATAATTTTTTGGACCAGGGACTGAAGCCTGGACTGTCTCATCAAGGTTGGAGTGGAGAAACCAAGCAATTTCAGGGTTTGAAGCTTTGGGTGTTGAATCTCTGACAGGTGAGAAAGGAGGTCCTGAGTGGGCTCCGGTATTCAATTAGGACATTTCAGATGAGACCAGCAGAAGGGGAACTGTACTTGTTGAGGTCAGAAATGGGGCAATTAGGATGACTGAACTCTTCAACCTACTTGCCTTTTAAAGAAATCTGGGGATGAGTAGGACAGAAGGGTAAGCATACAGGAGACCATGGGGGCCAATCATGGGCTAGAGCATCCCTCGGGGACTCCCCCACAGGAGGGATCAGAGCAAAGAGCTTGCTGCATTTGTTGTTGATGGGAGAGGCAAAGAGGTCGCAGCAAATTTGAACCCCAACTGCTGAAGATCATGTTCGCTACCAATTGGTTGAGGGACCACTTGTGCGGAATCAAGAGTGATCTACTGAGTCTATCCGCCAGATCGCTGGTTTCCCCAGGATATGCACTGCAATTAGAAGGTGGTCTGAAAATATGGCCCACTCGCGCACACTCTCATGGCCTCCCTGGACAGGGGATAAGAATAGGTTCCTCCTTGCTTGTTGATGTACCAGACAACTGACATGTTTTCTGTGTGTACTGCAACAGTCCCCAAAGGGAGAGCATCCTGAAAGATTTGCAACAGTAGGAGGACAGCTCTCATCTCTAGAACACCAATATGCTACTTGTTCTTGCTGAGGCGACCACATGCCTTGGACCATCTTTCCATTGTAATGCCCCCCCCCCAACCCAAACTGGGAAGCATCTGTGGTCACGGTGGCTATCAGGGGATTATTCAGAAACAGTCTGCTGAGAATAACATTGTCTGACTGAATCCACCAACTGACATGACACCTGCAGATGGGAGTTAGTTTGATGGGAAGGACACAAGGGCTGAAAAAGGATGGCCCATTAACTGGCCAGTGTCCACTGCAGAACCTGCATGAAAAACCTGACTACGGGAGCTAACAGGATGGTTGCAGACATGGACCCCAGGATTTGCAGGATCAGCCCGAGCTGTGGGGGCTTGTAGTCCTAACAGTTGTTGTAATGGATTTCTGAAAATGGCTATTCGGTGTAGATGAAGAGAAGCTATCTGATCCCTTGTGTTGAGTTGTGCACCTATGAACTCTAGATTCTGAACCAGAGTAAGGTTGGAATTGCTCATGTTTATAGTGATGCCCAGGGAGTCTGCTAAATGGAGTAAGCAGTCCCTGGCTCGGATTAGTCAATGCCTCGTAGGAGCGGTTAGGAGCCAATCATCTAAATATGGAAACACTTGGAATCCCTTGAGCCTCAGGTGAGCGGCTACCACTGATATGCATTTGGTGAACACAAGGGGGACTATGGTGAGTCCAAAGGCCAGTGCTCTGAAATGGTAGTGACTGGCTCCCAGCCAGAAACGGAGGTATCTCCTGGAGTGCATGTCTATTTTGAAGTGATACATGCCCTTGAGATCTATGGAGCACATCCAGTCATCCTTGTGCAACAGTGGCAGAATAGACTGAACCGTAACCATTCAGAACCTTGGCTTTTTTACATATTCATTTAACTTGCTGAGATCCAGAATGGGTCTTGGTTCTCTCGTCTTTTCCAGCACTAAAAAGAAGTGGAAGTAGGTTACGGAATCATCTGCTTGGTTGGGACCTCCTGAATGACTCCTTTTTGGAACAGCTGTTGAATTTCCTGTGCTGCCTGTTCCAATTGACTGGGCGGTACATTGAGAAGGCTTTTAGATTTTGGAGGTAGAAGTGAAAAGCGAATATAATAACCTCTGGATATCACACTTGGCACCCAATGGTTTTGAGTCAGTTGGGTCCAGGCTTCAAGGTGCAAAGCTAATCGTCCCCAGACTGCCTCCACAGATGGACAGTCAGGCAATGTTTTAGTAACGCTGATGGGGCTTATAGGGAGTAGGTTCCCTAAAGCCTTGGTTCTGCAGATCCCCTCTGCCCCTGGGGTGGCGTCACCCATTAAATCCTCCTCTGCCTCTAAAGAAGTGTTCTGCACACGGGTCCTGGAATGGCCCTTGGGACTTGCAGAACTACGTTTTCTTACCTCCATGCTGGTTCCTGGAGAAGGACCTCTAAGGGATAGAAAACTTGATTCCAACAGCAGAAACAGTCTTTCCATCTTTCCCGCTGTGAGTAAGAGTGTCTCTAACCGAAGGCCCAAAAAGAGAAAAGCCATCATAAGAGGCATTAACAAACAATGTCTTAAAGGGCTCCACAAAATCACACAGCCTCATCCAGGCATGCCTCCTTAGGGAAAGACCTGAACCGGCTGCTCCCAAGGTGCTTTCCATGGTGTGGGAGATTAACCTCATTGAGGAGTTAGTGATAGATGAAAGAGCAGTCAGCTTGGGAGAAACTTTCTTAAATTCATCCACAGGCATGGACTCAGAGGGAAGCTGAAAGTTCTTTGATCAGGTCCCTCTGAAGCCAGGTGTAATGAGCCAGATAGTTTAATGACCTCAGAGCAAAAGTTGCTGAGGTGTAAACGCGCCTCCCAATTCTGACCAACACTTTAGACTCCTTGTTTGGCAGATGGACATTGCCAGTTTCCTTTGCTAGCTCTTTTTTGGTGGCTGCCACCATTACAACAGCATTGACTACAGGACCCTTACACTCAGGTTTCTAGTACCCACTGCAGACAGGAAAAACTGATCGGGCCACTTGGGTATGGGCTCAATGGTGTCTGGTTCCTTCCACGCACAGCGAGATACTAAATCTACCAGTATGTCAGCTGGGGGGGGGATCACCCAGGACATAGATGGGCTTATCCCGAATGCTTCCAATAGAACTTACTCCTCAGAGGAAGGAGGTTGGGCAGACCACCCACCTTTTTGCTTCAGGACCTCTAAAATGTCTCCGAAGGAGACGTCTTCAGGTGGGGATCAGGGGGATCCTTGCCCCTCGTAAAAGTCAGTATCCTCGTTTAATAACTCCAAGGGGGAGTCCACGTGCTTCCTCCTTTTGCATGTCTTCTTTCGAGGGACTTCCTCAGGTGGGTATTTTAGGAAGCAAGGCGATCTCTCATGAGTAGGGAAATCTTGGAGGTCACTTGGGACAGGAAGACTTGCGGCAGGACGTGTGTGAGAAAGGCTTGGATCTGATGGAGGTACAGGGGCAGATTGGGGAACTTGTCTGGTTGAATCTCCAATCCTGGAGAAAACCCTCTCCACTACTTGGAAGGCCGAAGGACCAGGAGAAGCTGTTTCCACTTCCCCTAGAGCTGAAACTACAAAGGAAAACAGGCAGGGCTCACCCCAGATGCAGGCCCCCAGAAAGGATCGGACCCCAGCAATCAAGTGCCAAAGGGATGGCTCCAAAATATATGGAGCCAATTTCAGTCTCCCAGACCAGACACTGACACCACAATTCTGAGACTCGCTCTGCTCCGAAGGGGCCAGAAAAGGGCTCGTCAAGGGCATCCTCAGCATAGAGGAAGAGAGCTTTCTTTGCCCTGAATCTGACACACGGAAATCCTGAATCCAGTGGCTCTGAAGCCGGGGGACAGATTGGAGAAGGAGTCTCGATGGGGGGGACCTGGGTAGCTCACGGATTTGACAGGGGATGGAGTCAAGACTACCCCCATCGGGATCTGGATGTCAAGAAACCTCATGATCATCCTGTCCATGTCCGCCTCGGACCAGCTTCTTGAGGATCTGGAAGAAGCAGATGAAGGGGGCTGAGAATGCTTTGACTTGCAGGACAGGGTAGGAGACTTCGTCAACTCAGAGCCGATAAAGGCATCAAGGAAATTGTTATAATCTCCCCCAGATTCAAGGAGAGAGTAAGATCCGGTCAGGGAGCTAACTTCTGCGGATCAAAAAGAGTCAAATCCGCAGATTTCTTGGACTTCTTACACTCGAGATAGTCGCTCTGGAAGGCAGGAAGGGACCTCTTTTTACACTCTTTAGTAGAAGTAGCGGAGGAAGGGGTCTGAGCTTCAGCCAACGAAGGAAGAAGGCCCCTAAGAATGAGTGCGTCAGCTAAAGCCCGAGGATTAAAGGCAGCACAGATGGAATATTCACTTTTTAGATGGTTGGCTTCCAGGCATTACACGCACTCCTTAAGGGCATCATGACTGGGGATTTTATGCCCACAAGAAGTGCAGAGTTTGAAGCCAGGAAATGGTTTCTCAGCCATAACGTAGAAAAGCCCACCAAAAACCAAATGACAGAAAAAGGCAAGCTGAATGGTAAAGAACTGCACATCTTTCGGCTTTTCCCAGTGAGGGGTCACCACAGAAGAACTCCGGTCCGCAGATAATTGGCAGTGGATTTTTATGGTGCTGAGGTGCCAGCCCGACGCCCAACCTTCAACGAAGGAACATCCATTCACACATGCACCTCCCTGCATGTCTTTAAACGTCAATAGACTGCGGGCAGGACATGCAGACTCCACATAAAAGGCGCTCCAGCTGAGAATCAAACTGGAGAACCTCTTGCTGTGAGGTGACAATGCTAACCCCTGCACCACCACGGCCTCTGAAGCCAAAAGGAAAGCAAAGGTAAAAGCTTAATATAATTACAACTAAGTACTAGCAAATTTAACAACTTTAACTATTCACTAACCCAATCTAAACTTTTTTTTTTAAAACAGAAACAAAGAGAATATGTGCGCGCGTACACACACACACACACACACACACACACAGACTAGAAAGGAGGAGAAAGCTATTTGAAAAGCTAACCATGCTTGGGTGTGCGAAATCCGCATCTGACTAGCTGAAGCTGCAAACAAGATCTGAGGTAGTTGAGTGGATGAAGAGCATTGTAGGTATGATGGAGAAGCTTCAGAGTCGGAACCAAGTCTGTGAAATGTAGCTGAGTCGGATACGAGACCCTATCATGAGGAGGAATGAAGGAGACATCAGATAAGGCCATTACACATAACAGATGGAAATAATAAACTTCTTGTCATAATGGCAACACTTTCCATATTATCTTTAAATGTCAATGGTCTCACAAGTATATACAAAAAATAAAGTTGTGAACTATAATAAGAAATGCAGAGTGCAAAAGCTAAGTTACAGGAGACACATTTGGAAAGAAATGAGCATATGAATTTGATAAAGAAAGGATTTCAGGACGGTTATTCTGCAGAATATCTGGGACAAATGAAAAGTGGAATATTTACATTAATTGCTTGTGAAGCTCCAACAGTGATAGAGAAAGGAAAAAAGACATGAGATTTGTAGTAGTGGTGACATACTGGAAAGGGAGGAGAATTATGCTGGTATTTATTTATATTCCACCCAAAAATGCTACACTTGAGCTTACGAAAATTCTGGGAGAAATAATCAGCTTTCAGTAAGGCAAGCAAAAACTAAGGGTAATTCTACTTAATGCTAGAAGTCTAAATCTCAACATGCACTCACTCGAGGCACACCTTAAAATGGAGAACATCAATATCTGTGCAGCGACTGAGACCTGGTTCAAGGCTCTAGAGAGGACCCCTGCATTACCAGGCTATAATTCACACCACACTTTTCGGCGATCTAACCTGGACCAGAACACCAAAGGCAGAGGTGTGTCCATATTCATTAAGGATATCCAAACCTCCAGGCTAGTCGCGCAGCATAATGCATCCAAGGTTATCCAAGTGCAACTAACTCTGGGCAAAACAGCAATCCAAATTGTAGCTTGCTACAGATCCCCCACCATGCCCCAGGATTCCCAATCCTCTTTTCTTGATATACTGGAAAATATTAGGGTTCAACCAAACACACTAATAATGGGCGATTTCAACTACCCCAACATTAAAAGGGAAAAAGGACAGTTGTGTACACTTACCATAAATGTAGATGTTCGAGTGTATTCACTGTTGCAGTCATTACATTTAGGGTATTCTGCTGGCAGGTTGCCCTCAGTCAGCCTGATTAAATCTTGGGTCCTGCGTCGGTTGCTGTCCCTTCTTCCAAGACATCAGGTCGTCAGGGGTATAAAACATGCAGCCGATGCCATTACATCAGTTTTTCTTGCCCCAGATGTCAGGTGCCCCCCAAATGGGGAGCAAAATTATATATATATATATATATATATATATATATATATATATATATATATATATATATATATATAGACACACACACACACACACACACACACACATATATGTAGAATAAAAAACACAAAACATATACCTCCACACAAACGCAAATACACCAAAAAGGCTTTTAAAGGTAGTAACAGAAATGAGAGGTATAGTCAGGTGGCTGGAGGGAGGGTAACCAGGACTGCAACAGTGAATACACTCGAACATCTACATTTATGGTAAGTGTACACAACTGTACTATGTGCTTCGTGTTTCACTGTTGCACTCATTACATTTGGGTAGAATCCCAAAGCTATGGTTGAGAGGATGGATTTACACAGCATTAGGAGCAGCTATAAGGCCCTGCAGGACAGCAGTGGCAAAGCCTGCTCTGGATTTAGAGAAGAGAGGTAAATGGTAATGTTTGGTGAAGGTATGAACTGAGCTCCACGTAGCAGCTTCTAGGATGTCTCTGGTAGGAATCCCTCTGAGAAAGGCTGCAGAAGTAGATGCAGCCCTGGTGGAATGAGATCTGATCCCCTTGGGGACAGGTTTACCATGGTGCATATAGCAGAAATGAATACAATGGCTTATCCATTTGGAAAGAGTCTGCTTTGAAATAGCCTTTCCATCTGCCACTGCAGTAAATGCCACCAGTAATTGTTCAGATTTTCTTAGAGATTTTGTCCTGTTTAAGTAGAATCTTAGTTGTCTGTGTACATCTAATGAATGAAGAATCTTGCTCACCCTTGTTCTGTGGATTGGGGAAGAAAGCTGGCAGATGAATGGTCTGATTGAGGGCCACACTAGATATCACTTTAGGCATAAAGGATGGATTGGTCCTGAGAGCCACCCTGTCCGGGTAAAAAATAATGAAAGGCTCCACTGCCATAAGAGCCTGCAGTTCTGAAACCCTTCTAGCTGAAGTAACTGCTAAAAGAAAAGCTGTTTTCCAAGAGAGAAAGTTTAGGTTTGCAGTAGCAGCTGGCTCAAAAGGAGGTAGAGTGAGTTTTTCCAAAACAAAACTGAAGTCCCATGCAGGAGCTGGTGCTCTCCTGGGAGGTCTTAAATGTTTTGGCCCCTCTGAGGTACTGCTTTAGCAGAGGATGAGAAAAGAGGGGAGAGGCTCTGTGTTGTAATGAGCTGAAATGGCAGAGGCATGGATTTTTATGGAAGAAAAAGGTAGGCCCTTGTGAAGCATCTCAGTTAAGTATTGCAGAATCTGAGGAATATTGGGCATTGCTGTGCTTATTCCTTGTGCTTGTTTCCAGGCACAGAATCTTTTCCATTTGTCAGCATAAGATATTCTAGTACTATGCCTTCTAGCCTCCAAAATGACACCCATCACAGGTTTGCTGAGAGATGTAACAGGTGAAATTAGTTGATTAGCCATGCTGCAAGATTCAGAGTTTGGAGCGGAGTGTGCAGAATTTGACAGTTCTGCTGAGACAGTAGGTGAGGTGTCTGAGGCAGGTACCACGAAGGAAGGTGCGACATATTGCGCAGGAGCGGGTACCCATGTTGGTGAGGCCAGTCTGGAGCAATCAAAATCATTTTTGGTTTTTCCTGTCTGACTTTTAGTAAGACCTTGGAGAGCAGAGGCAGAGGGAGAAAGGCACAGACTGATAGGTTTTTCCAGCTGAAGGATACGACATCCACTTTCCAAGCTTTTTTGTGATGAATTATTGTGCAGAATTTGTCCAACTGATAGATCTTTTTGCCTCACCCCAAAACTATGTCTGGGCTCCCCCATTTGCATGCCAATATACTGAAGATTTGTGGATCCAGTTTCCATTCATGTGGGTCCACAGGATTTCTGCTTCGTTCATCTGCCAGAGTATTTTGCTTTCCTGGCAGGAATGGAGCTTGTAGATGCATTTGATAAGGCAAGGCAGTATTCCACAATGCCATGGCTAGTCTGCAAAGGGGGTAGAAATGGGTACTGTGGTGTTGTCTGTCTTTATCAGCAGTTGTCCTGGATGAAGATAATCCTTGAAGGCTGTCAGAGCATTCTGTACAGCTAGCATCTCTTTCTGATTGATATGTAGGTGCATTTGATTTGGGCTCCATTGGCCCTGAATGCATCTCCCTGCCAAATGCGCCCCCAAGCATAATCTGATGCATCTGTAGTCAGGGTTTGGGTGGCAGGGGGTGGAATGAATGAATGACAGTCCCTTGTTTTGGTTGCAGGCCTCTGCCCACCAAAGGAACTCTAGTTGCAGGCAAGGAATGATAGGAATCATTGTTTCCAGGCTGTGACAATGTTGAATCCATAAACTTTTTTAGGTACCATTGTAGTTTCCTCATATGCAGTCTTGCATATAGAATTAGAAGAATGCAGGAGGCCATGAACCCAAAGGCCTGCAGAATTTGTCTTGCAGATAGCTGGGTTTTTGTGGCCACCTGTTTGAAGTAAGTCATCAATTGAATTTGTTTTTCTTGCGTAAGGTAAGTCATCTGGGCAGTTGTATTCAAGCTTGCACCCAGGAATGTAATTATTTGAGAGGGTACCAGTTGCGATTTCTTTTCGTTTATGGTATACCCTAGACAAATTAGAAACCTTTTTACAAATGCCAGATGTTCTAGAAGAGTGTCCTTGTTTTCTGCCTGAATTAGACAATCATCCAGGTATGGATAAATTTGAATATTTCTTTGCCTGCAAAATGCAATTACTGCTGCCAGGCACTTTGTGAAGACCCTGGGTGCAGTAGATAAGCCAAAGGGCAGTGCAGAGAACTGGTAACGCAAATAGTCTGCTTTGAAGCGGAGGTATCTTCTGCAAGATTCCCTGATTGGGATATGCAGGTAAGCCTCTTTTAAAGTCTAGAGTTACCAACCAGGCATCCTTGCCTAGCATAGGCAGTAACTGTTGGAGAGTCAGCATCTTGAATTTTGGAATGTCCAGAAATGTATTTAGAATGGATAAGTTCAGAATTGGACGCCATGATTTTTTTTTTCTGGGTACCATGAAAAGTCTTGAATAAAAACCTTGTCCCTTTTCCTTTTCTGGTATGGGTTGAATACTCCCATATTCATGAGGGACATAATTTGTTTCTGGGCCTCTGCCCACTGATTTGGAGGCAGATCTGGCCATCCGTTTGGGATTTGCAATGTGTGGAAATGAAATCTGTATCCATGGGATACTATATTTAAAACCCATTTGTCCTTGGTAATCAGTTGCCAGTTTCGTGCATGAAGTGCTAGTTTTCCCCCCAAAGGGATGGCCAAAAGATAAGTGCTTGGTGACTGCAGTGGAAAGTCATTGAGACCGTTTACCGTAGGAAGGTACCTTGTCAGATATGGAAGTGGAGACACCCCATTGCTTTGTTCTATAAGTTCCTTGCGACTAAAACCTGGAGCCTTTTGAATGTCTGGGTTTAACCTGAGCAGCTCTAGTGGGAACTGGAAAGGACCAGTTCTTAGTAGGCCAGTGCCTACTGAACCTGGATGGCTGCACTTGTAGGAAATCTTTCACAGTTTGCATAGATTTAGCTTTATCTTCCATCTTTTTCAAAACTTCTTCAGCCTTATTACCAAATAGACTGCCCTGCTGCAAAGGAGCATCCAACAATTTTGCTTTAACATGGTCAGGCAGATTTTGCTCCTTAAGCCAAGCATGCCTTCTTATCACAGATCCAGTTACAGTAGCCCTGCAAGAGGCCTCCAAGGAATCAAAACCACATTGTAAAGTATGTTTTCCAACTTGTTCAGGTGAATGCAATAAATCCTGCAACTCTATTTTCCACACAGTCAGAATCAACATCATTTTCTATTTAAGTAAACCCATGACATGCTGTTGATATTTAAGCATATGAAATTGACAGTTTAAAGCCCTGATTGCCAAGGTTGCAGACGTGTAAACCTTCTTACTCCATCTATTCAGCACCCTGGAATCTCTATCAGAAGGGGTAGGATTTTTAGCAGTAGAAGCCTTTACACCCTTGGGACCCTGAGAAATGGTTTCAGGGTCAGCAGTAGGATTTTTAAAAAGGAATTTGTGGGAGTCAGGAACACTGTAGCATCTGTCTGGCTTACTAGGAGCCGGAGGCAGGGAATCAGGAGCCATACTGGACTCTGAGAAAATATCATCAACAAGGTCTAGAACAGGGTACAGCCAAAGGCCTATGATGAGAAGAAGAAGAAAATAGTACAGTTGTGTACACTTACCATAAATGTAGATGTTCAAGTGTATTCACTGTTGCAGTCATTACATTTGGGTAATCTGCTGGCAGGTTGCCCTCAGTCGGCCTGAATATCAGTCTTGGGTCCTGCATCGGTTGCTGTCGCCTCTTCCATGACGTCAGGTCATGAGGGTTATAAAACATGCAGCCGACGCCATTTTATTCAGTTTTTCTTGCCCCAGATGTCAGGTGCCCCCCAAATGGGGAGCAAAAAAAAAAAAAAAAAAATATATATATATATATATATATATATATAAAACAGCAATATATATGTAAATGAAATTTTAGCAACATAAACTTTATCTTCCTCTAAAAGCAAATACACCACAAAGGCTTTAGAATATAGTGAAGGAAAGAGAAGTTCTAGAAAAAAGAGGGATGGCGGGTGGGTAACCCGGACTGCAACAGCAAATACACTCTAACATCTACATTTATGGTAAGTGTACACAACTGTACTATGTTCGTTGTGTTTCACTGTTGCAGTCATTACATTTGGGTAGAATCCCAAAGCTGAGGATGGAACTAAATAGCATTAGGAGCGGCTATAAGGCCCTGCAGAACTGCAGTGGCAAAGCCTGCCCTGGACGAGAGGCAAATGATAATTCTTTGTAAAGGTATGAACAGAGCTCCAAGTAGCAGCTTCTAGAATGTCTTTGGTTGGAACTCCTCTGAGAAAGGCTGCTGAGGTAGATGCAGCTCAGGTGGAATGTGACCTGATTCCCTTGGGCACCGGTTTACCATTATGCAAATAGTAGAAACGAATGCAGCGGCTTATCCACTTTGAAATAGTCTGCTTTGATATAGCCTTCCCCTCTGATCCTGCAGCAAATGCCACTAGTAGTTGCTCAGACTTTTAGAGATTTGGTCCTGTTTAAGTAGAATCTTAGTTATCTGTGTATGTCCAAGGAATGCAGAAACCGATCCCCCTTGTTCTGAGGATTTGGGTAAAATGTTGGCAGGTGAATAGTTTGGTTAAGAGCCACACTGGATACCACCTTAGGCATAAAGGAAGGATTGGTCCTGAGGGATACCCTGTCCGTGTACAATGTAATAAAAGGCTCCACAGCCATGAGGGCCTGTAGTTCTGAAATCCTTCTTGCTGAAGTGATTGCCAAAAGGAAAGCTGTTTTCCAAGATAAAAGCTTTATATCCACAGTAGCTGCTGGTTCAAAAGGAGGCAGAGGGAGTTTTTCCAGCACAAAATTGAGGTCCAATGCAGGAGTTGGTGATCTTCTGGGAGGCCTTAAATTTTTGGCCCCTCTAAGATACTGTTTTAGCAGAGGATGAGAAAAGATGGGAGGCTCCGTGTTGTAATGAGCAGAGATGGCAGAGGCATGGATTTTTATTGAAGAAAAGATAGGCCTTTGTCAAGCATCTCAGTCAAGTATTGTAAAATCTGAGGAATATTTGGCTTTGCTGTGTCCGTTCCTTGTGCTTGGTTCCAAGCACAGAATCTCTTCCATTTATCAGCATACGATTTTCTAGTACTAGGCCTTCTGGCTTCCAAAATGACATCCATCACAGGTTTACGGAGAGGTGTTTGAATAATTACATGATCAGCCATGCTGCCAGTTCGGAGTTTGGAGCTGAGTGTGCAGAATTTGATTGCTCTGCTGAGACAGTAGATGAGGTATTTGAGGCAAGTACCAAGGAGGGAGTTGAGACATATTCCTTAGAATTGGATTGGCAGTGCTGGTGAGGTCAGTCCGGAGCAATTAGGATCATTTTTGTCTTTTCCTGTCTGACCTTTAGTAAGACCTTGGGGAGAAGAGGCAGGGGAGGAAAAGCATAGACTGATAGGTTTTTCCAACTGAAGGATAGGGCATCCACTTTCCATGCTTGTCTGTGATAAGTCCTTGTGCAGAATTTGTCCAGTTGATAATTTTGGGGAGAGGCAACTAGATCTATGTCTGGACTCCCCCATTTCTGTGTTATCATGCTGAAGACTTGTGGATTCAGTTTCCATTCGCGGGGGTCCATAAGATTTCTGCTTAGGTCGTCTGCCAGAGTATTTTGTTTTCCTGGCAGGAATTGAGCTTGAAGATGTAACTTGGTAAGTCAAGGCCGTGTCCCACAATGCCATGGCTAGTCTGCAAAGGGGGTAGGAATGTATACCCCCCTGCTTGTTTATGTACCACATAACCGTGGTGTTGTCCGTCTTTATCAGTAGTTGTCCTGGATGAAGTAAGTCCTTGAAGGCTGTCAGGGCATTCTGAACAGCTAGCATATCTTTTTGGTTGATATGCAGATGCATTTGTTTTGGGCTCCATATGCCCTGAATGCATCTCCCCGCCAGGTGGGCCCCCCAAGCATAGTCTGATGCATCTGTAATTAGGGATTGGGTGGCAGGGGGTAGAGTGAAAGACCGTCCCCTGTTCTCGTGACATGTCTCTGCCCACCAAAGAAACTCCTGTTGTAGGCAGGAAATGAGAGGAATCATTGATTCCAGACTGTGACAATGTTGACTCCATAAACTTTTTAGATACCATTGTAGTTTCCTCATATGCAGTCTTGCATATGGAATTAGTAGAATGCAGGATGCCATGGTTCAGGCACCGTGCGGCAAGAAAGACTGAAGAAAATGGCGTCGGCTGCATCTTGTATACCCCTGTCGCACTGACGTCAGGGAAGAAGCGACAGCAACCGACGCCGGACCAAGACTTTGGAACTCTGGCCGACTGAGGGACCGCCTGACGGCAGGATAACCCAAGTGTAATGACTGCAGCAGTGTAACACGATGAACATCTTGGTTTTTGTTGCCATCTGTTTGAAGTATATAGTCAGTTGCCTTTGTTTGTCTGGCGTAAGGTAAGCCATCTGGGCAGTTGTATTCAAGCTTGCACCCAGGAATGTAATTTTTTTGAGAGGGTGCCAGTTGTGACTTTTCGTTTTTTGTGTACCCTAGGCATGTTAGAAGCCTTTTTACAAAAGCCAGATTTTGAAGAAGAATGTCCTTGTTTTCTGCTTGAATGAGACAGTCGTCCAAGTAATGATAGACTTGTATGCTTCTTTGTCTGCAAAATGCAATTACTGGTGCCAGGCACTTTGTAAAGACCCTGGGAGAGCAGTAGATAAGCCAAAGGGCAGTGCAGAGAATTGGTAATGCATAAAACCTGCCTTGAAGCGGAGGTATCTTCTGCACGATTCCCTTATTGGGATATGCAGGTATGCCTCTTTTAAGTCTAGAGTCACTAACCAAGCGTTCTTGCCCAGCATGGGCAGTAGCTGTTGTAAAGTCAGCATTTTGAATTTTGGGATGTCCAAGAATGTGTTCAAAATTGTCCAGTATTGGGCGCCAGGCATGGTCTTTTCTGGGTACCAGAAAAGTACAGTTTTGTACCTACCATAAATGTAGATGTTCGAGTACATACACTGCTGCAGTCATTACACTTGGGTTATCCTGCCGTCATGCGGTCCCTCAGTCGGCCAGAGTTCCAAAGTCTTAGTCCGGCGTCAGTTGCTGTTGCTTCTTCCCTGACGTCAGTGCGACAGGGGTATATAAGATGCAGCCGACGCCATTTTCTTCAGTTTTTCTTGCCCCATGTCAGGTGCCCCCAAAAAGGTAGGCAATGCAAATTGCTAATAAAACATACATAAGAAAAGCAATCAAAAACTTTCAGTTACTAGTAAATACTCCCCATAGGTAGCAAAGGGTAGAAGGCTTAGGTAAGTACCAGCAAGTAAGAGGGGAAGAAGGGAGGGTAACCTAGACTACAGCAGTGTATACACTTGAACATCTACATTTATGGTAGGTACAAAACTGTACTATGTTCATCGTGTTACACTGCTGCAGTCATTACTCTTGGGTAGAATTCCAAAGCTGAGGTAGGGTGGCTGGTTCTATAAGGCATTAGGGGTGGCTATAAGGCCCTGCAGCACTGCAGTGGCAAAGCCAGCTCTGGATTTAGAGTAAAGAGGCAGATGGTAATGCTTGGTGAAGGTATGTACAGAACTCCCAAGTTGCTGCTTCCAAAATGTCCTTGGTAGGTACTCCTCTGAGGTAGGCAGTTGAAGTGGCTGTTGCCCTGGTGGAATGAGACCTAATGCTGTTAGGCACAGTTTTCCCATGGTGTGTATAGCAGAAACGTATACAGTGTCCTATTCATTTTGAAATAGTCTGCTTTGAAATGGCTTTTCCCTGTGCTCCTGCTGCATATGCTACAAACAATTGCTCAGTTTTTCCTGAAAGCTTTCGTTTTGTCCAAGTAGAAGCGTAACTGCCTGTGTATGTCCAAGGAATGCAGAAGTCTCTCCCCTTTATTCTGTGGATTTGGATAGAAAGTTGGCAAGTGAATAGTTTGATTTAGTGCCACATTTGATACCACCTTTGGCATAAAAGTAGGGTTTGTTCTTAAGGACACTCTGTCTTGGTGGAAAATGATGAAAGGTTCCACTGCCATTAGTGCCTGTAATTCTGGAAACTCTTCGTGCTGAGGTTATTGCCAGGAGCAGAGCAGTTTTCCAAGAGACATATTTTAAGTCTGCTGAGTTAGCTGGCTCAAAAGGAGGTAATGTTAATTTTTCCAACACGAAGTTGAGGTCCCAAGTTGGAGTTGGTGCTCTATGTTTGGTTGGTCTTATGTTTTTAGCCCCTCTGAGGTACTGTTTGAGCAAAGGATTAGAAAAAATTGGTGGGTCCGTGTTGTAATGAGCAGAGATGGCAGAGGCGTGGATCTTGATGGATGAAAAGGAGAGGCCTTTGTCCAGCATCTCAGTTAAGTATTGTAGTATCTGAGGAATATTTGGGACAAGAGGGTCAAGGCTGTGAGCCTGGTTCCAGGCACAGAATCTCTTCCAGTTATCCGAATAGGCTTTCCTGGTGCTAGGCCTTCTGGCCTCCAGAAAGACATCCATAACAGCTTTGGAGAGAGGCGCTGCTTGCTTGACTAAGGAATCTGCTATGCAGCCAGGTTTAAAGTCTTGAGCTGGCTGTGAAGTATCTGATTGTTTTGCTGAGTCAGAAGATGTGGGATTTGAGGCAAAATCCAGGGTGGATCTTGTGCCAAGTTCTTTAAGATTGGGTACCAGTGCTGGCGTGGCTAGTCTGGGGCAATCAGGATCATCTTTGGCTTTTCTTGCCTTGCTTTTATGAGTACCTTTGAAAGGAGAGGTAGTGGTGGGAAAGCATATACTTGTAGGTTTTTCCAGCTGAATGAGAGGGCATCCACTTTCCATGCTTGTGGGTGGTAAGTCCATGTGCAGAATTTCTGTAGCTGGCAATTCATTGGGGATGCAAACAGATCTATGTCCGGGCTCCACCACTTTTGTGTTATCATTCTGAATATTTGTGGATTTAATTTCCACTCGTGCGGATCCATGATGTTTCTGCTTAAGTCGTCTGCCAGTGTGTTTTTCCCTCCTGGCAGGAATTGTGCTTGCAGATGAACCTGATAGGTTAGAGCTGTGTTCCACAAGGTCATGGCTTGTCTGCAGAGGGGATAGGAATGAGTGCCCCCTTGCTTGTTTATGTACCACATAACCGTGGTGTTGTCTGTCTTTAGTAGTAGTTGTCCTGGATGCAGAAGGACCTTGAAAGCTGTAAGGGCATTTTGTACAGCTAGCATCTCTTTTTGATTGATGTGAAGATGCCTTTGTTCTGCGGGCCACTTGCCCTGAATACATTTTCCTGCCATGTGTGCTCCCCAGGCGTAATCCGATGCATCTGTTGTCAGTGTTTGCCTGGCTGTGGGCTGAGTGAAAGGCTGTCCCTTGTTGAAGAGACAGGCTTGAGCTCACCATCAAAACTCTTGTTGAAGGCAAGGAATAAGTGGTATTACTGTTTCCAAACTGTGACAGTGTTGAGACCATACACTCTTTAGGTACCACTGTAGTTTCCTCATATGCAGTCTGGCATATGGAATTAGTAATATGCAAGATGCCATGTAACCCAAGGCCTGCAGAATTTTTCTTGCAGGGAGTTGGGTTTTTGTTGCCATCAATTGGAAATATTGAGTCAGTTGTCCTTGCTTGTCTGGTGTGAGATAAGCCATCTGGGCCGTTGTATTTAAGCTGGCACCCAGGAATATTATCTTTTGTGAGGGCACTAGTTTTGACTTCTTTTTGTTTACTGTGTACCCTAGGCAAATTAGCAATCTTTTTACAAATGCCAGATGCTTTAGAAGAATGTCTTTGCTCTCTGCTTGAATAAGGCAGTCGTCCAAGTATGGGTAAATTTGAATTCCTTTTTGTCTGTAAAATGCAATTACTGGTGCCAGGCATTTTGTAAAGACCCTGGGTACAGCAGATAAACCAAAGGGCAGTGCAGAGAATTGGTAATGCATTGAACCTGCTAAGAATCGGAGGTATCTTCTGCAGTTTTGTTTGATAGGGACATGCCGGTATGCCTCCTTGAAGTCCAAAGTTACGAGCCAAGCTTTCTTGCCCAGCATGGGAAGAAGCTGCTGCAGTGTCAACATTTTGAATTTCGGAACATCCAGGTACGTGTTTAGAGAAGAAAGATCCAGAATGGGCCTCCAGGCTTTGTCCTTTCTGGGAACCAGAAAGAGTCTTGAGTAAAATCCTTGTCCTTGCTCCTGTGTTGGTACCTTCTGAATAGCTGTCATGTCCATGAGTGCTGTAATTTGTCTTTGAGCCTCTGCCCATTGATTTGGTGGCAGATTTGGCATTACTTTTAACCTTGGCAGAGTGTGAAAGTGGAACCTGTAACCTTGAGATACAATGTTGAGAACCCATTTGTCTTTGGTGATCATATGCCAGTTGTGACAGAAAAGTGCCAGTTTTCCTCCCAAGGGGGGGCTGCCAAGAGAGCAGTGTTTGGCAGCTGTAGTGGGAAGTCATTGGGGCTGTTTTTTATAAGGTTGTGGCCTGTCTTCCCCTTCTTTCTGGGTTGAAGCACCCCATTGTAGAGGCCTGTAAGGACCTTGTGGTTGACCTCTGCCTCTTGGACGTCTGCATCTGCCCCTTTGAGGTATGTCTGTAACTGGAAAGGACCAATTCTTTGTTGGCCAATTTCTGCTAAATCGAGGAGGCTGAACTTGTAAGAAATCCTTCACCGTTTGCATAGATTTAGCCTTACCCTCCATTTTCTTTAATACCTCTTCTGCCTTAACTCCAAATAAAGCATCCTGCTGCAAAGGTGCATCCAATAATTTTGCTTTAACATGATCTGGTAAAGTCTGTTCTTTTAACCAAGCATGTCTTCTAATGACCGACCCTGTAACTGCTGCTCTACAGGAGGCCTCTAATGAATCAAACCCACATTGTAAAGTATGTTTTCCCACTTGTTCAGCTGCATGCAATAAATCCTGCATTTCATTACAATTAGGAAGATCTGAATTTGGAATCATTTTTGTTTCAACTGAGACATCAAATATTGCTGATATTTTAGCATGTGAAACTGGCAATTTAAGGCCCTCCTTGCTAAAGTTGCAGAAGTATATACTTTCTTCCCCCATCTGTCTAATGCTCTGGAATCTCTGTCAGAGGGAACTAGATTTTTTGCTGTAGAGGCTTTTACCCCTTTGGGACCTCGGGAAATAGTTTCTGGGTCTGCAACAGGGCTTTTATAAAGAAATCTGTGAGAGTCAGGGACTCTGTAGTATCTGTCTGGCTTAACTGGAGCAGGAGGTAAAGAATCAGGATTTAAAATGGATTCAGAATACACATCATCCACAATATCTAACACTGGCGGAATAGCAAGGGGTCTGTGTTGAGGTAATAAAAGGAAATCTCTGAGCCTTTTCTTGGATTCTGAATAATCCTGGCCCTCCCAATGGAAATGCTCCCTCATGGTATGTAAGGTTTCCCCAAAGGAGTAGTTCTCTGGTGGAGAGGCTGAAGGAATTGATTGCTCAGCATCAGAATCCTCATAAGGGGGTAAAGAATATCCTAGGTCTGAGGATGAATCTGAAGAAATGGATACCTGGTCGGATGAGTCATAGTCTGCATCCTGTCTAGGCCTTTTATCAGGAGGGGGATGGGACCCCCTGATCAGAGTAATTAACGGCCATTTTGAGCATTTGTTTCTTAGGCATGGAGGCCTGTCCTGGAGAATGTTGAAGTTGTTTCTTTGTTTTTAAACGGGTTTTAGACTTAGCAGAAGATTTAATATTCAAGTGAGTAGGTCTGAAAACACTCTCTGAAGCTACAGGTTGTTCAGCTACTCCGGATCCCTCTGAAGGGTTAGTCTCGGTTGGCTGTAAATCTGGTGCGTCCGAAGGCCCAGCCATCTCCACGTGGGAGTCAGAGGCGGCCTGTGGTTCCAAAGAAGCATTCGTCAGGGCCTGCATAGGCACCTCGCTGAAAACCGGAGAACCGGTGACTGGCCTAGAAGAGGCTTTGTCGTCAGTTTTGGGCCTCGGATGCCTGTCCTTGTGCTTTTTGTGTATTCTGGTCATCGGTAGTTCCGATGGCATGATGCAATTGAATTTTCTGCCAAAATAATGTCGGGCAAAATCAAACTGACATTTTATAGTGCGCTTGTTAAACCTAGCACAAAACTGACAACCTGTGACGTCGTGATCTGGGTCTAGGCATGGGATACAATAAGAATGGAAATCCTTATGAGGTATTTGCTTCCCACAAGAAATACAGTTATTAACTTATCGGACTGAGGCAAGAAAAAGTTTCCCCAACGGGGTACTTAGCTTTGTAGAAGACTTCGGTTCTAGATTCGGAATGAAAATCTCAGGAGTCGGCCGACCGGCACTTGCGAACTGCTTTTGCTTCGGGCACCGCGCGGCAAGAAAGACTGAAGAAAACGGCGTCGGCTGCATCTTGTATACCCTTGTCGCACTGACGTCAGGGAAGAAGCGACAGCAACTGACGCCGGACCAAGACTTTGGAACTCTGGCCGACTGAGGGACCGCCTGACGGCAGGATAACCCAAGTGTAATGACTGCAGCAGTGTAACATGATGAACATCAGTCTTGAATAAAAACCTTGTCCCTTTTCCTGTTCTGGTACTGGTTGAATAGCTCCCATATCCATGAGGGATGTAACTTGTTTCTGAGCCTCTGCTCATTGATTTTGTGGCAGATCTGGCCAACCGTTTGGAATTGGCAAAGTATGGAAAAGAAATCTGTATCCCTGGGATACTATGTTTAATACCCACTTGTCCTGGGTAATTAACTGTCAATTTTGAGCATGAAGTGCTAATTTTCCCCCCAAGGGGGCTGCCAAAAGATAAGTGCTTGGTGATGTTAGAGGGAAATCATTGAGACTGCTTACTGTAGGATTGTGCTTTGTTTCCTCCAGATTTGGAGGTAGAGGCACCTCATTGCTTTGACCTGAAAGAACCCTGTGATTGATATCTAGAGCCTTTTGAGCGCCTGGATTTGCCTTGTGAGGCTCTGTTGGACACAGGAAAGGACCAATTTTTAGTAGGCCAGTGTCTACTGATTCTGGGTGGCTGCACTTGTAAGAAATCTTTTACAGTTTGTATAGATTTAGCTTTGCCTTCCATTTTCTTTAAAACCTCTTCTGCCTTATTACCAAACAGGGTATCATGCTGTAAAGGTGCATCCAACAATTTAGCTTTAATATGATCAGGCAGATTTCGCTCCTTGAGCCAGGCATGCCTTCTAATCACAGATCCAGTAACTGCGGCCCTGCAAGAGGCCTCCAAGGAAACAAAACCACATTGCAAAGTATGCTTTCCAACCTGTTCTGCTGCATGCAATAATTCCTGTAATTCTTTATTTTCCACACAATCAGAAATCAACATAATGTTCTGTTTCAATAAGCCCATAACATGCTGTTGATATTTAAGCATATGAAACTGGCAGTTTAAGGCCCTAATTGCCAAGGTTGCAGATGTATAAACCTTCTTTCCCCATCTATCCAGCTCCCTGGAATCTCTATCAGAGGGGCTAGGATTTTTGGCTGTAGAGGCCTTTACACCCTTGGGACCCTGTGAGATAGTTTCAGGATCAGCAGCAGGATTTTTGAATAAAAGTTTGTGGGAGTCAGGAACCCTGTAATATCTATCTATCTGGCTTACTGGGAGCCGGAGGTAGGGAATCAGGAGCCATGCTTGATTCCGAAAACACATCAACAATGTCTAATAAAGGAAGTATAGCCAAAGGCCTATGCTGAGGAAGAAGGAAATCCCTAAGCCTCTTTTTTGATTCGGAGAAATCCTGACTCTCCCAATGAAAATGTTCCCTTAAAGTATGCAAGGTTTCTCCAAAAGAATAATCCTCAGGAGGAGATGCAGATGGTATGGATTCTTCAGTATCTGAATCCTCATAGGATGGTATAGAAAATTCCTGATCAGAAGAGGTATCAGAAGAAATAGAAACCTGATCCAAAGATTCATAATCAGTGTCTTGCTTAGGCCTCTTAGCAGGGGGGGGGGGACCCCTGATCAAGGTAATTAAGTCCTTAGCCATTTTGATCATTTGTTTTTAGGCATAGGGGCCTGAACATGTGGCTCATGCGTCAGTTTTTTAGACTTAGAAGTTGTTTTTGAAGCTGGCATCGGTTTTATGTAGAAATGTTGAGGCCTGAAGACACCCTCAGAAGCCGGTGCCTGCTCAGCAGCACCGGACCCATCCAAGGGAGAGACATCCGCGGGTTCAATACTCTGAGAATCTTGCGGCATACCGGACTCTGCATGGGTCTCGGTAGAGGCCTGCGACTCAAAAGTAGTGGTATCAGGGGCTGCAAAAACACCTCAATGAGTACCGGCGAACTGGCGACTGGCTTAGGAGAAGCTTTGTCTTCGGTTTTGGACCTCGACGGTCTGTCTCTGTCTTTTTCTTTGCGTTTTTTGTGAACTCCGGTAGTCGGAGTGCTATCCGACGACATTTCAGGGTAATTAAATCTGGATCCAAAATATTTTGAAGCAAAGATATACCGACGCTTAATAGTGCGTTGGTTAAAGCTAGCACAAAACCGACAGCAAGGCATGTTATGATCTGGGCCTAGGCAAGGAATACAGTCCAAATGAAAATCCTTATGAGGTATTTGCTTCCCACAAGTAATGCAATTATTAACTTTTGCTGACATCGGTAAGGAGCAAGAAAAAGTTTCCCCAACAGGGTACTTAGCTTTAATTGAAGACTTTGGTTCTGAAACTCAAATGCGGAAATTTCAGGAGCTGGCCGACCAGCAATTGCCAACTGCTTCTGCTTCAGGCACTGTGCGGCAAAAAAGACTGAATAAAATGGCATCGGCTGCATGTTTTATACCTCTGACGACCTGACGTCATGGAAGAGGAGACAGCAACCGACGCAGGACCCAAGACTTTGATATTAAGGCCGACTGAGGGCAACCTACCAGCAGATTACCCAAATGTAATGACTGCAACAGTGAAACACGAAGAACATCCTTAAGTCTCTTTTTAGATTCTGAGAAATCCTGACTCTCCCAGTGAAAGTGTTAACTTAAGGTATGCAACGTTTCTCCAAAGGAAAAATCCTCAGGAGAAGCAGCTGAAGGGATGGAATCTTCTGCATCAGAGTCCTCATAAGTGGGAATAGATAATTCCTGATCAGAAGAGGAATCAGAAGAAATAGAAACCTGATCTGAAGATTCATAGTCAGTGCCTTGCCTAGGCCTCTCAGCAGGAGGGGGGTGGGTAGCCCTGATCAAGGTAATTAAATCCTCACCATTTTGATCATTTGTTTTTTAGGCATTGGGGCCTGTACATGTGGCCCAAGCATCAGTTTTTTAGACATAGAAGTAGTTTTTGGCCTTAGTTTTGAAGATGGCGCCAGTTTAATATACAAATCTTTAGGTCTGAAAACACCCTCAGAAGCCGGTACCTGCTCAGCGGCTCCGGACCCATCTAAGGTAGATACCTCCGTGGGTTCAATACTTAAAAGTATCTCGTGGCATACCGGACTCCGAATGGGTCTCAGTAGAGGTCTGTGAATCAAAAGTAGCGGGTATCAGGGGCTGCAAAAGTGACTCACTGAGTACCGACGAACCAGCGACTGGCTTAGGAGAAGCTTCATCATTGGTTTTGGATCTCAACGGTCTGTCTCTGTCTCTTTCTTTGCGTTTTTTAGGTATTCCGGTAGTCGGAGTGCTAACCGACTACATTTCTGGATAGTTACACATCTTGAGCCAAAATATTTAGAAGCAAAAATATACCTACGCTTAATAGTGTGTTGATTAAATTTAGCACAAAACCGACAGCAAGGCACGTTGTGATCAGGGCCTAGGCAAGGAATACAGTACAAATGAAAATCCTTATGAAGTATTTGCTTCCCACAAGTAACACAATTATTAACTTTTACTGACATCGGTAAGGAGCAAGAAAAAGTTTCCCCAACGGAGTACTTAGCTTTTAGTTGAAGACTTCGGTTCTGAAAGTCGAAAACAAAAATTTCAGGAGTTGGCTGACCAGCACTTGCGGACTGCTTCTGCTTCGAGCACCGTGCGGCAAGAAAGACTGATGTAATGGTGTCAGCTGCATGTTTTATAACCCTGACGACCTGATGTCATGGAAGAAGCATTGCGTACAGTTATTTATAGGGAGTGACAACGGGTAAAGTATTGCAGAACAGAAGGAATCTCAGAGAACAAGAAGAGGAGCAACTGCAGAGTGCTAAAGAGAAAGTAAGGGACCACCTGGATAATATGCATGAGTTTAGAAAGATTGCTATTAAAAAACTTTGTTTTACAGTAAAGCCAGAGCACAATGGCTTACGTAATAGAAAGTAGGAGGGGTTGTTGACCAGCTTAGGGAGATCCTGTAGAAGTACAAAAAATATTTCGGAAATTTTATAAATATCTTTACAAAGTAAGGAAGTATGGAAAGCAAGGGCCTCGGTTCCAAAAGACTTGCTCTCAGTTGCACTGAGAACAGAATGAGAGCAGGTGTTTTGAAATGTGGTCCCCATAGTAATCCTGTTTATAGACAGGCCTTAGTCACTTACACTGAGAGCAGGTCTTTCAGAATCAGGGAAGACTTGCACTGAGAGCCACTCTTTTAGAATCTGGCCCAATAAAAAGTACAAGTGGAAATATTTATGGAAGAATGAAATATGCCAAGGCTAGAGGTACATGAGGCTCAATTATTCAGTTAGGATACGAGAAGATATGATAAAAATGGTGATGTATAACCAATCTACAGAAAAGTCTCCAGGAATAGAAGGCATTCCTATGGAAGTTTGGAGGCTAAGAGGGAAGAAAGTAATCTAGATCTGGAAGGTTTTAACAGTATTTTTAAAAGAAGGAGAAGCACCAACATCCCGGAAAAAAAAGCTATGGTGGCTGTAATACCTAAAGATGGTAAAGACCCATCAGATCCAGCTTCATATAGGCACATTTTGATTCTAAAGCACGATTATTAAGTGTTTATGTCTATAATGGCTAAAAGAATGGCAAAGATGATGCAAAAATCAATATATATATATATATATATATATATAGATCAATGTGTTTTTGTGGAGCAGATGCAAACATTTGATAACATTAATAAAACAATGATGATCCAGAGGGAAGCAGAATGTTAAGAAAATACCACTGTTGTTGGTGGGTCTTGATGCAGAGAAAGCATTTGACAGAGTAGCTGGGGTTTATGAGCAGGGCAATGAAAGCATTTTCCTTCCCTGACAAAATAATGTTAATTAGGAGGATATACAAGGGATCAGATGTGAAAATTAAAAGGGGGGGGGTCCTCTTTGATAAGTTCTGTTTGAACAGAGGAACCTGTCCCCTTTGTTATTTGCATAATATTTAGAACCACTGGAAAAGAAATTAAGGGACTCAAAATTCAAGGATATAATTGGTATTGTAATCAAGAAATGTTGGCTTTATTTGCAGATGGTATTATTTTTTTACCTGATAAAACAGAAAAGGACATGTCAGTGTTGTGGAACATTCTGAGACAATTACAAGTCTTTCTGGGATACAAACTTAATAAGGACAAAAACGACAATAGCTGTGAAGTATGCACCCACACACAAATTGGTTCAGCAATACCCATATTTACAGGAACATGATAAAATGAAGTACTATGGATTAAAAGGAATTCTGTTATGGCAGCTAAGGGTATGTGGGAGGAGACTAAAAAGAGAATAAAACAACTGAGAAACTTGAAGCTCTGTTTTACAGATATGGATAGCAAGATAAAAGCAGTGAAAATGTTTTAGTCCTTTTAGTTTTATACACAGGTCATGCATATTTTTATCAGCCAAAGGAGAATTTGAGGATAGCAATTAATAGAGCTGAAGGATTTTTTTCTGGGAGGGGAAGACAACAAGAGTAGGACAAACTGATCCTTCCAATTGAACATGGTGTTTGGGATTACCTGAGTCGAAGTGGTATGTCAGAGCTACACAATTAAGGCTCCCGTACACAGCACAAGCAGAAAGCTATAATTCAAAGTCAAAAGAGATGAAGATGAAACAGGGAGAAGCTAAAGAAATAAGGAGAGACTGCGATTTTGGATGCAGATCCATAAGGAAAACAACAATAACCATGCAGAGTACTGTATTCATAAAGTAGCAGAAAAGTATTCAAAGAACCAAGCCAATATGGGAATGGAGAAAGCAGATTCTGCCGATAGGGATGACTACAATTAGGGGTACAGTGAACAGGCAAGAAGGGGATGAAATTTACTGGTGAAAACTGGCAAAGGAGCCAAAGTATTGGGAGCAAATAATTGAGACAGAAAGTTAATAGAATGGGAAGAGGCCAATAATACATTTGGACTGCAGGCTAGAGAGTGCCTTCCTTATCAAGAACTGATATCAGAGTATAAGCAAATAGAGAGGAATAGGTGGACCATAAGTGAAAGACCAGCACTGGTAGAGTTTTTAATAGAATCTAGAACAGAAACTTCTGTTAAAAATGGGATAATTAGTAGGGCATATAAAAAATTGCATGATAACTCTAGGAATCAGAGATTAGGAAGAGAGACTGGATAAGCAATTCACAAACAATGGGAGGATATATGTATGGCTCCCAAATATGCAACAACATCTAGATGATAAAGGATTTTTACATGGAAGTGTTTGCATAGGTATTTTTATACCCCACTCAAACTTCAAAGAATATTTCCTCAAGTAGATTGCAAATATTGGAGGTGTGATGGGGAAGAAAGAGATAATGGAACATTTTTGGTGAGTGTAATGAGTTAGCAGACTTAAAGTTTTCCTGCAGACTACTCAAGTCAGAAATACTGGTTGAGCAAAGGAAATGATCTTTTTGAGCTGTGATACAGAATTGGAATTGCATAGACATAGTAAGGCCTTGCCAAGTTTAATTCTTCTGGCTGCCAAAAAAGCGATTACTAGAAAATGGAAATCAAGGTCTAAACCAACCATATTACAAGTAATGAATATAATAACAGAATGAAAGAACAGAAAGTAGGATCTTAGAGAAGGGTAGCAGCACATTACATAGAAAAAAATGTGAACTGTGGAAACAATACATGCAGAATAATGTTGTGGTGGAGAAATGAGGTTTAAGGGAGGTCAGGAATTGAATGAGCTATGTAATGTTCACTTGAAAGTGACTATATAAGATTACATGTGATGTATAATGTTTGCAACTGAAAATATATCAATATGGTTTGTTTTAATTAAATAAATGTATGATTGCCTATGTCATATGTGATAATTCAATAAAGATGTTTCTTGTTTAAAAAATAAGAACAAAGAAAAATCGGCATCTGGTGACTTTAGTCATAACACAGGCATCCCCAATATTGCCAAAAGACAGGATCAGTGTCAAGTATAAAGTATCCAAATGTCATCACAGCTGAAACAGGGCTGATGAGAGGACCATGGGCAAGCCGCCAGCTAAAAAGCAACCACAGAAAAAAGCATACAAACTCAGCAATGACCCTCAAGAATGCAACCAAAACAGAAAAAGACTAAAATTCAAGCCCAGACTGAAGTACAAGAACCAGGGAAAAATCACCACTGACACAGAGCAAGGCTGCTGAGAGGGGCCGAGGCAACTGTGGGAGTTGTATAAAATGCAGGACCATGCCAGACAAACTTGGACAATTAGTACAGAAACATCAATCAAAACAGATTCACTCTTTAAGGGTGATGATGCATCAGAAAAATACAGGGCATAACATTGTTACATGTCTTATCATAAAAATAAAATAGCATTAAGCCAGAGTAATAGGAGGGAGCAACAGTTATATCTGCAAAACTAATGAACATACATAGCTCAGAAATATCAACCAGCATAGATTCTCTATGGACAGAGAATGCATCCAAAAAACAGACACTGAACAGAAGAGTCTGCATGGGAAATGAATACTGAATGTCTTAAAAAGAATACAGCATGAATTCTACTAGTCTCTCTCATACAAGTCATAGTTAATATATCAGGATACAAATGCAGCTGCTTAATTAGCCATCAGTCCATGAACAAAAAGTAAATTCAGAATAATGCACACTGACTACAAAATATCAGGTTTCAGACAGTTACCAGAGGTGCATTAGGACTTAAAATACACATTTCTAACAGCAGCATACAAAAATCTTACAGTAACTGATGAGGAAACTCCACAGACAAAAGTAACTTTACAAAGTAAAAACCATGTAGTAAGAATGGGTTGGGGACACAAAATCCAACTGATATAGCAAAGGAAAAACATACTTCAAAATGGCACCAAAAGAAGCTGGGAAAAGATTGACTAAACAAATATCTGATCTGGAAGACTTCCAAGATGAGTGCATACTGAATCAGAAGGCTGATATGAGCTCTCCCAGTGTGAGGACAGAAACTGTGATAAAGGGCCAAAATGTGGTTCCTAGCGAGTATCTAAACTACCTCCATGCCAGAACGGAAGAAATTTAAAGAACTCGACAGAAAAATCAGTAAAGAAGAAAAAAAAACTCTGGCTGGGAACAACCTTATAGCTACTCAGCAAAAAAAGCAGTTTAAGTTTCAGCTTTTGGTACAGCAGTTTGGCTCCAGAAATTTGGAGAAAAAAATCAAATGCATTTAAAGGTATTTAAAATAAATGAAACACTGAAGGAAAACATCAAGTCAAACAACAAACTGATGAAAATGCAAAAATAAGAGGTTAAATGAATAAAGGTCCGAGTATGAGGTTTCTCAAGATGAGCTGTTCCAAAAAAATTATTAACAGTGAGAAGACAGCACAATGAGAAAACTTGAGATTTTCTGCTGTACCAGAGAAGCTAGAAAGAACAGACTGTATTAACAAAAGTACAAATAAGCAACTAGACTGGTATTCCACAGCAGAATTTGTTAATTGCAAGGGCACATAGTCTGTATGCTCCAAATCTGGCCGTGAGAAAGTACGAAAGACCCATGATAGTAAAGGCACTGGGTTATTCAAATGCAAAATATAAAGGCTAAAAACTACCATTGGAATGTAAGGCTAAGTTTCTTAAGATAATCACAGATCAATAGCCTAATAAATACATCTGAACTTGTGCAATCATTCCAGCAGAAAACAACTGCTCAACAAAACTATGGAAGAAGGGAAACTAGTGTTTGTGAAAATGATTATTCACTGTACACCAGGCAGAATAGAAGCAAGTTTATCTTGGCTATCAGAGAATGGTGACAACCAGGTGTAAGACTCAAGGTGCCATATCCAGTAGTCTTCAAAATAGTTTTCCCTGGAGGATAAAAGGCATTTTTGATGCAGATCATACTAAGGAAGAAATAAAAAGTGAGCAATCAAGCAGAAGAGGATGCTGCTTCTTATTCTTCTGACAGCAGTAAAAAAGCCCATACAGAAGTTTTGCCAGTCAAACCATTTCAATTGTTTCAAAGGAAATGCCTGAGAGGAGAAAAAAATACATGAGCTGACTCGAAGAATCAGCAATACCTTGGACTTGAACCAGAAACTTGTGGGAGATGGAAACCATCAGGAAAAAGACAAGCAACTCTGAAATATTACTGAATACAAGGGAGACTATAAATATTCAATCCCACTGGACATAGGAATAGTTGTGTGAAATGTGCCTTTGCAAGAAAAAGTGGAGAGAAAGACTGGAACTTTGATGACTGTGTTAAACTGGTGGGTAAACTATAACACAAACTTCATTTACGTCATTAATGTTTAAAAATGCACTGAAATGAATGAAAAAATAATTAAGTAAAAGATTTTTCCTTATTAATATCTGTATAAAAATGTATCGCATGTCATACTGTAAAGCAGTCCTGAATACTGTGCAGTTAGGACTATTTTAAATGTAAGGTGGGTGGGTCTTATTAGTGACTGCTATACATGTTAATGATATTAAACCAAGAAAGTACTTTTTTATTAGATATAAAATATGCAGACTTTACACTGTA
Source organism: Protopterus annectens (assembly GCF_019279795.1). Classification (NCBI taxonomy): domain Eukaryota; kingdom Metazoa; phylum Chordata; order Ceratodontiformes; family Protopteridae; genus Protopterus; species Protopterus annectens. The sequence goes on from NC_056746.1 coordinate 477,809,907, forward strand.
ACACAAACACCAATCTGAACCATGTTAAACTTAATGTAATGCTGTGGTCTCGAGCTGCAAGCTGGGGGTTGTTTGTAAAAGGGTACTGATCATATTATATGCAGAAGTGAGGTAATTTCTCCTGTTTTTACACAGCAGCTGTCTAGATTAATCTCACTGGTTTTAAGCCACCAATAAGTTTTCTAAACAGGCTTGAAAGATAAAACAAAATGATGAAGGTCATAGAAAATATCAAGTTTCTTGCATTTACAAAAATAATTATTTATTTTTCCGTTCATTTCGGTAACCAGGGTACAGCCCTGACTCAAATGAACCTATTTCAGTCTCAGCCCAGACAAACATAAATGACAGTTTGACAAGCAAGTTAACAAGAAGTATTATGACTACAAAACAAATGCTCTGTGAAGATAGCAATGAATCAATAAAATAATAAAGTACACAGTATAAGGGACAACAGGAAGCGATGGTTAGAGCAAGGAGGGGAAAAAAGTAAAGAGTAAGATGGTGAAAGGCTAGAGCACAAAGTGAAAAAGATAAGGTAAGGGCCCATAGAAATGAACTATAAGCAATATATACAACGTGGATGATATGGCAAATATTAATGTACAGAAATAACATGGTGAAGGGGAGAGTGGGAGATTAAGCGATACATCAAGGGGGAAAGCATTTGCAATAACTGACCCAGGCTTGAAATGATATTTAAGGTGAGCATGAAATGAGGGATATGGGGCAAGGTCTTTAAGATTAGTAGACAGTGACACATAGACTTTAGGGCCTAGGTTGGAGAAGTTGTGGTTTGTGCAATAATGTCTGTCTGGGACATTGTGGACCAGAGTGGGGCTGTCTGAAGAGGTTGGAGGGAAAGGAAGAACAGGAGTGTTCTTTGAGGAGCTTGCAGGAGTTGTGATCCAAACAGCAGGTTGGCACATTGTTGGACAAGTAGCCAACTGGCATTACTAAGTGTGATACAATGATACCCATTTCCAGGGGTGATGGTAATTAAATGGTAGATAGAGTTATCATGTTACAAAAATCTATAACCCCATCCCCTTAGAACTAAGACAACTAGACAAACTAAATTTATTTAAACCATCACTGAAAAAAAAACACTTAATAGATAACTGGCTGTGATCCTGCACAGCACCAGGACAGCACATAAATACTACTCAGACATGTTTCTCCTCTCATATACAGCTAATCTCCTTGTAACCCATATATGCCCATCATTTCCCCCCATCCCTAGTTCACCTAACATCTCTTATTTCTGTACCTCTGTCTTATGTTCCACTGCTCACTAATATTCTTTATATAAAAAAAAAGCATACTAACATTTAGAATTACAAACTCCTCAATAAACTCTCACCTACATTCTTTACTAATGAAAACTGATTTTTTACAATAATCAAACGACATAACATCCTAACATATTTCTAACATACCTCTAAACATACATCTCTCTTTCTAGTTTCAGGTAACTGTACATATTCAATTTTGATACATAAAATGTTTGGTAATTCAACTCATCATCATCAGCCCCCTTTTCCCATTTTTTTCTACATGGGGTCGGGGTATTGTGTTAACTGTCGCCAACTCTCTTGATTCAGTGCCACACTCCTGCCTTCTTCAACACTCATGCCTGATTGTCGCAGATCTTCTTTCACACAATCCATCCACCTCTTTGCTGGATGTCATCGCTTCCTCTTACCGTCTTCCTGTTTGTCCCAAATCTTCCTCACCTGCTTCTGCTTTCCTGCATGTGTCCAAACCATCGCAATCTGTTCTATTTGATCTTTTCTGCAATTGGAGCTACTTTGCCTTCTGCTCTTATGTCCTCATTTCTTCGTCTGTCCCAGTGTGCATCCCACCACCCTTCTCAGGCACTTCATTTCCATCACCTCTTGCTTCTTCAACTGTTCTGCCTTTACTGCCCAGGTTTCTGTACCATACAGTAGTACTGGTCACACCACTGTCTTGCACACCTTACTTTTCAGCTTCTTTGGCACTCTTCTGTAGACTACACCTGAGACTCTATGCCAGTTGGCTGCAGCCCCTATGATTCCAGCTTTGACCTCTTCATTCAGACTTCCCTTCTACTCAACCACCCCTCCCAGATACTTGAAGCCGTTTACCTGTTCCACTATCTTCCCTTCCATCTCTATTCTCAGCTTCTTCTGATTTTCCCAATTTGCTGCCATTACCACTGTCTTACCTCTGCTTAGTTTCATTCCATGTGCCTTCAGATTTGCATTCCATTCTCCTGTCCTTTGTTGAAGTTCTAGCTCAGAGTCTGCCTGTAATATCACTTCATCTGCATACAGCAACTTTGTTGATCTCTCCCCTCCGACCTGTTTGGTAATGTAGTGCATTACCAGAATAAACAGCAGTGGGCTCAGAGCTGAACCTTGGTGTACACCCACTCCCACTGGGAAACCCTCTGTGAGGCCAAACAATGTTCGTACTTGAGTCATTGGTTCCTTGTACATAGCCTGCACTAATTCTACCAATGTTTCTGGGACTTCAAACCACTGCAGTACTGCCCAGATCAGCTTTCTTGGGACCTTGTCATATGCTTTCTCCAAGTTTAGGAATGCCCATTTTGACTCTCTGATCTCTAGCTTCTTCTCATCATCTATCTCACTGCAAACATCGGGTCTATTGTGCTGCATTCTGATCTGAATTTGAACTGCTCACTTACTTTCTACTACACTGTCCATTTATCAATCACCCTCTTCAAAACTTTCATGCAATGTGATAGGAGTTTGATGCCTCTGTACTGCCCACAGTTGTGGATATTCCCTTTGTTCTTGTACACTGGCACAAGTATGCTTATTCTCCAGTCATCTGGGATAAGCCTTTCTCTCCACACTGCTATTAGTACCCTCAGAAGCCATTTCTCCCCTATCTCACCCAGCATCTTTATCATATCTGCTGTGACTTCATCTGTGCCTGCTGCTTCCCCCAACTTCATTTTCCTTAGTGCTGTCTTACTTCTTCTAGGGTGGGCTCCTCTTCTTCTCTCATTGTAGGCTGTTTCTAGGGCAGTACAGCTTTTGTGAGGTTTTCTTCAGTCAGAAGCTGCTGGAAATACTCTGTTCATCTGCCTTTGATGTCTTGTGGACCGGTGAGCAGGTTGTTGCTGGCATCCCTTATGAAGGGTATCGGACTATCTTCTTTACCTTTCTGTCTTTGCCTTGCAACCTGATACAGTTTCTTTGTGCCACTTACAGAGTCACTTTCCAGAAGTTGGTAGAGTGCCTCCGATGCCCTACTCTTTGCTACTGCAACGTCTTTCTTAGCTTCTTTGTTAGCCAACCAGTAGTCCTTCCTCGCCTGGTCAGGCTTTTCTATCTCCCACTTCTTTCTATACTCCTCCTTTCTTTTGATGACTTCCTGGACTTCTGCATTCCACCACCAGCTTTCCTTATATACCTTATTTCCATACCTGGCGTAGCCACGTATCTTTTCTGTTGTCCTAACACATGCTGTTTTTTAGGCGCTGCCATACTTGTTCAACTCCACCTATTTCCTCCTCTTCTTGCACTTTCTCTCTAGTCAACGTCCAGGTCTTCAGCCTGGTCTCTGTTGACCTTAGAACCTTCTCTGACCACTGCTTGCAGCTGATTGTGGCAACTAGTGTTTTATGTTGTGGGACAACTGTTTCACTGGAGATGACTTTGCAATAATGAGTTCTACCCCACTGTCTTTTCCTTACTAGGAGGAAGTCTATCTGAGTTGCATGTTAGCTACTCTTGTATGTGATCTTGTGACTGTCTCTCTTTCTGAACTATGTGTTGGCTATTATCAAGCTATTTGCCAGACATAAGTCTAGAATGGCTTCTCCTTTATTCCTGTTGCCCCACCCATGTGGACCCAGGCAGTCCTCATATCCTGTTCTGTCTGTCCCGATATGCACATTCAAGTCACCCATTATCAACACCAATTCACATTGTCCTGTTTTATCTAGTAGGTCTTGCAACTGCTGTCCAATACACTCTTTACCTCACTATCACAACCCTGCTGTGGAGCAGAGGCTGAGATTATGAATACTGCCTTATCACTACACTGGAGTCAGACTCATCAAACTGCCATGAGTCTGTCATTAATTCTGATGATATCCCTCACTGCCTTCTGAAGCCCCTCTCTCACCACAATTCCTACACCATTTCTAGCCTGTCCCCCTCCTGAGTAGTAGAGTCTGGATCCCAAGCCAAGTGGCTTTGCTGCACTGCCCTTTCATCTCATCTCTTGGATTATGTCCAGCCTCCTCCATATCATCATGTCATCCACTTCCAAGCTGCGTTCCGTCAGTGAACCTCCATTAAGTATAGGAATTCTCAGTTCATGTTTGGCAGGTTGGTTTGTTTTATGTCTAGCTTTCGCTCAACAGAGCTATCCCAGGTACCCAAGCTGGGCAACTAGACACCAGCCAGCTAGTAGCTTACTTGACCCAGGGCTGCTGGGTTTTATAGCAGGCACACACTGGCCAATAGAGGCACATATACCCCTCCCACTGTTATCAAGGGTCCCTGCCGTAGGTCAGAGTACACCGGGTCCTCAACCCACTTATCACCAGAAACTACCCATGCCCATTTTGGCAACATTAGTCAACATGACTGAATCACCTAGAGGCACTAGCCCTGCCAATCCATGTTCTCCTATCTTGAGGATACTGCGCACCAGAATAGATGCCCATAGTGGTTGGTCTGTACAACTCTTCATGCTACAGGGCATCACGTAGAGTCTGTACTGCTGCCCATAGCTCCATTCATTGGCGAGTTTGAGATGGAAACACTCAGCATGTTTTTCGGACGTGGGAGAAACCCCATGGAGGCAGGGAGAGAATGTGCAAACTCCAAAAAGGCATTGGTCGGAGGTCAGAAATGAACCTCGTACATTGTGCATGGAAGGCAAAGACCTTAACCACCAGACTGAACAAGAAAAAGGTCACAGTAAGCTGCCTGTCGGGAGCTAGAATCCGCCACATAACACAAGCACTCAGGTCACTCCACAGCAAGTACAAATATGACTCAGTCATTGTACATGCCGGTGTGAACGACCCGAGACGTACCTCCCTGGACTACATGAAAAGAGACATAGAGGAGCTCTCTGATTATGTAGTCCAGGCCGGTATGACCCTGACCCTGAGCAGCATCTTACCCTCACCAAGAATGATGCCACAGTATAAAGACAAAATGATCAGTTTTAACAATTGGCTTAATTACTGGTGTCATTCTAAGGGGATCCAATGTCTGCCTGCTTGGGATGACGTGCTTGACAAGCCACGCTGCTTCACAAGGGATGGCTTGCACCTGTCACTCCTGGGCTTCCGGATATTGGCCAAGGCATTTGCCACCCCCATAGTGCCTTTTTTAGGCAAGGCTCAAATGACAAACCTACCTCCCTAGAAAACACAAGTGGAAAAAAACTAAGGGTAATGCTGCTCAATGCCAGAAGTCTGCACGCTCTCGAAGCCCTCCTCAGTATGGAGAACATCGATGTCTGTGCAGTGACTGAAACCTGGTTCAAGGCTCCTGAGAGCACCCCAGCACTATCAGGTTTTACCTCATATCATGCTTTCCGGCCCCAAAACTTGGACTGAACCACAAAAGGAGGGGGAGTATCCATATTCAAAGATACCCACACCTCCAGGTTAGTGGCAACGCACGAAGCATCGGAGACCATCCAGGTGCAACTAACCATAGGCAAAACTGCCTTACAGTTTGTAGCATGCTACAGACCACCCTCTCAAACTCAGGAACCCCACACAGCCTTCCTGAAGACACTGGAGAGTATGAATGTCTCTCCAAATACCATCATATTGGGAGACTTCAACTACCCAAACATAGACTGGGAACATTACTCAAGCCCCAACACCCTAGCCCAAAGGTTCCTAGAATTCATAAACTCAAATGCGATGGAACAACTAGTCACCATTCCCACAAGAGGAGATAATATACTAGACCTGATCATCACAAACATGGGGACAAAATGCTCCACACCGAAAGTATATCCCTCATTGGTGAGATCAGACCATAAATTAATCTCACTGGAAATCCACATCCCGCCCCCCCCCTGCACAAAAGACCACAGTGAAGAACTTCTCAAAAGCCAGCTTCACACTTCTTAAGACTGAAGTGGTATCCTTCAAGGCCCCTGGGCCAGTGGAAACCACAACCCACACTGCTGAATCCTTTACAAATGCCTTCTACGGGAACCTTCAAGAATGCATGGATCATGCAATCCCAAATAAAACCAAGACCCATTCCCCCAAAGGCAGGCGCCCGGTCTGGTGGACCCCAGCCATAAACAAACTTTACAACAGGAGGAGGAAGCTACTACATGACAGAGCAAAATCCCTAAAAGGGAAGGCATCTCTGATCAGTACTAGCAAAAAACTACAATCACTCATAAAATCATCCAAGGCCAACATTGAGAGAAAAATCGCAAAAGACACAAAAGACAATCACAAGGCCTTCTTTAGCTATGTTAGAAACCTGGGTGGAAACTCCCAGATATGCTCAGAGTTAGTCCAAAATGACACAAAATACAATGAACCCACTGACATTGCCAACATTCTGGCAGACAGGTTCAGTGCAAATTTCTCCTCCCCCCCCCCAAAAGGAGAAATATCTATCCCAGCAGAGTGTAGCCTCCCTAACATCTCAGATGCCCAGGTGAGAGCCGCCCTCTCTAAAGCTAAAAACACAGCATCAATGGGACCGGACGGTGTCCCGGGCTATGTGCTACATGAACTCCAAGAGGAACTAAACCCACACATAAGGCTGCTGTTTAATCTTAGCCTTTCTACAGGGTACGTACCCAAAGAGTGGCGTACGGCAACAGTGGTTCCACTTCACAAAGGCGGTGCTTCTACAGACCCTGGGAATTACCGCCCCATAAGCTTGACGAGCCTGGTCTGCAAAGCTATGGAGAGGATCATTATGGAACTCATAAACAAAGACATTGGGGACCTACAGACATTGGATCCTACCCAATTTGGCTTTGTCAAGGGCAGATCCTGCCTTTTGAACTTGGTCGACTTTTTTGAAACAGTCACTAAGGCCATTGATGAGGTAAGGCAGTTCACACAGCCTACCTTGACCTTTCAAAAGCCTTCGACACAATACACCACTCGGGCATCATAGACAAACTCACCAGCTTAAATGTAAACCCATATGTCACAAGATGGGTTGCAAACTGGCTCAAGGACAGAACCCACAGGGTCAGAGTTGCTGGAGCTATGTCAGACTCTAAGCCGGTCACAAGCGGTGTCCCACAGGGCTCAGTCCTGGGACCCCTCTTGTTCGGCATTTATTTTTCCGAGGTACAGGCAAACATAGGAGGATTGTGGCTGACAAAGTTCGCAGATGACTGCGAACTGGGCGCCATAATTGATACTCCAGCGGACACAAGCATCCTTCAGAGAGGCCTCATAGAAACGGATAATTGGTGCCAGAGCCATGGCCTTAAGCTGAACGCCAAAAAATGTATAGTCATACCCTTTGGGAAAAGCAAGGTACCCACAAATTACCACATAGGTGGTAATCCATTAAGTACGGAAGAGGTAATCAGGGACTTAGGGACCCAGGTTGACAGTAACCTCTCATTTGACACTCACATTGTCAAAGTGGTTAGGAAGACCTTCTATATGGCCCACTTTATCATGAAGGGTTTCACATCTAGATCAAGAGAGGTCATTGTGCCCCTGTACTCTTCTCTTATCAGGCCAATGATTGAGTACAATGCCCCATTTGGGATGTATCTTACCCGACACCTGCAGCAGTTGGAAAGACCCCAAAAGTTCCTCACCAAGAGGATAAAGGGTCTTAAACATATGTCATATGCTGCCCGACTGAAGAAACTCCAGCTCTATTCAGTGGCATACCACCTACTCAGAGGTGATCTGTGCCTGAAGTACAAGGCCATGTCCAATCCGGAATTAATGGACATGCTCCACCTCAGTAAATCCAAATCCATCAGAGCCACGAGAGCAAGAGACTTAAACCTCAACACAGAAATAAATAGGATGTGCTGGAGGGACAGATTCATAACCCAGAGGCTCCCTACACTCTGGAACAGAATCCCAATCCATGTTAGGCAGAGCCCCTCACTAACTCTATTCAAGAGAAATCTTGACGAGTGGATGGGAGATCGTAGGTTTACCCCGGGGGTCATCTCTGTGTCACTACTACACAGAGGCACAGTAAACTAAACCCTAAATGGGCGCAGTATTCTCATCCTAAGGGGTGGTGAAAGCCACACACACTCTGGCTAGGCTTATAAATGCCCTAGGGCAGATAGCCTAGTACGAACCTATGAACCATTATGTCAACTGATAATTCAACTGTACATCATAAACTGCGCGTACAGTTTTAATGTACATACATACCTGATTCACAATGTTTTAATATATTTATGTTAAGCAAATATTCTGTATTTTGTAATTACAAAAACTGTATAGCTTTTTCTCTCTGTACAACAAAAGACTCCTACTATATTATTTTATGTATGTATTTTCTAAATGTTCTCTGCACTTTTATCTGTAATCATGTGAAGCTTTTCTACCCTATTTTCCCAATAAACAAAGACAGAGATAGACGAATATATAAAAAGAAAGACAAAAAGAAATATATTTTCCCATTAGCAAATTCTCTGGAGACAAGAACTCTGTGAATGCAAGCAGTTGCCACGTGAACTCTGAACAGTGTGATCTGAATGAAATTTTTCATGCATCTGCAAAATTACTAGCTGTTTCTCCCTCTCATTGTGGACTTCTTTTTTGCACATAATCGTAATCTATCTTGACCTCTGAGCACTCTTTGCTGAGAGGAGAGGCATAGTGTAATTAACATTTAAAGGTACACTGGCAAGCAGTTCAATGAAACATACATGAGGTCTGAAACTGTTGTAACTTATTCAAGTAGTTGCCTCCCCAGCAGCCTTATTGCTTACATGCATTTAATATAACAAACACAGTGCAGTTTACTTAAAGGTAACCAGTACAATGCTGTCTAAGGGCTAAAAGTTAATGTCTACTGAAAACATAGAATATGTTTTCACAACTTTGGGGGATAGAGTTAAGAAAAGAATACACAGCAATAAATGTAAGTGGAAACACAGGCTGCAGCATGTACTTTAACATGGGTAACTTTTCTTTTAGATAAGGTAAAGCCTATGAGTACAGTTGTCAGTTTGGTGTAACTGCACTTATCTGCATGGGTAAACTTCATTTACTGAAAATGTTCACAGTTTTCTGTATTTGTTCTAACTTAAAAGGGGACAGGGGTTCTGAAAATCTTTTCTTTTTTGTCAGAGTGTTTTCATTGAAGCAACCATCTTGAAAATGTGAAAAAGGTTCACATGGAGATGAGCAGAAGTAACTGCTTAATAAATCTGCCTGCCAAATATTAGTGTGTACATACAACTTAAAAGTCTGAAATACACATTCAAAAGGACTATCACATATTATAACAGATGGAGTAATAGCTTTATCATATTGGCTATACAGTCTATATTATAATGGAATGTAAATTACCTTAAAGGTATAGAAAAATCAGAATGCACCGAGTTAGATTAAGACGTATCGAGTGCAAATAGCAATGCTGCATGAGAGGCATATGGATAGAAAAGAGCGAGTATATTTGGCAATGAAAGGATTTCTGGATGCATACTCATCACAAAATAGGGGGCAAACAAAAGAGAAGCAATAATACTGAATGCTTGACGGGCAATGGTGACAGAAGAAAAAAAAGACACTATTTGCAGACTGGATTATTGACAGGAGAACAGGGTTATATTTGCATGTATTTATACTCCACTAAAACTGATACTATACACCTCAAGAGAATTCTAGGAGAAAAAAAATCAAGCTTTCAGCAGAAAATATTAGTTATGGTTGAGGACTACAATCATCACTTGAAAAAGCAACAAAGGATGGCAGACTTCTAAAAAAACAAAACAAAATACATAGGAGTATAGTTAGTATGGGAGATGTGAATTCAGTAGTAGGAGCTCGGACAGATTTTACATTACTCCCTAAAGTGCAATAATAGAGCTTGATTGGATGGAAATTATACAAAAGTCTAGAAAGGCTGCTAAGTAACTATTTTTGATAAATACAAAGCACAGAAAATATTAGCACAATAACTTAGGACAGTGAAAGTAGAAAGGGTTGTCACCAAACTTACAGAAAAACAGCCAGCAATCTAGTAGATGTATTAGAGACATTTTAGAAATGTTATGAAAATCTCTACAAAGCAAACGACTGTAGAAACCAAGAAAAAAAAACACAAATGGAAATCTTCATGGAAGACTTAATTATGCTAAGGTTAGAGGAAGATAAGAATTGACATTTAATATGCAACATAGAGAGGAGATAAAAAAAAGTTATGTAAAATCAATCAACAAGGAAGTCTCCGGGAACATATGTTATTCATGGTGGACGTCTGTCACCTGATGGGGAAAACAGTGATAAAAATATGCAAAGTTTTAACAGTTAAGAGGGGGGAAGTAACAGAATCTTGGAAACAACTATGGTGGCTGTACTACCCAGGCAGGGTAAAGACCCTTTAAAGCCAGCTTTTAAATCATAAAGTGTTTATGTCTACAGTAGCTTAGAGAATGGCAACAGTTTTTTTCCAAAACTGATAGCCATAGACCAATGTACGTTTGTGTAGAGAGCTTGCAAACATTTGATGAAATTAACAGAATGAAGATGGTCCAGAGGGAAACAGAATGCTAAGAAAACACCATTATTGTTGGTGGATCTTGATGCAGAGAAGCCATGCAATAGAATAAGCTTAGATTTTTGAGGATTGCAATGGCAGCATTTTTACTTCCCAATAGAATAATAGGGCTAATTAGGAAGATGTATGAAGGGTCAAAGGCAAGAATTAAGGTGGGAGTGTTCCTCTCCAACAAGCTGTGTTTGAAAAGAAGAACAAGGCAGTGATGTCTGCTTTATATATAGAGACACTGTCAAAGAAAATAAGGGACTCACAAATTCAAGAATATAAATGGTATGGTAATCAAGAAGAGTCAGCTTTACTTGTAGACAATATATCTTTGTACTTAAAATCCAGATGAAGACATTTCGGTGTTGTGGAACATTTTGAGACAGTTTCACATTTTTTGAAGACATAAAATTAATGAAGATAAAGCAACAGTGGTAAACTATACACAACAGATGAATTGGTACAGCATTACCTATATTTATAGGATCATAACATGATTAAGTATTGCATGGTTTAAAATAGGCTCTCTTATGCAGTTAAGGATATGTGGGAAGAAACTAAACAAAAGATAATACAAACCACCAATAAAGTATAAACTCTTGATTATGGAAAAAGGACAGCAAGATAAAAACAGTGGAAATGTTTTCAGTCCCTTTCATTTTATACATAGGTCAGGCATACTTTTTAATAACCAGAGGAGAAGTTGTAGACAATAATAAATAAAAAGACTTGAAAGAATTTATATGGGTGGAAAAGACTGCAAGAGCCAAGTGGGAAAAGTTGATCCTTGCCAAAGAAGAGGGTGGTTTAGGATTAACTGATCTGAAGGGATATTCCAGAGCTACATATTTAATGTTCATATACATTACACAATCAGCGAGTTACAAATTAAACAGGAAAAGGGTGATGATGAAACCAGGGGCTGGAGATGTGGGGGAGTTTGAGAAATAACGAGGGAGTAGGATTTTGGATGAAGGTCTGTAAGGAGACTAAAGCAATCGTACAGAATATTGTAGTCATAAAATAAAAGAAAGTAGTAGTCTAAGAATGAAGACAACACAGGAATGGAGAAAGGATATTTTTCCCAATTGGGATGACTGCAAGTAATAGGCAAGGGGCCTGGAACTTTGAGGAAATTAGCAAACGAACCAAGGTATTTGGAAGAAATAACTAGACAGGGAAAGGTAACAAGAGTTGAACAAGGTCAAGCAGAAGTCTGGATTGCAGGTTACAGACTGCCTTCCCAACCAGGGATTAATATCACAGGCTTCACAGCCAGGGTTGCCAGACGTCCCTATTTGGGCGGGACTGTCCCGAGATCAGCAGCCTGATCCAGAGTCCCGCCCTGCCGGTTTAAATCCCGGCCAGCCTCCGCTTTGTTTGTTTTTTTTGATTGTCCCGTATACCTGGCATACGGGCTAATCAAAAATTGCTAAACACGGAGCTTCTTGTGTTCCGCATTAAACACGAGAAGCTCCGTGTTTAGCAATTTTTGATTGGCCCATATGCCGGTATACGGGCCAATCAAAAATCGCTAAACATGGAGCTACTTGTGTTGAATGCGGAACTGCATTGCATTAAACACGAGAAGCTCCGTGTTTAGTGCAGAGCTACTGAGCTACTGTTCTTTAATTTTTTTTTTTTTTGGTCTTCACTTGCTGTGAAGACCTTTTTTTTTTTTTGGTCTTCACTTGCCGTGAGAGACCTTCATTTTTTTTTTTTGTCCCTACCTGGGGGGCTGGAAATCTGGCAATCCTGTTCACAGCACAGGCAAACAGAAAGCAACAGTGGAACACTAAGGAAAAGACCATCTCTGAGAGTTTTTTGGATGAGCCTAGAAAAGAAGCTGCTGTTAAAAAGAAGACACTTAGCAGGGCATATAAACATGCATAATTATAAAAATGAGTCAGAGTAGGTTAGAAAATATTGGGAGAACAGACTGGAAAAGCAATTTACAAAGGAAAAATGGGAGGACATCTGTATGGCTCCCAAGTATGCAACAAATTCCAGAAGGTTTATAAGTTTTGCTTGGAAGTTTTTGCTTAGGCATTTTTACATCTCAAACAGACTTCAGAGAATTCTTCCTCGGGTAGAAAGTAAATGCTGGAGGTACAAACAGGGATAGATAAGCAACCGAAAACCTGTTTTCTGGAAGTATAACAAAGATGGCAGACTTAAAAAAAAAAAAAAAAAAAAACTCATTACAGAGTACTTCGTCAGAACTGTTGGGAAAGCAAATGGAAATGATTCTTTTGAGCTGGGACAGAGGTACTGAACTACCTAGACAGTAAGGCTTAGTTTAATGCTACTGGCCAATAAAAAATAAAAAAAAAAAATATCCGAAAACTGAAATCAAAATCTAAACCAAATGTAACTGAAGTACTGAATTTTGTAAAGCTAAAAGAACTGGAGTTGAGATCCTTAGAGAAAGGAAAGAGTAAATTACTGAGAAATAATTGGAACCTGTAGAAACAATACATGCAGAATAATGTTCAGGGGGAGGAAACAGGTTTAAGGGAAAAAGGAAACTAGCAATTTATGCACTGTTGAGTGAATTATAATTATTAAAAATACAACATATGTTTATACTTCATGAAAAAATGTTACTATGGTTTATTTTCTGTTATATTAATGTACATGTATCTCTGTCACTGTTTCAGTTGTGATTTAATAAATATTTTTATTAACAAATCTGGAGGGAGATGCAGCTGGTATCAGCTGGAAAAAGAGAAGACATTTGGTCAGACACTGACAGGGATCCGCTGCAGTGGAAAACAGTACTGCCACAGGTATGATGCCCTGAAGAGGAGAGACCAAGCAGGCTGGGAGAGTTTTGGACGTACAGGCATATGACAAGACTTCTATAGTAAGTATTCTTTTTATTATACAGTACATAAACATATAACAATATTCAAATATATAAAATATGGAATATATATATATATATATATATATATATATATATATACATATATACATACATATATATATATATACATATATACATACACACACACACACACACACACACAATACATATATTACACACACACACACACACATATATATATATATATATATATATATATATATATATATATATCGTACATATATATGTTCGATTTTCAGAGCGTCTTCTGTGTAGCGACATGCGTGAATGGGCGTTCCTTCGTTGTAGGTTGTGCGTTAGGCCCGGCAAGCCAGTACGTAAAAATCTACTGCCAATCATTAGCGGACCGGAGTTCCACTGTGGCGACCCCTAACCGGGAAAAGCCGAAAGCCACAAACACAGCTGCTGCATGTACTTGGCAAGGTACATGCTGAAGGGGGCACTGTACTCGGTTAATGGGTCTGATAAGGGAGGAGTATATATATATATATATATATATATATATATATATATATATATATATATATATATATATAAAATGTATATATTTATGTGTGTGTATATATATATATATATATATATATATAAATATATACACATAAAACATATACAAGATACACAAGATATACATATATACACACACACACAGATATATATATATATATATATTTATATACACACACACACACACCCATATACATACATACATATAAAACATATATAAAATACACAATATATATATATATATATATATACATATATATACATATATATATATATAAAATATATCTAAGATACATAACATACATATATATATATATATACACACACACACACACACACACACACACAAGATATATAAAAGATTTATATATGTATATATACCTATATATATATATATATATATATATATATATATATATATATATATATATACACACACATCTACCTATATATATATATATATATATATATATATATATATATATATATATATATATATATATAAAATATTACACACACACTTTATGGTCTTTTATTAATTCTTCAGGGCTCAGAAAATGAAGAATACTTGTAGAAGTGTGTTACAATGACTGCTTCTGTGGCACAGGTGTTAGAAAAGTTTGGAAGGGCAAGTAGAGCAGAAAAGAAAGATTTTGAACTACATGCTTAATCTTTCATTTATACTGCAAATTACCATTTTTGTTGTACTCTGTTATAAACTGCACTTTAACAAGGCTGCTGAATGCCTTTAGTGCTATTACTTGTGATGGACTAACATGAATATAACTCACATTTTGGTCAGAACTACATTCTAAAATTTAGTACTTACACATTGCACTACTTAGGGCCACTGCAACACCTTCCAGCAAGAGATCTGAAATGCTACTGATGATGTATTTGGGATTTCTACAACTTTTCTGAAATTCTGCAACTGCTACAATCCAGGGGCACTACACACCTCATAAGGGAAGGGGGGAGGAGGAGGAAGGTACTGAACTACACATTGTTCAGCACCTTTACATTAATGGAAACTGCAATGCTTTAGGCTCTGATTAATGAAGAAGACATCATTGTAATATCATATTAGTAGAGAGGACATGCAGGTGGTTGGGTGTGACAGAGCAATATGCAGAGGACAGGAAGAAATGGAAACAGATGATCTGCTGTGGTGACCCCAACGGGAAAGTACAGTTTTGTACCTACCATAAATGTAGATGTTAGAGTTTTCACACTGCTGCAGTCATTACACTTGGGTTATCCTGCCGTCAGGCAGTCCTGCAGTCAGCCAGAGTTCCAAAGTCTTGGTCTGTCGTCGGTTGTTGTCACTTCTTCCCTGACGTCAGTGCGCCAGGGGTATATAAGATGCATCTGATGCCATTTTCTTCAGTTTTTCTTGCCCCAGATGTCAGGTGCCCCCAAGTAGGTAGGCAATACATATTGCTAATAAAACATATATATAAAATAAAAACAATACCTTCAGTTACAAGCAAATACACCACACAGGTTGTATAGGATAGAAAGGTATAGATAAGTCCAGCTAGGACAGAGGGGATGGCGGGAGGGTAACCTGGACTGCAGCAGTGTGAACACTCGAACATCTACATTTATGGTAGGTACAAAACTGTACTATGTTCATCGTGTTACACTGCTGCAGTCATTACACTTGGGTAGAATCCAAAAGCTAAGGTTGGGTGGCTGGTCTATAAAGAGTTAGGATTGGCTAGGAGGCCCTGCAGAACTGCAGTGGCAAATCCTGCTCTGGATTTAGAGTAAAGAGGCAAGTGGTAATGCTTGGTAAAGGTGTGCACTGAACTCCAAGTTGCAGCCTCCAAAATTTCCTTGGTTGGTACTCCTCTGAAAAGGCTGTTGAAGTGGCTGTTGCCCTGGTGGAATGTGGCCTAATGTTATTAGGGATTGATTTTCCATGCTGTGTGTAGCAGTAACGAATGCAGTGTCCTATCCATTTGGGGAGAGTCTGCTTGGAGATAGCCTTGCCCTGTGATCCTGCAGCATATGCTACAAACAGTTGCTTAGTTTTCCTGAAAGCTTTTCTTTTGTCCAAGTAGAAGCGTAGCTGCCTGTGTATGTCCAAAGAGTGCAGAAGTTTCTCCCCTTTATTCTGGGGGTTTGGATAAAAAGTTGGCAAAATGGATGGTTTGGTTAAGAGCCACACTGGATACCACCTTTGGCATAAAGGTAGGGTTTGCCCTTAAAGAAACCCTGTCCTGATGAAAAATTATAAAAGGTTCCACTGCCAGTAATGCCTGTAGCTCTGAGACTCTTCGTGCTGAAGTTACTGCCAGGAGCAGAGCTGTTTTCCATGATAAAAATTTTAGATCGGCTGTACTGGCTGGCTCAAAAGGTGGCTTTTTCCAAAACAAAATTGAGGTCCCAAGTTGGTGGTGGTGCTCTCCAGGGCAGTCTTATGTTTTTAGCCCCTCTGAGGTACTGCTTTAGCAAGGGATGAGAGAATAAAGGAGGATCCGTGTTGTAATGTGCTGAGATGGCAGAGGTGTGGATCTTAATTGATGAGAAGGATAGGCCTTTGTCCAGCATCTCAGTTAAGTATTGTAAAATCTGAGGAATGTTTGGGACAAGAGGGTCAAGGCTTTGAGCCTGGTTCCAGGTGCAGAATCTCTTCCATTTTTCTGAGTAAGATTTCCTGGTGCTAGGCCTCCTGGCCTCCAAAATGACACCCATAACAGCTTTAGAGAGAAGTGTTGCCTGTTTGACTAATGAATCTGCCATGCAGCCAGGTTTAGGGTTTTGAGCTGACCGTGCAGGATCAGATTGTTTTGTTGAGTCAGAAGGTGTGAAATTTGAGGCAAAATCCATGGAGGGCCTCTAGCTAAGTTCTTTAAGATTGGGTACCAGTGCTGGTGTGGCCAGTCTGGAGCAATCAAGATCATCTGTGGTTTTTCTTGTTTGGCTTTTAGGAGTACCTTTGAAAGGAGAGGCAGTGGTGGGAAGGCATAAACTTTTAGGCTTTTCCAGCTGAACGAGAGAGCATCCACTTTCCATGCTTGTGTGTGGCAAGTCCTTGTGCAGAATTTTTGTAGTTGGCAATTCAGTGGGGAGGCAAAAAGATCTATGTCTGGGCCTCCCCATTTGTGCGTTACCATGCTGAAGATTTGTGGATTCAATTTCCATTCGTGAGGGTCCATGATATTTCTGCTTAAATCATCTGCCAGAGTATTTTTCTTTCCTGGCAGGAATTGTGCTTGCAGATGAACTTGATAAGTTAGAGCCGTGTTCCACAAGGTCATGGCTTGCCTGCATAGGGGATAAGAATGACTGCCCCCTTGCTTGTTTATGTACCACATTACTGTGGTGTTGTCTGTCTTTAATAATAAATGTCCTGGATGCAGAAGGTCCTTGAAAGCTGTTGGGGCATTTTGAACAGCCAACTCTTTTTGATTGATGTGAAGATGCATTTGGTCTGTGGTCCACTTGCCCTGAATACATTTTCCTGCCATGTGTGCTCCCCAGGCGTAATCCGAAGCATCTGTTGTTAGTGTCTGCCTGGCTGTGGGTAGAGTGAAAGGCTGACCCTTGTTGAGGTGACATGCCTGTGCCCATCATCGAAACTCCTGTTGTAGGCAGGGAATTATTAGTATTACTGCTTCTAAACTGTGAGAGTGTTGAGTCCAAACACTTTTTAGGTACCATTGTAATTTCCTCATATGCAGTCTGGCATATGGAATTAGTAGTATGCAGGATGCCATGAATCCCAGGGCCTGCAGAATTTTTCTTGCAGGGAGATGGGACTTTTTTGCCAGTAACTGAAAATATTGAGTCAGTTGTCCTTGTTTGTCTGGCGTGAGGTAAGCCATCTGGGCAGTTGTATTTAAGCTGGCACCTAGGAATATTATCTGTTGTGAGGGCACTAGTTTTGACTTCTTTTCGTTTACTGTGTACCCTAGAGAAATTAGCAACCTTTTTACAAATGCCAGATGTTTTAGAAGAATGTCCTTTGTCTCTGCTTGAATGAGGCAGTCGTCCAGGTATGGATATATTTGAATTCATTTTTGTCTGCAAAATGCAATTACTGGTGCCAGGCACTTTGTAAAGACCCTGGGCGGAGTAGATAAGCCAAAGGGCAGTGCAGAGAATTGGTAGTGCATTGTACCAGCTTTGAATCTGAGGTATCTTCTGCAATTTTGTCTGATAGGGACATGCAGGTATGCCTCTGAGGTCCAGAGTAACAAGCCAAGCCTTCTAGCCCAGCATGGGAAGAAGTTGCTGTAGTGTCAACATTTTTAATTTCGGAACATCCAGGTAAGTAAGTAGAGTTGAAAGGTCTAGTATGGGTCTCCAGGCTTTGTCCTTTCTGGGGACCAGGAAGAGTCTTGAGTAAAATCCTCGTCCTTGTTCCTGCTGTGGTACTTTTTGAATAGCTCTCATGTCCATAAGGGCTATTTGTTTTTGAGCCTCTGCCCATTGATTTTGTGGCAGGTTTGGCATTCCTTTTAGCTTTGGTAAAGTGTGAAAGTGGAACCTGTAACCTTGAGACACAATATTCAGAACCCATTTGTCTTGGGTGATTGATTGCCAATTTTGATAAAAAAGTGCTAGTTTTCCCCCTAAGGGGGCTGCCAAAAGGGAAGTGCTTGGCGTACGAAGGGGGAAGTCATTGGGACTGTTTCCTGTATGGTTGAGATTTGTCCTCACCTCCTTTTGGGGTTGAGGTACCCCACTGTCGTTGTCTGTTAGAGCCTTGGGGTTGAGATCTGCCTCTTGGGGGTCTGTATCTGCCTCTCTGTGGCCTGTCTGACACTGGAAAGGACCAATTCTTTGCAGGCCAATTTCTGCTAAATCGAGGTGGCTGTACCTGTAAGAAATCTTTGACTGTTTGCATAGCTTTAGCTTTAACCTCCATTTTCTTTAACGCCTCTTCTGCCTTAACACCAAACAAGGTATCATGCTGTAAAGGAGCATCCAATAATTTTGCCTTAACATGAACAGGTATACTCTGTTCTTTTAACCAAGCATGTCTTCGAATCACAGAACATTGTAACTGCGGCTCTACAAGAGGCCTCTAAAGAATCAAAACCACATTGCAGAGTATGTTTTCCCACCTGTTCAACTGCATGCAATAAATCCTGCATTTCTTTATAGTCAGGAGCTTCTGAGCTTGCGAGCATTTTCTGTTTTAACTGAGCCATTAAATATTGTTGGTACTTAAGCATGTGAAACTGGCAATTTAAAGTCCTTAATGCTAAAGTTGCAGAAGTGTAAACTTTCTTCCCCCATCTATCCAATGCTCTAGAATCTCTGTCAGAGGGGACTGGATTTTTTGCAATGGAAGCCTTAACCCCCCCTTTGGGACCCTGGGGAATAGTTTCTGGATCAGCAGAAAGGTTTTTATAAAGAAACTTGAGAGTCAGGGACTCTATAATACCTATTTGACTTGGCTGGTGCAGGGGGCAAAGAATCAAGAGATAAGCTGGATTCAGAGAACACATCATCCACAATATCTAACACAGGCGGAATAGCCAGGGGCCTGTGCTGAGGCAATAAAAGGAAGTCCCTGAGCCTTTTCTTGGATTCTGAATAATCCTGACTTTCCCAATGGAAATGCTCCCTCATGGTATGTAAAGTTTCCCCAAAAGAATAATCCTCAGGAGGAGAGGCTGAAGGGATAGATTCTTCAGCATCAGAGTCCTCATAGGGGGGAAGAGAGTATCCCTGGTCTGAAGAGGAATCAGAGGAAATGGAAACCTGATCAGAGGAATCATAGTCTGTATCCTGCCTAGGTCTTTTCTCAGGAGGGGGATGGGAACCCCCGATTAGAGTAATGAGGTCTTCGGACATTTTAAGCATCTGTTTCTTAGGCATGGAGGACTGTGCAGGAGAATGCTGTAATTGCTTCTTTGTCTTTAATGGTGTCTTTGTCTTGGCTGTTGCTTTAATGGTAAGTTGTGAAGGTCTGAAAACACCCTCAGAAGCCGATGCCTGCTCAGCGGCTCCGGACCCATCTGAGGGATTAGTTTCCGTAGGCCCAATACCTTGAGTTTCCAGAGGCCTAGTTGTCTCCACGTGGGAGTCGGAGGCGGCCTGTGGCTCTGAAGTCGCGGGTGTCAGGGGCTGCAAAAGCGCCTCACTGAGAACTGGCGAACCGGCGACTGGCCTAGAAGAGGCTTCGTCGTCGGTTTTGGACCTCGGATGCCTGTCTTTATCCTTGTCTCTGCATTTTTTCAGAATTGCGGTCGTCGGTTGATCCGACGGCATAGTATAATTGAACCTTCGGCCAAAGTAGTGCAAAGCAAATTTAAAGCATCGTTTTATAGTGCGTTTGTTAAATCTAGCACAAAACCGACAACTAGTGATGCCGTGATCAGGGCCTAGGCATGGAATACAGTAAGAGTGGAAGTCCTTATGAGGTATTTGCTTCCCACAAGAAATACAATTATTAACTTTTTCTGACATCGGTCTGAGGCAAGAAAAAAGTTTCCCCAATGGGGTACTTAGCTTTATTGAAGACTTAGGATCTGAAATTCGACTTCAAAAATCTCAGGAGTCGGCCGAAAGGCACTTGCGAACTGCTTTTGCTTCGGGCACCGTGCGGCAAGAAAGACTGAAGAAAATGGCGTCGGATGCATCTTATATATACCCCTGGCGCACTGACGTCAGGGAAGAAGCGACAGCAACCGACACCGGACCAAGACTTTGGAACTCTGGCCGACTGCGGGACTGCCTGACGGCAGAATAACCCAAGTGTAATGACTGCAGCAGTGTAACACGATGAACATCAGCCGAAAGAGAAGATCAGTAATGCAAAATTCACATTAAAAGCTCAACACTAATGGTAATCCTTTACAGTTTAGACTTGGCACTTAAAATTTGTTTACAGGCACAGCAACACCTGCAAGACTCTGCCAGTCTTGAAACTGATGAAACACGGAAGTTGCCATAGCAGCAAACATTTTACCAAACACAGATCAATTCATCAGTTTCTTCTCCCCAGCAAAGGTATTATGTACCTCTGAATGTATCAACTGCAGAAATTCAGTAGTGCTTGTAATAATTTATATTCTGTTGCACAGCATTCCCTCACTTTACCAAAGGCATTCGCAACACTTCTTTGTTTGCAGGATGAATACCTTTCCTATTTCCTATATAAAACCTTAACTATTTCCTTAGGATACATTCTGTAGAAATGCACTTTCATTCACACAGATACATGTTCCATTTCTTAATAACAAAAATAATGCAGTATGAAGCGGGGGTTGTGTTTACATACACAAAGCTGAATGGGGAAACCTGTAAGAACTGTTTAATACTGCAGTCATTTAATGCACACATATTTAGGTTCATTAACCCATTCCTTTTTTTAACGTTTCATTATTTCCACAGCTGCTATGGTGTATAACAAGAAGTGGTACAAAAGAAGGGTGGAGAGACTGGTCCCATGATCTTGTAAGCGTGGGTTTAGATCAAGAAGGAAATAAGAGATAGGTATATAAAATAAAACGAAAATAGAATAACTTCACAACCACAGATTTCAACCTCTCATATCAGGCTGGCATACTTGCAGCTTTAGGAAAGTGATCAGTAAATATATTCAGTGAGGTTCATGGAATTGTACTATACTGAATCAGTCATATGAATGGAAGAGTATTAAACAGATTAATAATTCTGAAGTGAAACCATACCTGTCCCTGAACCAGTACTGGTCAGTATTTACTGTTATTCTGCTTAGCTACAGATAGCTTATGGCATATTACTACAGAAATGAATATGATAAGCCATGTAAAGAGAAATCATTCTGAAATGAAAACAGACCTAAACCTCAGCAATTACTTGTCAGTCATTGCTTTACTAATTTATATATATATATATATATATATATATATATATATATATATATATATACACACACACACACACACACGTGTATATATATATATATATATATATATATATATATATATATAAAATTTAGTCATGGTCAATGTTTAACATTCCTGAATTAAAAACATTACTGCTCTCTTTTCTGTCGCGCTGAAATAAAGGCAGTTGCTATTTAACACAGAGTCATTTTGTTGTCTCCATCTCTCTCTCTTCATCTCTTTTTTTTCTTTTTCCATTCTTTCTTTTCCTTATTTTCTTTCTTTGTTGTTCTGCTTTTTCAGGTTTAGAAGTACTGGGGCAGCTGGACCATAAGCCAGTCAGATGTGAGAACATTTACCACATCTCCCTGCCCACCTGGGGATCTCTTCACAGGGTGGGAGCGGTGGCTCCATCCCTGTGGTTACCCTGATGCATGGCAGCCTGGTAAGCTAGTAATGTGGGCTTCATGACTTGGTTGAGGCTGGGGCGAGAGGGTGGTGGAAAGGTGCTGGGACCCTTAGCAATACCTCCACTGTTTAGTACAAGACTTGCTGTCCTTGTTATCTCCAGCCATCAAGATACCGGAGGCCTCAGCCTTCTCACCAAAGGGGTCAACCTGCCCAGGTCCATCAGGGTGAGATAATGTTTGATGCTCTCTGGACCTGGACAGTACCAATCTTGCAGCCCTCCTCCTCCTCCCTTTTGTGTCTGCCTACCATCTGTATGTCTCGTCTCTCCCTCCCACTGTCAGAACACTACTGTGCTCCTTTTTGTCTTGTCTAACTTTACATTTTTGTCTTAAAAT
This sequence comes from Protopterus annectens, assembly GCF_019279795.1. Lineage (NCBI taxonomy): Eukaryota > Metazoa > Chordata > Ceratodontiformes > Protopteridae > Protopterus > Protopterus annectens. The sequence continues at coordinate 477,832,672 of NC_056746.1, forward strand.
AATCCTTACCTCTTTCCTAACCCTTTCTCCTACATACTTTGCCCATACTGCTTCCCCAATTTCCTTATTTAGAAACATTGTAAAAAAATATTACCCTCCTCCAGCACAACTCTCTTAATGCGTTCCTTTTGTGGTTTCCTGTCTGCACTTTCCCATTTTTCTCACGGTCCTATCTTTCCAACTTTTAAAAAGCTACAACAGGAAGTCCATATAAGGACACTTTCAGAATGAATACAAGTCTTTTTTGCTAAGCTGTCAGCCAGTGGTGCTGAGCAATAACCAGAGCAACATCTAGTGGAAAGTCTCAAGGGATCAGCACAGTTGTCCACTTGCTATGGCTTAACAGAAGCTGCAAAGGATGTCCAGCTCTCAGTCTCAAGAGCTGGTGAAGTATCACTTTTCCTCTTCATATGTATACAAAGCTATAAAACCTGCATGTTGACCTCCCAATTCAAGGATGAAGAGTTCTGAAGGAAGCAGAGGCATATGCAGACACAAAGAATTCCGAAACAGTTTCGTCCTGAATCAGTTAGCGTATGTCTGACTTGTACCTTTGAACAGGTACTACTGCTGATAGGTTTCAAAGTTGACTGCAGTGCAGACCTCAAGCTAGCCTTGCACACAAGTCACTGGATTCCATCTCTGTTAGTGGTGACAGCTGTAACCATTATGCTGGTATCCCACTTAGAACAGGCAGCGTCTGTGACGTCCTAGCTTTTTAGTCATGAAGCACAGTTAACTTTAAATAACAGACCCTAGGAAGTAATTTCAGTTTCAAAAGTGTCTGCAAGAAAATGAGAAACTGGGGAGCACATGCGCCTAATTTAGTAAGGAATGTCAGAGTGGACCCATAGGAGAAGTTCCCACTACTGTGGCAGAATCCTCAAGTTTGAATTACAGAAAATTTAAGGTTATCAGCTCAGAGGCCATGTGTGCCTTGCAATAACCAACACCAGGCTATACCAACTTTTTCACGGAAGGAAAAGCCTGTACGTCCTTTGGTATATTTTAGGGTACTCGCCCAATTGTCTAAGCTATATCTAACTACGGGGAATCTCACTGCTTGACATACAACGGAAATCTATTCTAGAGCAAGGGAGACAAAATCTTGAACAGTTGCTTACACTTTATTTTGATTCATTCATTCTCTGTTGACTGGATTAGTCCGACTAGGCCAATGGCTTGTTTCAGGGGAGAACCAAACTGGTACTCACAGTGACAAGTAGAAATTTGTCCAGGGTACAGGTGAAACATCTACTCTTTTGGTAAAGTGTGGTATAATAATTTGCATCCATCTGAACTACCACCAACTTAGACAGATGGGATATCAGTTTAACGTCTTCCTGACCGTGTTAATAATGGAAAATGAATCCAAGTACCTGGGGTAGGAAGACAAACCTTCTCCTCTTCTAGCACCAGAGGTGAGTGTGCTACCTCTTAAGTTATTGACATGGTCAAATAAACATTCAAGTCAAATGTTCAATGATGTCATGATATACAAACAACAAACACCCAAGCCAAATGTCCAATGATGGTATGACATACAACCACAGGGGAAATCAACCCCACAGCCATCACTACGTGCAATACAAAGGACAAAGCCTTAATATGTAAAGCTACTGGTAGAATCCCATGGAACAATCTACACTACCCATCTGCAAGTCTAAATGTAGAGGGCTCCTCAAAAACTGAATTCCCATTCAGATGCTTAAAATTACCCAAGAAGCTTAGTCACTGGCTTTCGTCCTCTACTAGCAGCGTAACAGTACAGTTTCTCAACTCATACTTTGCATTCTCAAAAGGAAAAGCAACATACACTCAAAGTAAAACACAGGTTTTACAGCAAAAAATAAACATAGAGGTTAATGCCTTGTTGTATAAGCCATACCTCTTTTTTCTTTGTAACTTTAATGGTATCTTTGCGACTTTCTTCTAGGGCCATTTGTAACCTCAAATCATCACCACGGCGAAGGCGTTCTTCCTGTAAAAGTATCCACAAAATAACAGCTAAAGAAAACCAACACAAGCAGCAGATACATGCTCACATATCAACTGATTTGAAAAAACTTCCCATCCCAAACCATTACATTTACAGACTTAAAACCAATCCCTAAACGTCCACTTGTTCAGTAATATAAAACAACCCATAAACTCCTGTGCTACTCCTTAACTGACAGACAATCTCACAACTATACACTGTTTTTGGAGAATGAGATGATAAAACTTTTCCCTCATCTTGTTTACAGGTTTGTGCGATTAGAAGATAAAGACCTACAGTGTACAGTGAAATGCGACAGGAGCAAAGGCAAATGGGCCCTTTCTGTAGCCCTTTTCTGTCATTACCTAGAGAAAAGACAAACTTTCTTATTACTTTTCTATTGTCTTTGGTGATTACAAAGGTAACTTTTTTCACTTTCCCTTTGGTGGCTTCAAATCCTACTTCTTCATATACTTTCTTCATCACTTTTGTGCCTTTAACCCTTTAATAAATGGGTCCCAAGTTATGGGACAGAGGTAAAATGGCATAACCATCAGTGCTGAGACAACTATGTGCTACCATATATCTTTAAATCAGTAGAAAATCATTATAAAAAAACATTTTCTTTTACTCAGGATTCCAGCACAGTAATTTGCTTACTGCAGTACTTGTACTAGCCAAGTAATTACCCTGCAGCTTCCCATTAAAATGGATGGGAAATGGAACCTGGAATAATCCTTACCCCTCTGACACTAGCATACACATGCAAAGCACTTGAGATCAGTTGCTATGAGCAACTGTCAGTATTTTCTTGGCATTCTCTAGTCATTTGACTTTGGTTTGTCAAGAGAAGCAGATGCTCTGAATCTTCAGAGATGGTCTTCTCATTCAGGTGTGTGTGTGTGTGTGTGTCTGTGAGAGAGTGTGTGCGTTTTATTTACTTACTTATTTCTAAATTTACTTGCAAGAAATCATACACAGCTGTGAAGAGTGATGATGGAACACGCTGCCCTGGAACACGTCACTTCTACAACAGAGATCAGTGTAGAGGGTACCTGAAGCAACAGGTCAAAATACATTACTGAAACCATCACTTATTGCACTTTTGGAAATCATGCATCACATGAGATCACAAGAAGCGCCTGTCTGCTTGAGACAGCATTCTGTAGAAGAAAGAAGAAGCAAGTCAGGTGATCACAGTGAAAAGATCACTGCCATGGCCCAGTGAGGTGGGGGGGGGGCAAATAGAGTGTAATAAACTGAAATACATCACTGTAACAATCTATTGATTCATTTCATTGTAGTTTGGCAATAGGAGGGTACACAGAAGTTGGCTATCATTTGGGGGTTAGGGAGGCATGCTATGTGAGAAAGAATAGAGTTACATAATATGGAGTGTACAGGGGTATTGTTTGTGTCTATGCACAAAAAGCAGAAATTCAAAACAAAGGCCACTGCACCCTTCTCTGGCTTTACAATCTCATATTAGAAATAAACACAAAGTGGTTAAACTTGATTTTTTTCGGGGGGGGGGGCAGGTTATATGTGAAAGTAGAGGGCAGTTACATGATCCATATAAAATAATCACTGTACATCTTTTTTTTTTTTTTTTTTGGGGGGGGGGGGTGGTGGTGCATGCCCTGTACAGGTGTCCAAGAACAGTACTGATGTCTAATATGCAAGCAATAATGCCCAACAGGGTGTGTTACTGTGTAAATAATGTCAGCTCAAGAGTGTTCTGAGGCCCGACTACTCAGGCCGAGGGTCTCTACACCCTTGGAAGGGTGTTATTTACACAATAACATTACGGTACATAGAGAATGGGCTACAGGCTAATTTTTTTAATAATTAGTATACATGCATTTTTTTAATCATTTTGATGTAATATAGTTCCTCCACCTACTGTTTCAGACTTGCTATAGTATATGCTGGCAAAATCATTAGGGGCTGAAGTCACTAAATAATGAGTTATATTCAAGTTTCAGACTTTCACAGATCTCAACTAATCAGGGACCAATCTCAACAGAATCGGGGACAAATCCAGCAGTAATCACGGACACTTTTAAAGCATTAATATTATTAATCAGAGACACAGACAGAATAACAGAATGTTAATATACATTTCTGAAGTAAAAAGTCGGCAACTCTATTCTCTCCAAAAGTCCTCAGTTTTAGGAGGGATTAATGGAGGCAGAGATAAAATCTGAGTAGAAATCAGGGGTACCCTTGAAAATCAGGGATGTGCATGTTAACAGAAATATTACTACAACAACCTTCTACTTTTATATGAGCAATATTTAAATTCTGACCTCATTTTTAAGCCTCTGTTCCCCCACTATTTTAGCCTTTATCCAGATTTCTTCAGCTAGGAGATTGTGAGGTATTCATACCTTTAAAAAAAAAGGTTGCATCCACTTCTCTATCCATCTTTTACTCTCTCTTTCACACACACACAAAATTTTCTATTGTTTTTTCTTTTTTTAATTTTACACTCACCAAACAGAGAGAGCGCTGCATAGCAAGTGTAAAATAACAGCAGATGTCATCGCTGTTGCAGTCCGAGCTCCACAGCAGTTTAATATGCTGCCATGAACCAGAAGACCCTTTTCCCAGCGGACATCACCTGTACATTAACATCCTGCTGGAGAAAGTACAACTGTGTACACTTACCATAAATGTAGATGTTCAAGTGTATTCACTGTTGCAGTCATCACATCTGGGTTATCCCTGCCAGGGTAGCCCTCGGCCGGCCCGAACACCAGAGGCTTAGTATTTCTGCATCGGTTGCTGTCGCTTCAGGACTGACGTCAGGTCATCAGTAGTATAAAGTAAGGCAGCTGACACCATTACATCAGTTTTTCTTGCCCTAACCTGTCAGGAGCCCTCATGTAGGAGCCAGGTTCTGGTGGAAGAACCCCACCAGTAGAAAGTAAATACCAATATGTCCCTTTTTAAGGAAAGAGAAGAAGGGGGATGGAGGAAGGGAAACCAGGACTGAAACAGTGAATACACTCAAACATCTACATTGATAGTTAAGTGTACACAACTGTACTATGTTCTTCATGTTTCACTGTTGCACTCATCACATTTGGGTTGATTCCCAAAGCTGAGGAAATGGGTAGAGGCAGGCAAAGAAACTAGGGGCTAGCTAGGATGCCCTGCAAGACCTCAGAGGCAAACCCTGCAATGGAGTTGGAGAAGAGAGGCAGGTGCTAATGTTTGGTAAAAGTGTGAACAGATGTCCAAGGTGGCACCCTCCAGGATGTCCCTGGTGGGGACTCTGAGGAAAGCTGCAGAGCTGGAGGCTGCTCTGGTGGAGTTAGTCCTGACCCCCTTGGGGGGACACTTACCATGTTGTTTGTAGCAGAAATGGATTGAGTGTACTATCCATTTGGAAATGGTTTGTTTGGAGATGGCTTTGTATTCTGCCCCTGTAGCAAAGCTAACCAGCAATTGATCAGACTTTCTGAAGGATTTAGTCCTGTCTAGATAGAATCTGAGCGGTTTGTGCACATCTAGATTGCAGAATCCTTTCCCCCTTGTTCTAGAGATTAGGAAAAAAGGTGGGTAAATGAATGGATTGGTTGAGAAACACACTGGACACCACCTTGGGCATGAAGGATGGGTTAGTTCTGAGGGATACCATGTCAGCATGAAGATAATGAAGGATTCCACAGCCAGCTCAGAGACTCTTCTGGCTGAAGTGATGGCCAGAAGTAATGCTGTCTTCCAGGAGAGAAATTTTAGCTCTGCAGAAGAAGCTGGTTCAAAAGGGGGCAGTGTAAGCTTTTCCAATACAAAATTAAGGTCACAAGCTGAGGTTGGTGCCCTTCTGGGTGGCCTCAAGTTGCTAGCCCATCTTAGGAGCTGTCTGATCAAAGGGTGGGAGAAAAAGGGGCTGCTCAGTGGGAAAATAAGCAGAAATAGCAGAGGCATGAATTTTTATAGAGGAGAAACAGAGGCACTGTGTAGCAGGTCAGCTAAGTAATCCAGGATGAGAGGGAGGGAGGGCTGTGCCATATTGGTTCCCTTAGCCTGGATCCAAGTGCAGAACCTTTTCCATTTGTCAGCATAAGACTTTCTAGTGCTACGGCATCTGGCCCAATGGATAACATCTAGAACCTGTTTAACTGAGGTTGGCAGATTGATCCAGGGTTAGGGGAATAAGCCAAGCTGCCAAATTGAGTGGCTGCAACTGGGGATGCATGAATTCCCCTTCCCTCTGGGTCAGGAGGTTTGGAATCTGAGAAAAGATCCCATGGTGGTAGTGGGGACAGGCTGCGCAGCAAGGGGTATCAGTGCTGGTGAGGCCAGTCTGGAGCTATAAGAATGATCCTTGGCTTTTCCTCCTTTATTATGAGCAGTACCCTAGGGATGAGAGGTAGTGGAGGAAAGGCAAAGACTGACAGATTGACCCAGATTGACCCAGGGAAAGGACAGGGCATCCACTTTCCAAATCTTGCAGTGATGCTCCCCTGGTGCAGAATTTACTGAGCTGATGGTTGGTGTAGCAGGCAAAGAGGTCGACCTTCAGGGTGCCCCATTTCTGAGTTATTAGGGTGAAGGTTCTTCTGCTGAGCTGCCACTTGTGTGGGTCCAGAAGATTTCTGCTTAATTGGTCTGCCAGAGAGTTGAGAGAGCCTGGTAGGAACTGTGCTAACAAGTGCAACTGCATGGCAGAGGCGGTTTGCCAAAGGGGCATGGCCAGAGCATAGAGGATAAGAGTGAATCCCTCCCTACTTGTTGATATACCACATCACAGTGGTGTTGTCTGTTTTGATCAGGAGAGCCCCTAGGGAGAGAAGGGGTTTGAAAGCTATCAAGGTGTGCTGGACAGCCATCATCTCTTTTTGGTTGATGTACAGAGGGATTTGCTGTGGGCTCCATTGGCCCTGTATGCACCTGCCATCCAGGTGTGCACCCCAAGCATAGCCTAATGCATCTGTGGGGAGGGTCTGGGTAGTGGGGGGGGGGTGGTGAGAAAGACAGTCCCTTGTTGTGGGAGCATGCTGTTGCCCACCAAAGAAAATCTTTTCTGAGGCAAGGAATTATAGATATAAGAGTTTCCAGGTCTGAGAGTGTTGACACTAAAGGCTTTTTAGGTACCACTGAAGTTTCCTCATATGCAGTCTGGGATATGGAATGAGTAGTATGCAAGATGCCATGAACCCCAGGGCTTGCAGGATCTTCCTTGCAGAAAACTGGGGCCTGGTGGCTAGTTTAGAGAAGTAGGCTGTCAGGAAAATTTATTTTTCTGGTGTAAGGAATGCCATCTAGGATGCTGTGTCCAGGCTTGCTCCCAGGAAGATAATCCTTTGGGTGGGCACCTGTTTGGATTTCTTTTCGGATTCAGGCAGTCATCTAAGTACGAGTAAATCTGGATATTTCTTTGACTACAAAAGGCAATGTCCGGAGCCAGACATTTTGTGAAAACTCTGGGAGCAGTAGATTAGCCAAAGGGAAGCGCAGATAACTGAAAGTGTTGAGATCCTGCCCTGAAACTGAGCTATTTCCTGCATGATTCCCTGATAGGCATGTGGAGGTAGGCCTCTTTTAGATCTAGGGTGGCTAGCAAAGCGTCTTTGAAGATCATGGGTAGCAGTTGCTGGAGGGTGAGCATTTTGCATTTTGGGATCACCAGGACGGTGTTTAGAATGGATAGCTTGAGGATGGGGTGCCAGTTGCCCTCTTTTCTGGGCATCAGAAAAAGTCTGGAGTAGAAACCTTAGCCTATCTGGTCAGCAGGAACGTGCTCTACTGCCCTCAGAAAGCAGGAAAAGGATTTGCTTTTGAGTCTCTGCCCACTGGAGGTAGATCTGGGAACCATTTTGGGGTTGGAAGGGTGTGGAAAGAAAATGTGTATCCCTGAGACACTATGTTCAGAACCCAGTGGTCATTGGTAATGGTAGCCCAGGTGCTTGCGTGAAAGGAGAGTTTTCCTCCTAGGGGTAAGTGAAGGTGGGCAGAGGGAGGGAGTCGGGGAGGCGAGTCATTGTGAGTTCATACCATAAAGGGGTGGCTTAAAACTCCCTGGTTTTGAAGTGGAGGTAGTCCACTGCTTAGATCTCTGCATTCTCTGTGGCTGCTGTCTGGGAGGTCTGGTTCACTGGGGCCTAGACTGGACTGGCTTGGTGGGAGTAGAAAGGGCCAGTGTTTGGTGGGAAAATGCCTGCTGGACCTGTAAGAAATCCTTAACTGTTTGCATAGATTTTGCTTTTTCTTCCATCTTTAAGACCTCTTCTGCCTTAGTGCCAAATAAGTTGTCTTTGTGCAAGGGGGCATCCAACAATTTAGATTTGACATGGTCTGGCAGGGGCTGTTCCTTAAGCCATGAATGCCTTCTAATGACAGATCCAGTGACTGCTGCCCTCCAAGAAGCTTCCATGGCGTCAAAACCACAGTGCAAGGTGCATTTAGTCACTTGACTTGCAGACTCTTGTAATTCTTTAGATTCTGTCCAAGCAGGAAAGGAAGACATTTTTTGTTTGAGTAGTTCCAGGGTATGTTGCTGAAATTTTAGCATATGGAACTGACAATTTAGTGCCCTGATAGCAAGAGTAGCTGAGGTGTATACTTTTTTATCCCATCTGTCTAGCGCTCGGGAATCCCTATCTGAGGGAGTGGGATTCTTAGCAGAAGTTGCTTTAATCCCTTTAGGTCCTTGAGAAATTACCTCAGGGTCAGCAATAGGATTTTTAAAAAGAAATTTGTGTGAGGCAGGGACTCTACAGTACCTGTCTGGTTTTCTGGACGCAGGAGGGAGGGTGTCAGGAGTCAAGCTGGATTGCAGGAAAACATCCTCCACAACATCCAGGACTGGGGGGACGGCCAAGGGTCTGTGTTGTGGAAGATCTAGGAATTCCCGGAGTCTCTTTTTAGATTGGGGGTAGTCTTGACTCTCCCATTGGAAATGCTCCCTTAAGGTATGCAGGGTTTCCCCAAAGGAAAAATCCTCTGGGGGAGAAATTGAAGGGATGGAATCCTCTGCATCAGAATCCTCATAAGTAGAAAGGAGTTGCATGTCTTCATATTCAGAAGCAGCAGAGTCATCGGACTCTTTTTCAGACAAAACTACAGGGGAGAGATCTCTTTCTTTTGGAGGAGGTAGCTTGGCTTCCCCTGATCAGCATGATAAAAGTCTTCTGCCATTTTAAGCATTTGAGACTGAGGCAAGGAAGCAGGTGCCTGAGAGTGGGGTAGTCACTTTTCTTGGGTGTGGTTTGTACCCTGGGCCGAAGAAACTGTGTCGTTTTTGAAAGAATGGTAGTCGCGAAAGAAGACGTCAATTTGTCTCGAGAATCGGTAGTGCAAAAGACATCCTCAGAAGCCGGTGCCTGCTCAGCGGCACGGGACCCATCCAACGTAGTGTCGACCGCAGGATCCTTAGTTGAAGAGTTTTGCAGCATACCAGACTCCGAAAGGGTCTTGGTAGCTGTCTGCGAATCCACAGAAGCAGGCATCAGGGGCTGCAAAAGCACCTCACTGAGGTCCGGAGAACTGATGACTAGCTTAATGGAAGCGTCGTCGGTAGGTTTGGACCTGTGCGGTCTGTCTCTGTCTTTTTCTTTACGTTTTTTCGGAAGATCTGCTGTCGAATGGCTTACTGAAGCCATATCGGAATTCGAAAACCGTAAGCAAAAATATCTGGCTACAATAAGGATCCAATGACGGACAGTTCTGCCATTGAACAAAGCACAGAATCGACAACCAGGGACGTCGTGGTCTGGGCCTAAACAAGTGACGCAGTAAGAATGAAAGTCTAGGTGTGGTATTTGCTTTCCACAGGTGAGGCAATGAATAACTTTCTCTGACATCGGTTAGTGAAAGAAAAAAGGATCCCCAACAGGGTACTTAGTTTTAGAAGACTTCAACTTCAATTCGGTAGACGAAACTCCGGTAGCGGCCAACCGGCACTCGTGCAAACTGCTTCTGCTTCGGGCTCCACGGCCAAGAAAGACTGATGTAATGGCGTTGGCTGCCTTACTTTATACTACTGAACACCCGTCAGTCCTGAAGCGACAGCAACCGACGCATAAATACTAAACCTCTAGTATTCAGGCCAGACAAGGGCTACCCTGGCAGGGATAACCCAAATGTGATGACTGCAACAGTGAAACATGAAGAACATCATTTGTTCTCCAATCAGAGTGGCAATTTACAGGCCACCCATTCTCTAACTGCAAATAATCCAGCTGTGACACCCTCACAATACAAAATTCAAGCAACAAGCAAAAGCATATATCCCAGCTTCATTATCAAACTATACATCTTGGCACACACAGAACTCCACCTTATACAAATAGGAAGCAGAATTCCATGCACATTTTGATGCTTTCAAACTAAGGCAAGATATTGCTTCAAAAAAATTAGTCACAGTATTCTACAAATTCTCAAAATAAGACAAACAAAAGCCTGGTCCATATCAGACTGCGAATTTAGTCAAGCTTCCTTTAACAATCACACAAAAGCCCTAAAATGAACATTTTAATACCAGCAGTATTATGAAGGGGGTCCATGTCAAAGGCTTCAAACTAATGGAAAACCTTGACATTGCTTCAGTTACTGAAACCTAAATGAAGGGCAACTGTTGTCTTTCCAGTTATATTAAGGTAAATTTCACCCTTCTCTTAAACAACAGGCCAGATGCTAGACCTGGAGAAGGGGATCTACTGCTAGCCGCAAACAAAACAAAACAAAAAGTAAAATCCAAAGGGCTGAACTAAGCACAACAAATAATGATGCCCACCCCAACAGTAAAAGTGCATCTTGTTTTGGGAAACAAAAATAACCTATACACTACTGCTGTCACTATTCCACCCAATCTAATTCAACTCTCAGCCAAGCAAAAAATACTATCAACCTAGGCGATTCCAGCTTTAATATCTATGGACCATTAACCACCACCCCAACTAAAGAAAAACTTACTAACAAAGACAACTGCTAAAAACAGCAATTTTATTACACAAAACACTTGGCACCGCGGCAGAGCCTTCAGGAGGAAAAATATGCACAAATGAAATGAGAATGAATACACCAAGAACTAATGAAAAAAATAAAACAAAAACAAACCAAAGACCTCCAATTTAATTTTCTATGAACACCATGAGGTTTTAAATGGTACAACCATTACTATGATAATTAAAACATTTACCTACTGGGATCTCTCTTTTACCTTGTCTAATGCCTCTTGAGATATTCGATTAATTTATCCTTAAACCTTTTAGTTTTTCCCCATGTAAAACAATCACAAGGACACCGAATAGCATAAACAACTGGAACAGAATCACAAGTATATGGACGTATCACACTTACTACCATTAATAAATGAAAAACATTTTGTATTTACATTACAGCAAAAACATTTTCCACATAGGATAGTTCCAAATTCAGAAGGCTGTATATAGATTCGATCAGAAGGGGAAAATGAACAAACTGTGAAGTAACATATCAGATAAATAACACGCGTGAACACTACATGTTCAAATTTCATACTGTCTCAAAGGCATAGGGGTTCTATGCCTGCACAAATCTACACTAGCAGCTTTCCAGAGCTCAGAATCCTCTTCTCTAGCACTCTGACAGGGGTTAGGCTTCCCTGATGGGAGGGGCTTAGCCAATCCCCTGTCACAAGTCAGATATTCAGGCTTTTAGTGCAAAGTAGGAAAAATCAAGAAGGACCAGAAGCAAGAATTCCCTGAAACCATATAGGTAGATTCCAGAAGCTTACTCTACCTTGGAGGAGGAAGGATAAAGGAAGGGCCCAAGGGCTCTAAAGAATGGTCTTCTCAAAGCCAGCTCTGGAACTTAAGAAAGAGTCCAGTTTGTAGTGTTTTGTACAAGTATGAACGGAGGACCATTTTGCTGCCTCTAGAATGCTTCTGGACTCCACTCCTTTCCAATATGCCATCGAGGAGGAGAAGGCTCAGATGAAATGTGTCATAATCTTTCCTGGATTTGTCATGGAGGGAATAACAAAAGCACAACACCAGACGACAACCAATGAGCAATCCTTGAACAGGAACTAAACAGCTGTAAAAATTTCCTGAAGGGCTTAGTTGTGTCATTTAGTACCTGGCTGCCTGTACACATCCAAGGTATGTAGAATCTTCTCTCCTTTGTTTTTAGGCTCCAGAAAGAAAACTGGGAAATGAATGACTTGATTCAGAGTAAATTCAGAAAAACTTTTTGGCATGAAAAAAGGACTGCTGCACAGAACAACACAACACATTCTGGAAAAGAAAATCAGATAAGGTTGGCCCACCATGACAGCTTGTAGCTCAGAGACTCGCCTTGCAGATGTCAGAAAAATGAGAAAGAGTTTTCTAAGTGATGAACCCCAATTCCATCTGAAAGGTAGGTTCAAAAGGAGACAAGGTCAATTTTTCAAGAACAAGCTGAGATCCCCAAAGAGGAATTTGCCTTTGAGGGGGTCTCAACTGCAACACTCATTTCATAAACTGTTTGACCACAAAGAGAGATGAAAGAGGAGGGTCCATGGGCAAACAAGATGCTATGGCCACAAGAAGCCCCGAGGTATCAGATGCATAAGATGATCCATCACTGAGAAGCTCACATAAATAGTTTAAAATCAAAGGGTTAAACACCATACAGGGGTCTCTGATATCAGTTACTCACTACTGAGGAAACCTCTTCCACCTATAAACATAAGATTTGCTAGTTGCAGGTTTTCTTCTCTCTTTCGATACAAGTTGCACATCTTCATAGAACAAGCACCTACAAGGTATCAAAACAGAATCATCCACTCTGTCATCAGTGATTATTTTAAACTGGGGGCGCACTAGTCGCTCCTGATGCTGTGTGAGGAAGCTTGTGATACCTATCCCTGAACAATTCCATTAAAAGGGAGAACTAACTTTGCCTGGCCCAAAGGGATCACCACAATGATATCTAGTAATTTCTGAATCTTCATAAGTACCTTGGGTATTGGTGGAAAAGGGTGGAAATGCATAAAGGAACATTCATGGCCAAAGAAACAAGAATGCTTTCATTCTCCAAGCATAGCTGCAAGGATGTTTCAAATAGAATTTTCCAACTGTCTGTTTTGAAAGGAGGTGAAAATAACTATTTGAAGTGTTCTCCACATCTGGACCAAATCCAGACAGATCTCTGTCCTTAACTTCCACTCTTGAAAGTCCATCCGGGATCTGCCACTAGGTTTTACTCGGATAGGCTGTATGAGGCCTATTTTGTTGACAGGCGGTATGAGACCTAAACCATCAGGTAATGCTGTAAGGGGGAGTTACCAGGCCATCACTGCCAAACAACAAAGAGGGTATGACCTTGTACCCGTTGTTTGTTCAGGTACCACAAGACTATGTTGTCCGAGACCAATAAAAGGGGGCCTGATGACCATAAAAGGTAAATAATCTCAATCACTAACATTTCTTTGACATTTATCTGCTTTATAGAGTCCGAAGAACCTCATTCACCTTGCATAGAACTCACCTGGACATTGCTTCCCATGCAGAGTATGACAAGACTGTCTGGACTGCTTCATCTAGGGTCTTGAAGGAAAAGGGCAAGTCTGGATTGAGAGATATCTGATCCTGACACTACTATAACTCTTATTTCACAAAATCCAGCACTGGTAGCTGGGACTCCAAGGGAAGCATATGCTGGACCTAACAACTTTTTCTAAGTCCCACTGAATCTTTCTCATGTGGATTCTGGCCAGTTATATCATGAGACTCATCAATGCCACAAGGCCTAGGAGTTTGAGAAACTCTCTTGCAGACACATGAAAACGTTCTTAACAGTTAGGACTTCGTCTTCTGGTAGAAAGGCCATAGTTTTTCTGTGTCCATCATACACCCAGGAAGACAATTCTTTGTGAGGGTGTGAGACAGGACTTTTGTAGGTCAACATGAAGCTGGAAGCAATTGGAGTGCGATGAGAAGCATCCTGCAGATGTAAAGTCACCATGAAACAGTGGTCGGGGAAAAAGGGGTAAGGCCATCTGTAGGGTGAGCATTTTGAATTTGGGTACTTCAAGAAACGTTTTAGGTACGACAAATCTAACACTGGTCTCCATCATAGCTCCTTTTGGGGAGCCAAAAAGATTCTGGTGTGGTATCTTTTTCATTTTTATGGTGCAGATACTAGTTCTATAACACTTGCTTGCAGCTTGTGAAGGAATACCAGACAGAACAGATGTATCTGGTCAGGCAGGTGTGGTGGAGATTCCCTTAAGAGAGTAGGATTTTCTGTCCACTGCTAACGAGTTTTCTCACTGAATTATTCTCAGCAGTCACTTGTTTCAGATTGTCTGTGGCCAGGCTGCTGGAATGAATAAAGACCTGGAGGAAGGGGAAAGGGAAGGAGGCACAGAAGGAAGGGATGGGATATCCTAAGTCTTGTTATAGTCATTCGTTTGCAGGGGAATGATCTTTTTTGGGAAAGGAACTTCCTTTTTTCTTTGGAAGCATTATCCTCCTACCATTTCCTCTTGGTACCCTGACTCTTGCTAAGCTGGGAATTCGGTTTGCTCTGCTCTTTGAAGTAAAACGCCTTGTTAGAGAAGAACCTGAGAATATGAAACAATTTAGATATCCAAAACATCAATTTACCTCTCTGCCATCCCACTGTTTGAGAATCTGGGTTGAAACAGGACGAGACACAAATTAAATGAGCATGCAAAATTTCATTTTTTCAAATCCTCAGAAAAAGTCTGGTTATGTAACCAAGCATACCTTCTCAATTCAACAGTAGCAGCTACATTTCTGTATAGGTAATGTCCACACCTTCCAAGCCACTTTTTAAAGCATGTTTTGAAATCTGAGTCACACTGGAAACAATCTCATTCATGTAACACACAAAGATACAGCAAAGTCATGTAAACTGTAAGCACATTACCAAATAAAACTTCCACATGAAACCTTAATTTAAAATTTTAAGGATTAAATTACTAGACTGAGCCAAGTATTTACCCGGAGATTCTAACGACTTGGCCAATTTGATCTAGCAGTGTAGAATTAGAAGAAGCCAGAGGTCTCTTGTTATAGCTGCCAGCTACAGAAACTGCAGCTAGGTCAGCTGACAACAGAGCAAACAGCTGCCATATCAAAGTACACCATGTATTTCCTCAAAGCCTTCTAAGGAACTGGTTCACTAGCGAAGAGGGTTTTACATACAGTTTTGCACACATCTTCTAAGGTCAGTAACAGATGAGGAACAACAATAAGATCATACTCTGCCAATCTCTGGCATAGCTCCAGATTGCTCTAGTCAAACACAGCTCAAAAAGTACAGTTTTGTACCTACCATAAAAGTAGATGTTCGAGTGCTAATACAGCTGCAGTCATAACAGATGGGTTCTCCTGCCGTCAGGCGGGTCCTCGGTCGGCCGAATTCCAAAGTCTAGGTCCGGTGTCGGTTGTCGTCGCTTCTTCCCTGACGTCAGTACGACAGGGGTATAAAAGAACCAGCCGACGCCATTTTCTTCAGTTTTTCTTGCCCCAGATGTCAGGTGCCCCCAGAAGGAAGGCAATACATAAAATTATGAAGTAATGCAATGCAATATAATCAAAGAACAGTAGATGCAAGCAAATACACCATAAAAGAATACCCCTAGAGGGGAAGGAGGGAGGGAAACCTGGACTGCAGCTGTATTAGCACTCGAACATCTACATTTATGGTAGGTACAAAACTGTACTATGTTCATCGTGCATACAGCTGCAGTCATAACAGATGGGTAGAATCCCAAAGCTAAGAAAGGAGTGGTAGGCACTAGGTGGAACTAGGAGGAGCCAAAATGCCCTGCAAGACTGCAGTGGCAAAGCCTGCTCTAGATTTGGAGTATAATGGTAGGTTGTAGTGTTTGGAGAAGGTATGCACAGAACTCCAAGTGGCTGCTTCCAAGATATCCTTGGTAGGAACTCCTCTGAGGAAGGCTGCAGAGGTGGCTGTGGCCCTGGTGGAATGAGTTCTAATGCCTGCAGGAACAGTTTTGCCATGAAAGGAATAGCAAAAGCGTATGCAGTGGGCTATCCATTTTGAGATTGTCTGCTTGGAAATTGGCTTTCCTGGAGCTCCTACCGCATAGGCCACAAAGAGCTGTTCTGATTTTCTGAAAGGCTTTGTTCTGTCCAAATAATAACGCAGTTGCCTGTGGATGTCCAAGGAATGTAGTAATCTCTCCCCTTTGTTTTGAGGATTGGGATAAAAAGTAGGTAAATGTATGGCCTGATTTAAAGCTACCTTGGATACCACTTTAGGCATAAAGGACGGGTTGGTTCGTAAGGAAACTCTGTCCTGATGGAAGATGATAAAAGGCTGGACAGCCATGAGGGCCTGTAGTTCTGAAACTCTACGAGCTGAAGTGATAGCCAGAAGGAAAGCTGTTTTCCAGGACAAATATTGCAAATCTGATGAAGCAGCTGGCTCAAAAGGAGGCAAAGTCAGTTTTTCCAGAATGAAATTTAGATCCCAAGCAGGTATTGATTGTTTCCTTGGAGGTCTTAAATTCTTAGCCCCTCTGTGGAACTGTCTTAAAAGAGGGTGAGAGAATAAAGGAGGATCAGTGTTGTATTCTGCAAAAATGGCTGAGGCATGGATTTTGATGGAGGAGAAAGTCCACTGCTTAGCAGTTCAGCCAAATATTGCAGTATTTGAGGTAAATTCAGTTTTCCAGGGTTCTGGCCCTTTTTCTCATTCCAGACACAAAAACGTTTCCATTTTGCGGAGTAAGCTTTTCTAGTTGATGGCCTTCTGGCCTCCAAAATGACATCCTGCACCTCCTTGGAGAGTAGGGCCTGCTGTGATGCTAAGGAATCTTCCATGCGGCTAGATTGAGTGTTTTTAGCTGACTGTGAAGAGTTTTGAAGCTGTGCTGAGTCAGAAGAAGAGGCATTAGAGGCAGGGTCCATGGAGGGGAATGAGTTAGGCTCCTCAGGAGTGGGTACCAGTGTTGCCTTGGCCAGTCCAGAGCAATGAGGATCATCTTTGGTCTGTCTGCTCTGGTCTTCAATAGGACTTTGGGCAGCAGAGGAAGAGGCGGGAAGGCATAAACTGTCATTGATGTCCAGCAGAAAGAGAGAGAGCGTCCACTCTCCAGGCCTTTGGGTGGAAGGTCCTCGAGCAGAATTTTGTCAATTGATGATTTTTGTGGGAGGCAAAGAGATCTATGTCTGGCCTTCCCCATTCTTGGATTATTTCTGTAAAAACTTTTGGATGCAACATCCATTCGTGTGGATCTGTCATATTCCTGCTTAGGTTGTCTGCCAGCGTGTTTTCCTTGCCTGGCAAGTACTGTGCTTGTAGTTCCATTTGTAAGTCCATGGCCATGTTCCAAAGTGATATGGCCAGTCTGCATAGGGGATAGGAATGTGTTCCTCCCTGCTTGTTTATGTACCACATAACTGTGGTGTTGTCCATTCTTATCAATAGTTGACCTGGTTGCAGAAGGTCCTTGAAAGCTATAACAGCATTTATTACTGCTAGCATTTCTTTTTACTTGATGTGAAGGTGCTTTTCTTTTTGGGACCATTTGCCCTGAATGCACCGGTCTGTCATGTGCACCCCCCAGGCGTAGTCCGAGGCGTCTGTTGTGATGACTTGATTTGCTTGAGGCTTGCTGAATGGAAGACCTGTGTTTGCTTGACATGCTTGAGCCCACCACAGAAATTCCTTTTGCAGACATGGAAGTAGTGGTATTATTGTTTCCAAACTGTGGCTGTGTTGAGACCATATGTTTTTTAGGTACCATTGTAGTTTTCTCATATGCAGCTTTGCACATGGGATTAGCAAGATGCAAGATGCCATGAATCCCAGAGCCTGCAGGATTTTCCTTGCAGTCAGCCTGGTGCAATTTGCCAGTGTTCTGAAATATTGAATTATAGTTGCCTCTGCTTCTCTGGCGTGAGGTAGGCCATCTGGGTGTTTGTGTCCAAATTGGCACCCAGGAAAATTATATTTCGAGAGGGTATTAGCCTTGATTTCTCTTTGTTGACTGTGTATCCCAGAGAGTTTAATAACATTATTACATAAGCCAGATGTTTCAGAAGAATGTGCTTGCTGTCCGCTTGGATCAGGCAGTCATCCAAATAAGGGTATATTTGTATCCCTTGAAGTCTGCAGTAGGCAATTACTGATGCCAGGCATTTCATGAATACTCTGGGCGCAGTAGATAAGCCAAAGGGCAATGCAGAGAATTGATAATGGGTTGAACCTGCAAGAAATCTGAGGTATCTTCTGCAATTTTGTCTGATTTGGACATGCAGGTATGCCTCCTTGAGGTCCAATGTTACCAGCCAAGACTCCTTGCCCAGCATGGGAAGAAGTTGCTGTAGAGTGAGCATCTTGAATTTTGTGCAGTAGGAACGTGTTTAGGATGGAAAGATCCAAAATAGGTCTCCAATCTTTTCCCTTCCTTGGCACCAGAAATAGCCTGGAATAAAAACCTTGACCTTGTTCGTGTGTAGGTACCTCTTGAATAGCTTTCATGTTTATAAGATCTGAAATTTGCTTTTGTGCCTCTGCCCTTTGATTGTGTGGCAGTTTTGGCATGCCTCTCATTTTGGAAGGGTATGAAAGTGGAATTTGTAGCCTCTGTTTATAATGTCCAGGATCCATTTGTCCTTTGTGACAACATGCCAATTTTTTGAAAATAGTGCCAGCTTTCCTCCTAAGGGGGCTGCCATTTGAGCCCTGGTTGGCCTGCAAAGGGACGAGTCCTTGGGGTTGCTTGCTGAAAGTTTGTGTGTCCTCCTCCCCACCTCTTTGAGTAGGGGCTTGCCATTGTCTGCCTCTATGATCCTTGTGGTTGTCCTCTGCCCCTCGGGCACCTGTATCTGCCTCTTTGGGGTCTGTCCGTGGCAGGAAAGGACCAGTTTTGGAAGGCCAATTTCTACTAAAGCGTGGGGTTGAACCTGCAGAAATTCTTTCACAGTTTGCATTGATTTAGCTTTTTCCTCCATTTTTCGTAATACTTCCTCAGCCTTTGCCCCAAATAGTACATCCTTTTGAAGGGGCGTCTAGTAATTTAGCTTTGACATGATCAGGCAAGGTTTGTTCCTTGAGCCAAGCATGCCTGCGTATGACTGAGCCTGTAACAGCAGCTTTACATGAGACCTCTAGAGCATCAAAACCACATTGTAAGGTATGTTTACCCACTTGTTCTGCACTATGCATCAAATCCTGCAACTCCTTCAAGTCTGGTTGTTCAGGTTGTGACATTTTACTTTTCAATTGAGATAACAGAAACTGTTGGTATTTTAGCATATGAAACTGACAGTTTAAGGCCCTCATGGTTAAGGTAGACGAGGTATATACCTTTTTTCCCCACCTTTCTAAGGATCTGGAATCTCTCTAGGAAGGCAATGGATTTTTGACAATGGAAGCCTTAACTCCCTTGGGTCCCTGTGAGATGGTTTCTAGGTCAGCAGCATGGCTTTTGTAAAGAAATTGGTGTGAGTCAGGAACCCTGTAGTACCTGTCAGGCTTAACTGGAGCTGGAGGTAGAGTCCGGGTTAAGGCAGGCCTCGAGTAAACATCATCTAGGATGTCCAAGACAGGAGGTATAGCCAGAGGCCTGTGCTGGGGTAACAAAAGAAATTCCCTGAGCCTTTTCTTGGAATCTGAATAATCCTGGCCTTCCCAGTGGAAGTGTTCCCTTAAGGTATGCAAAGTTTCCCCAAATGAGAAATCCTCAGGGGGGATACAGAAGGAATAGACTCCTCTGCATCAGAGTCTTCAAAGGGAGTAAGCCTGTTCCTGATCATCAGAGTGTTCTGAAATAATGGATCCCTGATCAGAGGAGGGGGAATCTTCCTCCACTCTGGGCCTTTTGTCCGGAGGTGGCGGAGAACCTCTGATTAGAGTAATTAAATCCTCAGCCATTTTAAGCATCTGTCTCTTAGGCATGGGGCCTGGAGATGGGCCCTGTGTAACTGGTCTCTTAGGGTGCATGGTTGCTTTAGACTTGGTGAAAGCCTTGATGGAGAAAGAAGAGGAAGGTCTGAAGACACCTTGAGTGGAGGTGGACCTGTCCACATTCTGTGTTTCAACGCCAAGAGTGGCTTCGGTATCTGTAGTCGGGGTGTGGGCAGAGGAGCCTGCGACCTCGGGTACAGGAGACACCGCCAAAGATGTGTCATCGGTAGTCAGGGGCTGCGTAGGCGCCTCACTGAGAACCGGACCACGTGTAGTCGGCTTTGGCGTGGTGTCGGTAGAGGCCGCGGACCTCGAGTGTCGGTCCTTGTGTCTGCGTTTTTTAGACAAAACCGGTGTCGGAGTATCCGACGACATGGTATAGTTAAATGCTTTCCCCAAAAAATGCTGGGTGAACTCCGCCCGACGCTTAATAGTGCGTTTGTTGAATGTAGCACAGCAGTGACAGACCGAGACGTCGTGGTCTGGGCCTAAACAAGGTATACAGAGGGAATGGAAATCCTTATGCGGTATTTGCTTCCCACAAGAAATACAATTACTAACTTTGTCTGACATCGGTCTGAGGCAAGAAAAGTTTCCCCAACGGGGTACTTAGCTTTTAAGAAGACTTCGGTTATCCAAATTTTTCGTAATCTCAGGAGCTGGCCGACCGGCACTTGCGAACTGCTTCTGCTTCGGGCACCGCGCAGCAAGAAAGACTGAAGAAAATGGCGTCGGCTGGTTCTTTTATACCCCTGTCGCACTGACATCAAGGAAGAAGCGACGACAACCGACGCCGGACCTAGACTTTGGAATTCGGCCGACCGAGGACCCGCCTGACGGCAGGAGAACCCATCTGTTATGACTGCAGCTGTATGCACGATGAACATCCTAGATACCATCTGTAGAAACGTGAACACTTGCTTAGGTTTTTGAACCTGTTCACCTTCCAAAGAATCAGACTGGGCAAACTCAGTGCTCACTACTTTGTGCACCAAAGTCCCCATTAAAAATCCGTGGCACTAGACTGTCTCTAGATAAAGCGGCCCCACAGTCAATCTCAATAGAAGCAACGTCTCAGAGATTAGCTGACTATAAAACACTCTTAGCTAAGAAAAGCAAATCAGCCCTTTACATGGTAATAACCTCATTGCCTGTAGTGTGGTGTAGTTTCTGTTTCTTCTTACTGTGAAATAGACTATGGGCAAAATATCTGGGGACAAAGTATTATGTCTGGCAAGGGGAGTCTCTTACTCCCAGACCTCTCCTTTGCCTAAAGGATTTGGTTATTACATACCAGAACAAGGTACTGAACAGCCCCAGAGGATGTGCCTGTCCCCTATACCATAGAGGGCTATGAGCTCACACCAGAGGGTGATGGAAAGGGGTCTACCACCCAACTTAAGACAATAAGAAGTTATGCACTCACCATAACGTTCCATCTGAGTAGGTGGCTTCATTTGTCTGCAACCTGCGGGTCTTGGATCCGATATCGGATCTGAGCCGGCAACTTGTTTCATAGCTAATGGAGCCGAGCTCCTAGCTCCTCCCCTCACCCATAATCCCCTGCCAACCCTCCATGACCTCAGATCAAGTTTGCCCCTCTATAGATACCCAAAAAGGGTATTCCAATAAACAACCTACATAGATCCATTCTGAAGGCCAGGGGGAAGGAGGGGGGGGATGGTTGCAGACAAATGAAGCCACCTACTCAGATGGAACGTTATGGTGAGTAATAACTTCTTAATCTGAAGTAGGGACTTCATTTGTCAGCAACCTGTGGGACAGAGTCCCCAGCTACCTGAATCTTGGGTGGCCATCATGGAAGGATATTGCGGAGTACCGCAGAGCCAAAGGATGCTCTCCCTCTAGAAATTACGTCCAGTTTGTAGTGGTTAATAAAGGTATGAGATGAGGCCCAAGTGGCTGCCGAACAAATATCATCCAACGGAACCCTAGATTTGAAGGCAGCAGAAGTAGAGATGGAATGAGAGGAATGTGCGCGAACTCCTCCAGGTGCGGGTCTCCCAGAAGCTTGGTACGCTAAAAGAATACATTGGGAAATCCAGCATGACAAGGTGATTTTTGAGACTGCTTTCCTCAAATTGAATTTGGCAAAGGAAATGAACAGCTGGTCGGATTGCCTGTGACCAGCAGTCCTATGAGTATAAAAACGTAGCTGCCTATGAACATCTAATGAATGCAGCTTGTACTCTCCTTTATTCTGATATTTAGGAAAGAACACTGGTAGATTTATGGATTGATTTACATTGGTTTCTGATGCTATTTTGGGAAGGAAGGAGGGATTGGTCCTGAGGTGCACTCTGTCCGGATGAAAAATTAAGTATGGAGGCTTCACAGAAAGGGCTTGAAGTTCCGAAACTCTTTTCGCTGAAGTAATGGCTACAAGGAATGCTGTTTTCCAGGACAAGTATTTGAGATCCACTGAAGCGGCAGGTTCAAATGGGGGAGCAGTTAGGGCTTGAAGAACCAGTGAAAGATCCCAAGGGGGTACGGCTTCTTTGATAGGGGGTCTGAGCAGAAAAGTACCCTTGAGAAAAGTTTTACACAATTTGGCCGACATCAAGGGCCCTGTGTCATGTCCCACATGGTAATGGGAGATGGCCGCCAATTGTACTTTGACGGTTGAGCAGCTAGCGCCTTCCTGAAAGAGTCCGGTTAGGAAGTCTAGTATGGATGGAAGAGGGGCCGTAAAGGGATCTAGATTATGATGCTCCGCCCAGATGGAAAAACGTTTCCATTTACTGCGGTATACTTTCCTGGTGGAAGATTTATGCGCGGCCACGAGGATGGCTTTGACTGGTGAAGAGATACCGGGAGTCCTAACTATGAGTGGAACTGGAGCAACCAAGCTGTCAGCTTCAGACTGTCCAGATTTGGGGTCGACAAGCCCGACGGATGGGAGATTAGATCCGGACTGGGATCCAGAATCCAGGGGTGATTCACTAGGTGAGATCACAGGTAAGGGAACCAAGTTTGCCGAGGCCAGAATGGGGCAATGAGGATCATCCTGCTCCGCAACTGTGAGGCTTTCTGTAAGAGCTGTAGCATCAGAGGTAGAGGAGGATAGGCATAAAGTAGACGGGTGGCCAAGCATGCACCGGAGCGTCTCTTGGGGTTTCCCCTGGAGGGGGAATCAGAGCGAAAAATTGTTGCATTTGGTGTTTGAGGGAGAGACAAAGAGATCGCAGCAGGGGTGCCCCCATATTGCGAATATCTGCTTCACTACTAGTGGGTTGAGAGACCACTCGTAAGGGGAAAGAATGGTGCGGCTGAGTTTGTCCGCTAGGATGTTGGCCCGCCCCGGAATGTGCATTGCAATCAGAAACCGGTTGGTGGAAATCGCCCATTCCCACATTCTCATGGCTTCGCGGCATAGAGGACAGGACCTGGTTCCCCCCTGTTTGTTGATGTACCAGACAACAGACACGTTGTCAGACTGAATTGCAATAGTTCCTACGGGGAGGAGATTCTGAAGTGCTTGCAACGCGTACAGCACCGCTTGATATGCAGGGAGGTCTCTGTATCGTTCCACGTGCCTTGGACTGTCCTGCCTGAATAATGCCACCCCCACCCAAGGCAGGAGGCGTTCGTGGTCACTGTGGCGAGAGGGGGAGGAGTGCAGAAGGGTCGGCCCGTATGGAGATCCGAAGCATGAAGCCACCATAAATGGGCCCTCCTGCAAGCCTTGCTGATAGCGGGGTGATGGAGAGGAAAAAACTGAAAGGACCATTGCACTAGAAGGGTCCATTGCAGTACCCTCATGTTCAGGCGGGCGCATGGAAGGAGCGTTATCGCTGCCGCCATGGAGCCTAGCGCCCTCAGGACCAATCCCGCCGGTGAGGCTTCTGACTGGAGGATGGCCCGCACATGAAGTTGCAAATTCCGTAGTTGTTCCGAAGTCAGGAAGGCTCGTAGATATCTGGTGTCTATTCTGGCTCCTATAAATTCTATGACTTGTGTCGGAGCAAGGAAAGATTTGTCCGCATTGATCGTGATGCCTAATTGGGGGGCTAGGCGGAGAAAGTAATCTCTGGCTGAGCAAAGTAGATGCCTTGTTGGGGCGGTCAGGAGCCAGTCGTCCAGGTATGGGAAGACCTGCATTCCCTGGAGTCTCAGGTGGGCTGCTATCACTGCTAACACCTTGGTGAACACCCTGGGGGCTGTGGTGAGGCCAAAGGGAAGGACCCTGAACTGGTAGTGACTGGCTCCCAGCCAGAAGTGGAGAAACCTCCTGGATCGTCTGTCCATTAGAATGTGGTAGTACGCATCCTTGAGGTCTATAGAGCACATCCAATCGTTCTCCCGTAGGAGGGGGAGAATAGATTGAAGAGTGACCATTCGGAATTTTTCCTTGGTTACCGCCAGGTTCAAATAGGAAAGGTCTAGAATTGGTCTCAAGTCCCCTGTCTTTTTTGGCACCAGAAAGAACCTGGAGTAGAACCCTAATCCGAGCTGGTCTTGGGGGACGGGCTGGATGGCTCTTTTTCCTAGCAGCTGCTGGATTTCTGCGGCTGCAGCCTCCCTCTGATCGGGTGGTACATTGGGGAGGTTCCTGATTTTGGGGACATGAAGTATTGGTATTTTGTACCCTCTGGATACAATTCGAAGCACCCAGCGGTCTGACGTGATGGACTCCCATGCCGCTAGGTGCTCAGAGAAGCGCCCCCCCGACTGCCTCCAGAGTGGAGCAGCCGGGCAATCCTTCAGGGCTGCTGAGTGGGCTGGTCAGAGAAGGATTCTCTGGACCCAAAGTTCCTGGGAGCCCCTCTGCCCCTGGGGCGGCGTCCTCCCTATCCTGCTCTGCCACGGAGGGACTGGTTGTCCGGAGCAGGTTGGGAATGTTGCGATTTCCGGAACCACATCTTCTTCTGACCCTTTTGGTTCTTCGAAAAGGACCGCTGGGGAGCAGAGAAGCGGACTCCGACGGCAGACAACATCTTCCTGTCCTTCTTGCTCTGGACTAGCGTCTCGCAAACCGTTTTGCCAAACAGGGCAGAACCATCGAAAGGGGCGTTCGCAAAGGACGCTTTAAAGGGCTCCGCAAAGTCACAATGCCGGAGCCAGGCCTGACGTCTCATAACTAGGCCCGCTCAGCTAGCTCTAGCGGCTCCCTCGGTGGCGTGGGACAATAGCCGCATAGAGGTATTCGAGATGGATCTCAGAGTGGCCATTTGGGTGGAGTACAACTGTTTGTCCTCCGCCGACATGGACTCCGGGGGGGAGGCAGCGTATTCTTTGATAAGATCCCGCTGCATCCTGATGACGTGTGCCATATAGTTCAGGGACCTTACGAAAGGTCGCTGAACTAAAACTCTTCCTAAGCGATCCATCGAGCGGGACTCCTTTCTCGGTGGATGGACTGAGGGGCTCTCCTGAGCTAGTTCCCTCTTCGTGGCTGCCGCCGTCAACATGGCATCTACGGGGGGACCCTTGCTCCAGTGGGACCGGTCTGCGGGGGGGGGGGGGGGCTCAGTATCCTGTCCGGGCGTTTAGGGACTGGCTCCACGGTGTCCGGGTCCTTCCACGCCCTGGTAGTAATAAGGTCCACCAGGGGGTCGGCCAGAGGGGACACCAAAGAGGTAGACGGGCCTGCTTCAAATGCCTCCAGAAACACGGACTTGTCGGAGGAAGCCTTGGGGGCAGACCACCCACCTCTGATCCTAAGCATTTCCATGATGTCTCCAAAGGAGACATCCTCAGGGGGTGATCTTGGGGAGCCTTCCCCTTCATCCAAGTCCGTGTCCTCGGTTAAGGACTCAGGGGAGTCCACGTGCCTCCTCTTACACTTGTGCTTGTGAGGCACTTCCTCGGGGAGGCTGTCCGAGGAGGTCTCGCCAGCAACATTCTGTTCCAATGGAACAGCCTGGGACATCGAAGCAGGCTGTCCCTGTGGCCGGGTGATGGAAGTCTGGCCCAGCAGAGAGGAAGTGCAGGGTGGAGCCGAGACAAGGGCCGGGGGTCTGGATGCTCTCGACAGAGCCCTCTCCACTACATTGAAGGCCGAGGTGGAACCGCTCTCCCCGGGCTCCGAGAGCCGACTCCCACTCGGATCAGATGAAGGGATCGGAGCCGGCGCCGAGACCATCGGATCCGAAGGACGAGTGTGCTCCGACCTGGACGGAGCCGAAGGCACACTGAATCCCTCGGATCCGAAGTTCGGCCCACGGCTCCGAGAGGTCGGATCCGACAGACTCGAGGGCAGGGTCAGATCCGAAGTACCAAGTACTGTCAGCTCCGCCCGGCTCCGAACGCTCCGAACCCGGGAAGCGGGTCAGAGAAGGAGCAATTAGAGCAAAAAAAAGGTGTCGAGCCAAGAGCACTCCCTTCTGCAGCTGGGCCTGGATGAACCTTCGCATCATCTGGTCCAAGTCTGCATCTGACATACTGTAAGTCGATCTCGATGAGGCCACCGAGGCAGGCCTGGAATGCTGCCTCGATGACCTCGATGGAGATCGGGTCTCCTCCTCCTCGGGTACCGGGGAGAAACAAGGAGATTGGAGCCGAGGAGGAGGAGACCTAGAAGCTGTGGAGGGAGAAGCCCGCTTAGCCGGCTGGGCCGAAGCGGAGGCCTCGGCCCGCCGCTTGTGGTGCTTCTCCCTCCTTTTCTCCCTCCTGGCCTCCCTGTCCTCCGGCGCTTTAGCGGGAGTTTGAGTCCCGGCCGAAGGAAGGGGGGGGGCAGGAGTGGCTATCACCACAGGCTGTGGTAGTGCCACGGGAGGAACGGAGGCCGGAGCCGAGTCATGGGGCAGAAGTCCCGCCAGGACCAGCTTCGACCTCCGCTCTTTCAGTGCCCTGGGGTTGAACGCTGCACAAATGGTACAGCCTGAGGAGAGGTGTTCAACCCCAAGGCATCGAACGCACAGAGTGTGGCCATCAGCCGGGGACAGCTTATGGCCACACTTGGTACATTCTGAAAAAATGGCTTTTGGGGACTCTGCCATACTGAGGGAAAAAAAAGTTCTACACAAGCACACAGGCCCCAAAAAACTAACACACACACACTCACTAACGACCAGCGAGGGGAGGGAAAAAACTAAGTAAAAGGTACAAATAATAAAGGGAACCTAACACTTACACACTGTTTTAACTTTATAGACAGAAAGGGATGAAGAAATTACACTCATCTGAATAAGTCGCTAAGAGCTCTGAAAAACCCAGCTACTCACAAGCGCGGCAAACTAGATCGGGGTCATGGAGGGTTGGCAGGGGATTATGTGTGAGGGGAGGAGCTAGGAGCTTGGATCCATTAGCTATGAAACAAGTTGCCGGCTCGGATCCGATATCGGATCCAAGACCCGCAGGTTGCTGACAAATGAAGTCCCTACTTCAGATAAACAGATTCACAAACCGTAGGCCGAGACATGTTTTTGTTGACTTCTTTTTTCTTTAAAGGGGCAACTGCACTTGATTCCGGAGATATGAACTATGTCCCCAGACAGCAAATGGGGCTAAACTAAATAAAATATAGCAGAACAGTTTAAACTGTGCCAAGCCTTGTTCAACTACCTGTCCAGTGTATTAAACAGCAGTACACACACACACACACACACACACACACACACACAACCAAGTAAAATTCACTTGTCCAAATAGTGACAATCAATCAAATACATGCCCTTAAATCAAACGGAACCTTATTAAAACA
Source organism: Protopterus annectens (assembly GCF_019279795.1). Lineage (NCBI taxonomy): Eukaryota > Metazoa > Chordata > Ceratodontiformes > Protopteridae > Protopterus > Protopterus annectens. Next base: position 477,860,205 of record NC_056746.1, read on the forward strand.
GCATAAACAAGCATTTATTTATAGATACTCGTTAGAAATGAAAAAAAAAAAATCACAGAAAATGCAAATAAAGTATTTGCTGCAAAAATCATGATTTAATGACAAAGCAGATATAGCATTATTAAAATCAGTAGTAAATATCAAATACATGAAGAAAAACGTGACAAAAAGAAATGGTTTCCTGTCAGAACTTCCAATGAAAAAGAAATAACATAAAAAAAGAGGCCTAGTATTTAACTGACACCACAGAACCAGTCACAGGACACTTTAGAAAAGCCTGGTAACTGCTTAAAAGTAGTATGAAGCATACAGACAACACAGCAGCATGTTACAATTCTCAGTGGGATTAACATCAGTAGTAAACAGCAAGAATATTAAAATAAAAATCAGCACACACGCAGTATATAAAACAAAAAGTAATCAAAAGTATACAGTGATAAAGAGAAAGTTAGAAGTTCCCAAAGGGATCTCATCTGAGTCTGGAAGCTGTAATTCACCAATGCAGGCTTCTAAGAAGATTCAACTGAGCAAGTCCTACAGCTGGCAGTAAAACACTGAATAACCGACTTTCTGTGACAGGGGTTAGGCTTCCCCTGATGAAAGGGGCTTGCAGAATCCCCAAAATTGACAGCAAGACTGGTGGGGGGGGGATTCTGAGCTCTGGAAGGCTGCCAGTGTAGGTCCGTGAAGACAAAAAATCCATATGCCACTAATACAGTGCAAATGATGAACAAATTCTTTTCCCTTCTATAAGACATACTGTTTTGACTTGTCATTTTGCAAAACTTTCTAAAATGGTGAATCATTTTCACTACTGAAAACAAAAAATACATTTGTGTACCTACCATAAATGTAGATGTTCGAGTGTATTCACTGTTGCAGTCATTACAATTGGGTTATCCTGCTGGCAGGCTACCCGCAGTCGGCCCGAGTTCCAAAGTCTAGGTCCGGCGTCGGTTGCTGTCACCTCCTCTCTGACGTCAGTGCACCAGGGGTATAAAAGATGCAGCAGACGCCATTTTCTTCAGTTTTTCTTGCCCCAGATGTCAGGTGCCCCTAAAAAGGTATGCTAAATTATGCCAATAAGCATGCATATACAAAAATCGACTTTTCCTTCATCTACAAGCAAATACACCACATAGGTAGTATAGAATAGAGAAGTACAGATAAGTCCCAGCAAGGTAAAAAGGGGGATGGTGAGAGGGTAACCTGGACTGCAACAGTGAATACACTCGAACATCTACATTTATGGTAGGTACACAAATGTATTATGTTCATCATGTTTCACTGTTGCAGTCATTACAATCGGGTTGAATCCCAAAGCTAAGGTTGGGAGGCTGGTGCTAAATAGGATTAGGAGAAGCTATCAGGCCCTGCAGAACTGCAGTGGCAAAGCCTGCCCTGGACTTAGAGTAGAGCGGTAAGTGATAGCGCTTTGTAAAAGTATGCACTGAACTCCAAGTTGCAGCCTCTAAGGTGTCTTTGGTTGGTGCTCCTCTGAGGAAGGCTGCTGAAGTGGCTGCTGCTCTGGTTGAATGTGGCCTAATGCCCTTAGGCACTGATTTGCCATGCTGTGAATAGCAGAAACGAATGCAGTGGCCTATCCACTTTGAAATAGTCTGTTTTGAGATAGGCTTTCCTTGTGATCCTGCAGCATATGCCACTAGAAGTTGTTCAGTCTTTCTGAAAACTTTGGTTTTGTCCAAGTAGAAGCGTAGCTGCCTGTGAATGTCCAAAGAATGCAGAAGCCTCTCACCCTTATTCTGTGGGTTTGGATAAAAAGTAGGCAAATTAATTGTTTGGTTAAGGGCCACACTGGACACTACCTTAGGCATAAATGTAGGGTTTGTCCTTAGAAAAACCTTGTCAGGATGGAAAATGATAAAAGATTCCACAGCCATGAGTGCCTGTAACTCCGAGACTCGTCTTGCGGAGGTAATTGCTAGGAGCAGAGCCGTTTTCCAGGATAAGAATTTTATATCAGCTGAGAGGCTGGCTCAAACGGAGGCAGTGTGAGGTTTTCCAAGACATAGTTGAGGTCCCATGCAGGTTATTGGTGCTCTCCTTGGATGTCTTATGTTTTTGGCCCCTCTGAGGTACTGCCTTAGTAATGGATGAGAAAAAATAGGTAGTTCTGTATTGTAATGAGCTGAAATGGCAGAGGCATGAATTTTAATTGATGAAAAGGAAAGGCCTTTATCCAGCATCTCAGTTCAGTATTGCAAAATCTGAGGAATATTTGGAACAATCGTGTCAATACCTTGTGCCTGGTTCCAAGCACAGAATCTCTTCCATTTTTCTGCACAAGATTTTCTGGTGCTAGGCCTCCTGGCCTCCAAAATAACATCCATCACTGCTTTAGAGAGAGGTGTGTCTTGAATGGCTACATTATCCGCCATGCTGCCAGGTTTAAGGTCCTGCGTTGGCTGTGCAGTATCTGACTGTCTTGTTGGGTCAATAAGTGAGGAATTTGACGTATTGTCCAAGCTGGGCATTGAGACAAGCTCTTTAGATTGGATACCAGTGTTGGCGGGGCCAGTCTGGGGCAATCAGTATCAATTTTGGCTTCTCTTGTCTGACCTTGAGGAGTACCTTGGGGAGGAGAGGCAGAGGAGGAAAGGCATATACTGTTAGGTTTTTCCAGCTGAAAGATAGAGCATCCACTTTCTATGCTTGCTTGTGATAAGTCCTTGTGCAGAATCTCTAGTTGGCAGTTGTGAGGGGAGGCAAATAGGTCTATGTCCGGGCATCCCCAGTTCTTTGTTATCATGCTGAAGACTTGTGGATCCAATTTCCACTCGTGGGGATCCATTAGGTTTCTGCTTAGTTCGTCTGCCAGAGTATTTATCCTTCCTGGCAGGAATTGTGCTTGCAGATGTACTTGGTAAGTCAATTCTGTGTCCCACAAGTTCGTGGCTAGTCTGCAGACGGGGTAGGAATGTGTGCACCCCTGCTTGTTTATGTACCACATGACTGTAGTATTGTCCGTCTTTATCAGTAGTTGTCCTGGATGAAGTAGATCCTTGAAGGCTGTCAGGGCATTCTGAACAGCTAGCATCTCTTTTTGATTGATATGTAGATGCATTTGATTTGCGGACCATGTGCCCCGAATACATCTTCCTGCCATATGGGCCCCCCAGGCATAATCTGATGCATCTGTTGTCAATGTCTGCCTGGCTGTGAGTAAGGTGAATGGCTGTCCCGTGTTGAGGTGACAGGCTTTTGCCCACCATCGAAACTCCTGTTGCAGGCAGAGAACGACAGTAATTACTGTTTCCAGGCTGTGGCAATGTTGAGTCCAAACACTTTTTAGATACCATTGAAGTTTCCTCATATGCAGTCTTGCATATGGAATTAGCAGAATGCAGGATGCCATGAAGCCCAAAGCCTGCAGAATTTTTCTTGCAGATAACTGGGTCTTTGTTGCCAACATTTTGAAATAAGTAGTCAGTTGTCTGTGTTTGTCTGGCATGAGATAAGCCATCTGGGCAGTTGTACTTAAGCTTGCACCCAGGAATATTATCTCCTGAGAGGGTACGAGTTTTGTTTTCTTTACGTTTACTGTGTACCCTAGACCTGTTAGTAACCTTTTTACAAATGCCAGATGCTGTAGTAGAGTGTCCTTGTTCTCTGCTTGAATAAGGCAGTCGTCCAAGTAAGGATATATTTGTATTCCTCTTTGTCTGCAAAATGCAATTACTGGTGCCAGGCATTTTGTGAAGACCCTGGGCGCAACAGATAAGCCAAAGGGCACTGCAGAGAATTGGTAGTGCATTGAGCCAGCTATAAATCTGAGGTATCTTCAGCATGCTTGTCTGATTGGGACATGCAGGTATGCCTCTTTTAAGTCTAAAGTCACAAGCCAAGCCTTCTTGCCCAGCATGGGCAGAAGCTGCTGCAGAGTTAACATTTTGAATTTTGGAATATCCAGGAATGTGTTTAGGATAGACAGGTCCAGTATTGGTCTCCAGGCTTTGTCCTTTCTGGGTACCAAGAATAGCCTTGAGTAAAATCCTAGTCCCTGCTCTTGCTGTGGTACTTGCTGAATGGCTCTCATGTCCATGAGGGATGAAACTTGTTTTTGTGCCTCTGCCCAGTGATTGCGTGGCAGGTCTGGCATACTGTTTGGCCTTGGCAGAGTGTGAAAGTGGAACCTGTAGCCTTGAGATACAATATTTAAGACCCATTTGTCCTGGGTGATCATGTGCCAATTTTGTGAAAAAAGTGCTAGTTTTCCCCCCAAAGGAGCTGCCAGAAGATAAGTGCTTTGTGCTGGCAGGAGAAAGTCATTGAGACTGTTTCCTGTATGGCTGTGATTTTTCCTCTCAGCTTTTGGAGGTAGAAGCACCCCATTGTTTATGCCTGTAAGAGGCTTGGGGCTGTGATCTGCCTCTGGGGCGTCTGTATCTGCCTCTTTGTGGCCTGTCTGACACTGGAAAGGACTAATTCTTTGTAAGCCAGTTCCTACTAAATCTGGGAGGCTGTACCTGTAAGAAATCCTTCACCGTTTGCATAGATTTAGCTTTGTCCTCCATTTTCTTCAACACCTCTTCTGCTTTAGCACCAAACAAGGTATCATGCTGTAATGGAGCATCTAATAGTTTTGCTTTAACATGATCGGGCAGATTCTGTTCTTTTAACCAAGCATGCCTCCTAATGACAGAACCTGTAACTGCGGCCCTGCAGGAGGCCTCTAGAGAATCAAAACCACATTGCAAAGTATGCTTTCCCACTTGTTCAGCTGCATGCAATAAATCCTGCATTTCTTTGTTTTCTGCAACATTCTGAATTTGTCAACATTTTCTGTTTAACCAGTGACATAAGATATTGCTGATATTTAAGCATATGAAACTGACAATTTAAAGCTCTTACAGCCAAGGTAGCAGAAGGATAAATCTTTTTCCCCCATCTGTTCAGGGCCCTTGAATCCCTATCAGAGGGGATAGGGTATTTTGCAGTGGAAGCCTTGACCCCCTTGGGACCCTGAGAAATAGTTTCTGGGTCAGCAGCAGGGTTTTTGTAAAGAAATTTATGTGAATCAGGAACCCTGTAGTATTTGTCTGGCTTAACAGGAGCTAGTGGTAAAGAGTCAGGAGACAGACCGGACTCTGAAAATACATCATCTACAATGTCTAAAACAAAAGGAATAGCAAGGGGCCTGTGCTGAGGTAATAAAAGGAAGTCTCTGAGTCTTTTCTTGGATTCTGAGTAATCTTAGCTCTCCCAGTGGAAATGCTCCCTCATAATATGCAGGGTCTCCCCAAAAGAATAATCCTCAGGAGGAGAGGCTGAAGGGATAAATTCTTCAGCATCAGAATCCTCATAGGGAGGAAGAGAATATTCCTGTTCAAAAGAGGAGTCAGAGGAAATGGAAACCTGATCTGAAGATTCATATTCTATCTCCTGCTTAGGCCTCTTATCAGGAGGGGGATGGGAACCGCTGATCAAAGTAATTAGGTCTTCGGCCATTTTAAGCATCTGTTTTTTAGGCATGGAGGCCTGTCCAGGAGAATGCTGTACTTGTTTCTTTGTCTTTAGAGCTGCTTTAGTCTTTGGCTTTGAAGCTGAAGTTGGTTTTACACATAACTGTGTAGGCCTGAAAACACCCTCAGAAGCAGATGCCTGCTCAGCAGCTCCGGACCCATCTGAGGGAATAGTTCCCGAGAGTCCAATACCTTGAGTTTCCAGCGGCCTAGTCAGCTCCACGTGGGAGTCGGAAGCGGCCTGGGGCTCAGAGGTAACAGGCGTCAAGGGCTGTCGAAAGCGCCTCACTGAGAACTGGCGAACCGGCGACAGGCCTAGCAGAAGCCTTGTCGTTGGTTTTGGACCTCGGATGCCTGTCCTTTTCTTTTTCTTTGCACTTTTTATAAACTCCGGTAGTC